>NC_054382.1:108730714-109074464 GCF_017654675.1 Xenopus laevis
TACATTTTACCTCATAAACTGGTTTATGGCTTAGGGGTAAATGAACATTTCCCCTTTTCCTAGGCGTATACAGAACAATAAGAAATACTGGTATGGAACCTGTTACCCAGATTACCACAATGAATTTTAAAACAACTCAGATGCAGTTGAACTGCAGACTTTCAGCTTTAATTCAGTGGGTTGAACAAAAAGATTGTATAAAAATGTGAAGAACTAAAAGCCTTTTTTTTAACACTTCATTTCAGGGGCTCAAAAGTAATTGGACAATTAACTCAAACGCTATTTCATGGACAAGTGTGGGCAATTCCTTTGTTATGTCATTATTAATTAAGCAGATAAAAGCCCTGGAGTTGATTTGAGGGGGGTGCTTGTATATGGAAGATTTTGCTGTGAACAGAAACATGCGGTCAAAGGAGCTCTCCATGCAGGTGAAACAAGTCATCCTTAAAGTGATACTGACACTAAAAAATGAATTTTAGCATATGAATGTACATTAAATGTTACCTATAGGTCATGTTGATCATTTTTTGCTGAGAGGTTTGTTTTTGTATATAATTGTTAGTTGAAATTCCTAAGCCTGACTCTATGACACTCTGACTTTGCCAACCTGACTGTCCCATCTCAGCCTGTTAGTTACAGTTTCTAATGCTAACGGACTCCTGCTGCACAAAAATGGCAGCCCCCCTCATACAGGAACATGGGGGATCAGACAGGTAATGTAAAAGCATCATGCAAATACTTTATGGCAAAGTTAGAAGTAGCTTGCAAAGCCAATATTATAATAGATGTAAAAAAAAGTTTAATTTCAGGTGTCAGTATCTCTTTAAGCTGCAAACAGTGTTGGACTGGGATGCCAGGGGCCCACCAGAAAACCTGGGCCCACTTTCCAAACTATTATTCCTTCTCTAACCACTTAACCTCTTAACCTCTATAAGTCTTTTATATCTACTTACTATACGGGAGTTTTCCTGGTTTCCTGGTGGGCCAGTAGAAGACTGGCTGCAAAAACAGAAAAAACCCATCCGAGAAATTGCTACAATATTAGGAGTGGCAAATAGTGATTAGCAAATAAATTTGGCAGGCTCGAATTTGCGACTAATTTCCGTGTTTCACCGATGGCGAAAAAAAATTCCAAAACTGTCAGAAAAGTTGCTTGCGTCAACATCATTTGGACGATCATTGACTTTAACGCCAGCATTAAGATTGAAACGTTTCAAAATTCAAGTTTTGATAATTTTTCGCTGTGTTCCAACGAAGCGAAATGGGACAAATTCGGCCATGACTAGTGGCAAAATCTACAGTTTGGTACATCCTGAGAAAGAAAGTACTGGTGAACTCAACAATGCAAAAAGACCTGGACAACAGTGGTGGATGATCGCAGAATCATTTCCAGGGTGAAGAGAAACCCAAACAACAGCCAAACAAGTGAACAACACTCTCCAGGAGGCAGACGTATTGATATCCAAGTCTAACATAAAGAAAAGACTGCATGAAAGTAAATACAGAGGGTGCACTGCAAGGTGCAAGCTACTCATAAGCATCAAGAATAGAAAGGCTAGATTGGACTTTGCTAAAAAAAAAAAAAAAAAAGCCAGCACAGTTCTGAAAAAACATTCTTTGGATGGATGAAACCAAGATCAACCTCAACCAGAAGGGTGGGGAAAAAAAACAGCTCATGATCCAAAGCATAGCACATTATTTATAAAACATTTGGGAGGCAGTGTGATGGCTTGGGAGTGCATGGCTGGGACACTAGTGTTTATCCATGATGGGACACAGGACAGAAGCAGCCAAATTAATTCTGAGGTGTTCAGAGACATACTGTTTGGTCAAATCCAGCTAAATGCAGTCAAATTGATTAGGAAGCGTTTCATAATACAGATGGACAATGACCCAAAATATACAGCCAAAGCAACCCAGGAGTTTATTAAAGCAAAAAAGGTGGAATATTCTTGAATGGCCAAGTCAGTCACCTGATCTGAACCCAATTGAGCTGCATTTCACTTGTTGAAGACTAAACTTCGGACAGAAAGTCCCACGAACAAACAGCAGCTGAAAGCCGCTGCAGTAAAGACCTGGCAGAGCATTAAAAAGTAGGAAACCCAGAATCTGGTGATGTCCATGAGTACAGCGCTGAGAAATATGCTGGCTCTATATAAATAAATGTTATTATTAATAATAATAATAATAATAATAAAAAATACTTCAGGCTGTCATTGCCAGCAAGGGTTTTCAACCAAGTATTAGAAATTAACATTTTATTTTCAGTTTTTTTAATTTGTCCAATTACTTTTGAGCCCCTGAAATCAGGTGATTCTGTTAAAAAAAGGCCTTAGTTCCCCACAGTTCTATGCAATCTCTTTGTTCAACCCACTGAATTAAAGCTGAAAGTCTCAAGTTCAACTGCATCTGAGTTATTTCATTTAAAATTAATTGTGGTCATGTACAGAACCAAAATTTGAAAAAAAGTTGTCTCTGTCCAAATATTTATGGACTGTATATTATGGTTGGGGGCAGCTGTGACCTGCTATTCTTTATTAAGCCTTGTCATGTATAGTCGATGTCACTTTTTTCTAAATAAACCTCTGCATATATCAGCAAGAATAGTCTTCCAAAATGTTTTACAATATATGGCCAGTGTATTCCTTTAGCTAATGTTCAGTTTAAAGTTGATTGATTGATACCTTAAAATGTACTGCTTAAAAAAAGCTGGTGCTTAAATGATGCATACTTCCCATTTTACCCTAGCAATAAGGCTAGCAAAATTACAGTGGAACCATGCTGACTATTAATTTGGGAATGTGCTGTGAAAGCTATGTCTTGCCAGAATCGCTGTTAAAACGTGATAAATGGGAGTGAAAATTGTCTGGCAAAGATGAATAGATTGTGTTTTAATTCCAGATAAAGATAAGTGACACAGAAATTGATTTCAATTATTACTATTTTAAAGTTTCCTAAAAGGAAAAGTATTAAAGCTCTGCACACCAATCATGTCAAATACCTAGAAAGCTTTGCACACTACTGATTATTGTCCATTATTCCAAAACTGAATGTGAATGACTGTGAATGATTTTTTTTTTCTAATAAAAAGATGGCACTCTCTCTTAATTAACATTAAGATTTGCATGTTTTATTGATGACTAATATTTTAACAGTTACTGCAGTATTTTATATTTGCAAAGAAGTATAGTACAATAAATCAATATGGGCCAGATTATCTAGATCCCGTTATGGACTGATCACAATTGATATTTTTTGGGGGATTTTTTTGTGATTGAATCAGATCTAATTTCTGAATAATGTACCAGTAAATTGGTAATTCAATAAACAAATGTTAATGAATAAACAAAGGAAATTTTTTGATCAATGTGCTGTCAATTTTTGGCTGGTCTGGGTTAATGATTCCTGAAGGCTTGGACAATTCTAAACATTCATATTGACTGAAATGTAGTCAGTGATTCTACATAGACCTACTAGTTGGATTGATTTACTAATAAATTAAAAAGCTACCACAGTCTGGATGTCCTTTATGTGACCTGCAGAGTTACTGCTCCATTTGTTTGTTAAATGACTATAAAGGCCCAATTAATTTTTGGGTTTGGGGTGGCAATATTTTAGGCAGTTCCCACTGAATCCAATCACTAGTGTTTCCCTGGTCTGGTGCTCCTTTTAGACAAAATAGAGCAGCACCAATAAGATGCATGTTTTAGTTACCTTTTCCAGGTGTTCATTGACTGAATCCTGGATGTGCAGTAAAGATACAATTCCAAAATTCTACAGCACATGCATATGTATTAATCTGCACTAGTAACTCATAGGAAAGGTAAGTAAAAAAAAAAGTGACAAAAAGTTGTGCTTGCCTCTAAACAATTTTAAACCATTAGGTGGGGGTGCAATGAGGCTGAGACCACAAAATCCATATATATATATATATATATATATATATATATATATATATATATATATATATATATATATATATATATATATATATATATATATAGACATTAAGGGGTCGATTTAAGAATGCTTGAACTTTCGGCTACTAGAACCTCAGCTTCCTGCCAAAAGCTCAGCACCTGAAAGCAGAGGTTTTTATTTTATTGTCGGGAAAAAAAATCCCAATTGGCAGGAAGTCAAGGTATTGGAATAAAGAAACCACGCACGAGGCTTGAGCATTCCTAAATCACCCCCATAGACATTTTGTGAATTAGCTACCAAAAAAAGCCCTCCTCTTTAAACAAAACAGGCATTGTTTGCCCATACTTTGAAATATATTTAAGATGGTCAACTATATTAAAGTCATCCCTGGTTTGGCCAGTCCTACACTCTCTTTAACCCGATTCATTAAAAATTCTGCTCTTTCATTGTATATTTTTCGCAATGAATACATTTTAATTGAACTTGCTTTCCAAAGTCAAAAGCCTAAAAAAAAAGTGTATTTTTTTTCTTGAAAGGAGAACCAGCCTGGGGAAAAAGGTGGATTCATAAGTAGATGCCTAACAAATTGGTCACCACCCCTGTGAATCAGGCTTCCCTTGTCCTATGAATTTACCCAATAACTGTTCATAAAATATATATTCCAAATCATATAGGTAGGATCTCTAGGACTGTAGCTTCCCAGTCACTTTCATGAAATTCAAATTTCTGCATCTTATTAAATGTTGTGAGCATTATCTTTGAAGTGAAAACATTGTGAGTTTTTGAATTACTGTAGGTGCTAATAGCTACATTACTGCACAATCCCCCATATATAATAAAAGGCCCTGTTTGTCGAGGAGCTGTAACCCATAGTAACCAATAAGATGCATGTTTTTACAAAGGTGACCAGTAAATGCTTCCTGCTTATTGGTTGCTATGAGTTAGTGGTCCTGGGCAAACTTTGCATCTTTAATTACATAACCACAATAGTGTCTATAGCTTTAGTTATGTGACAATATTATTCATTCTTGAGAGTACCTAACTCCAAAAGAGTTAAATAATTCCAACCTTGATTCTCTTCAATACTTCTATGTGCTACCCTGGGTAAGGGCCCAGCCATGGAAGGGAAGAGTAGAAAAACTATCATAATAAAGCTTTAGCACTTCCAGGAATATAAATATCTGTACAAATTTTAGTCAGGTCTAAGATAATGAATATCTCCAAAAACAAATTACTAGATGAAAAGCTTCAATATCGACAATATGAAATTGTTTTGCAAACATTCAACCAGACTGTAGCCAATCTTTTTGCTCATTTACAAAGTAAAGAAGAACAAAAAGAGAGTTTCAAGCACTGTCCATCTTTAACCAGCTTGTCTTGTAGGATGATAAAGTGTCATGTTTGAACCCACTGTTGCAAAATGAAGTTTAGAATATCCACCAAATGACAGGAACTAAGGATTCAGAAAGCTGTTCATACTGGATAAAGTGTGTAGAAGAACTTTCTACTCAGCTTCAGGATAACACTGAATATTGGACTGAAAAAATGAATACACTAACTGCAGAAATTCAACAGTAGCCCTGCATTGTTTCATATATACAGTGTAATTTCCTTTAGATTACTACTGCACTGTAGGTAATGATAACATATCATAATTGCAAAACTGCAATAAACAATCTGAAAAACAAATTCACTAATTTTTTTTCCTCTGCACTCGCCTAATGGTGGTGAGCACAATGTTCCCTTGTTTGTTATAGTTATACAGGAGCAGTGACCAGTTCCTTGTTGTAGCTCCCACCCTTCCCAGCTATAGTCAGGTGATCCCACTGGTGTCTAATAAAAGGGCAGCCAAGTATGGGGGTTTACTTTGAAAGCAGCAAGTAAGTTGCAGGTAAAACTTAGTCCCTTTGTAAAATGTTTAATGAAGCAATAGAATTCTTAATGAATCAGATGAAAATTGAGTGTAGGACTGGCCAGATATGACTTTGACGTAGTTGGCCAGCTTAAATATATTGCAATATATGGACAAACAATCCCTGTTTTGTTTAAAGGGTAAGGCATTTTCAGTAGCAGTATGCACAAAATGTCTCTGTCTTAAATATATTGATAATGGGTTGAGTGCAGAGGACTCTTGTATTTGTCTATATCATCATTTCATCATCATCATTTATTTATATAGCGCTGTCAAGATACGCAGTGCTTTACTGCAGTTATAGCAAACAGGGAATAAATGGTGGATAACAGACAAGGATTACAGAGTACAATAGGGTTTACAAACTAAAAGGTTAGGGTACAATTGAGACATTAGGATTATATAAACACTTTGTCATTTTTGATACAGCAATGATTAATTAAGGTACATCGAATAGGCCTCTTTAAACAGATGGGTCTTTAAGGAGTGCTTGAAAGTTTGGAAGGAAGGAGAAAGTCTGACAGCTTGTGGCAGAGAGTTCCAGAGAAAAGCAGAAGCCAGAGAGAAGTCTTGTAGACGAGAATGGGCAGAAGTGACCAGAGGAGAAGTGAGGCGAAGATCAGAAGCAGAGCGTAGGTTTCGTGAAGGAGTGTATTTGGAGATTAGAGATGAAATATAAGGAGGGGTTTCATTATTAAGGGCCTTGAATGTGAGTGTAAGTAATTTGAATTTGATTCTAGAAGAGATTGGGAGCCAGTGAAGGGACATACATATGGGAGCAGCTGATGTTGAGCGGCGAGCTAGATGAATGAGTCTAGCGGCCGCATTTAGAACAGATTGGAGTTGTGAAAGGTGACTTGTTGGAATACCTGTGAGGAGTAAGTTGCAGTAATCGAGGCGGGAGATGATGAGAGACTGAATCAGTGTTTTAGTTGATTCTGAACTGAGATAGGGTCGTATTCGAGCAATGTTGCGCAATTGAATACGGCAAGATTTTGCAAGTGTTTGAATGTGTGGTGAAAAAGACAGATGAGAGTCTAAGATGACTCCTAGGCAGCGTGCCTGTGTGGTGGAATGAAAGGTGGTGTTGTTTACGGTGAGTGATATCTGAGGGTCAGGGGAAGATCTTGGAGGAAATATAATGAGTTCTGTTTTAGAAAGGTTCAGTTTCAGGTGGCGCTGTGACATCCAGGAGGAGACAGCAGAGAGACAGTCTGTGACTTGGGAAAGGACAGAATTCGAAAGATCAGGAGTAGACAAGTAGAGCTGGGTGTCATCAGCATAAAGGTGATACTGAAGTACAAATGACTGAATGAGTTTTCCTAGTGAAGTTGTATAGAGCGAAAACAGCAGGGGGCCAAGAACAGAGCCTTGAGGAACTCCAACAGAGAGTGGGAAAGTAGTAGAAGTAGAGTTAGAGAAGGAAACTTTAAAGGAACGGTCAGACAGATAAGATGTAAACCATGAAAGAGCAGTGTCCCGAATGCCAGATGAGTGTAGAATGTCAAGGAGGAGTGTGTGGTCAACTGTTTCAAAGGCTGCAGAGAGATCTAGAAGGATTAGAATGGAATAATGACCTTTAGACTTTGCCAATAGAAGATCATTGGTTACTTTGGTGAGTGCAGTTTCAGTCGAGTGTGATGGGCGGAAGCCAGATTGCAATGGGTCAAGAAGGGAGTTGTGAGTGAGATGCTGGATCAGGCGTTTGTAAACAAGCCTTTCTAGTAATTTGGATGCGAATGGAAGAAGGGAGACCGGTCGATAGTTAGTGGGAGAGCTGGGATCAAGGGAAGGTTTTTTGAGGATAGGAGTGATTAGTGCTTGTTTGTATAATGATGGAAAGGAACCAGTAGAGAGTGAAAGATTGAATAGGTGGGTAAGTGCAGGAGAGAGTGTATCAGAGATTGGGTGGAGAAGGCGAGAGGGTATGGGGTCAAGGGAGCAGGTGGTGGGTTTTGAGCTGGCTAGAAGTTTGCTAACTTCATCTAGAGTTGCAGGGGTGCAGGAGTGCAAAGTAGATGTGAGTGAACTGCACTTTGGTCTGAGATTGTTGTCGGACGGTATGCTCAACCTAATGAGATCAATTTTTTCATTAAAGAAATGAGCAAGGGCGGGCGGTAACATTAATAGGTGGAGGAGGTGGAGGGGGGCATAGGAGTGAGTTAAATGTGGCAAACAGCTGCTGTGGTTTGGAGGACATAGTAGATATTAGATAAGAGAAGTATTTTTCTTTGGCTAATGATAGAGCTCGGTTATCGCAGGAGAGCATGAATTTGAAGTGGATGAAGTCACGATCAGTTCGTGACTTTCTCCACCGTCGCTCAGCTGATCTACTACATCTTCTGAGGTACCGTGTTACACTAGTGTGCCAGGGTTGGGGTTTAGCTGGCCGGCTGTGATGGGTGGTAGAAGGTGCAAGGGAGTCAAGTGCTGTTGAAAGGGCATCGTTGTAGAGAGAAGCTGCCATATTGGGACAGGAGAGAGTATTAATATGAGATATGGTCTATATGTATTTTGTGGTAACAGCCTCATTGCACCCCCGCCTAATGGTTTTAAAAATTAGTGGTGAGCACAACTTTCCCTTGGTGTGTGTATATATATATATATATATATATATATATATATATATATATATATATATATATATATATATATATATATATATATATATATATATATATAAATATCTGCTTATATGAAAAGTGAATGCTAGAAACAGCCTTAGATTTTTCCTCCTTCCTTCCTTCCAGGAAACTTTCCAATTTCTACATTCCAGTACATTCCAGTCAGTGTTATTTAATTCTTCAAATTGTACATTTGATTTTGTTTAAATATTGAGATTATTTTAACGTATTACTTAAAACAGGTGAATATTTGGTTGTCTGATATCTAATAATATCTGTGTAATAAAATTCAGATATTATGTATTTTTTGTATTTGTACCATTGAATTCTGCAGGGTGCATTGGACAGAAGAGCCAGTAGCTCATACACACCTATTGCAATCAGCAACTTTCATTTCAGTATAATTTTTCCTACTGAAACTCATGCCATAATGCTCAGATGATCAGCTCTACAAACAGAACCAACCAAGGATGCATACATCATAAATACAGATTATAGGCTAATACTGACAGATTCAGGAAGTAAAATGGGTCCTGATAATTAGGTTTTCAGTTTAAAAATTAAGCAACTGATATAAAATATGTATAATAAAAGCATTTTCATTGCTCTTATTTTTTTATGGTTATTAACTTATCCATTTTTTATATCGTTCAGATGGAATATTGTTTGCACTTTTTTTCATAAGCCATGTTTATTGCAGTGCAAAATCAAACCTATTTCTCCGAAGGTTCAAGAAACAGCTACTAATTTACTTGGGTGACATAAGCCTAAGCGAGGATCTCCCCATTTATTTTGTATTGTAGTTTTTATTGTCTTTTGTTCAGCAGCTTTCTTGTTTGGAATTTACACTTTGGATGTTTAGCTGGCACTGACCCTACTGACTCTGAGGTTAGAATGGGAGCCTGGAGGTTGAATAGAGGAAGAAATAGTAATCTATATTGTTATTTTGCCACATCATGAAGGAATGATTCACATATATGGAATCACCACTAGTGATGGGCGAATTTGGGGCATTTAGATTCAGCAAAAAATAAGCGAAATTCACGAAACGGCAAAAAATTCACGAAATGGCGTCCGTTTTTTTTTTTACGCCGGTGCAAATTAGTTGTTGAAAAGGC
This sequence comes from Xenopus laevis, assembly GCF_017654675.1. Taxonomy (NCBI): domain Eukaryota; kingdom Metazoa; phylum Chordata; class Amphibia; order Anura; family Pipidae; genus Xenopus; species Xenopus laevis. Next base: position 108,740,290 of record NC_054382.1, read on the forward strand.
GATGGCGTTCATTTTTTTTTACGCTTGCGTATTTTAGGGAGTTAAATACTGATAAAAAGTCATTTGCCTATGAGTAATACTGTAGTTTAGGCAAATTATGCATTGCTTTCAGTGATGGGCGAATTTGGGGCATTTTGCTTTGCCCGAAATTTGCAAATTTCCCACGAAATTCGCAAAACTGTGTCCGTGTTTGACACCGGCGTCCGTTTTTGGATGCCGTCGCAAATTCAATGGCAAATTTTTGATGTGGTTTCGCAAATGTATTATTATAATTTACTTGTTCAGATGGACTTACACATGCTCCATGTTTAACGGACTGTGTACACACAGATGATAATACAGTTCACTTATATATTGTTAAAATGGCATAAAACATCTGTGTGTTTGAGGCAGCATAAAGTGAGTAGCTGACCAAAATCTGCTGAATACCATTTTATTTGCTCCCCCGAATGAATATCTATGGGGGATAATATAATAAAATTAGCAAAGAGCAATTGCCTGTAATATTCTTTGCTAGGCTTTCATTGCATTGCGAATCTTAATAGCACATTGCGAACCTTTAACACCTGCTCTGGAGTTTCGTTAAATATTTTGTCGCAAAAAATATTTACGCATGCGAAATTTTATTACATACACTGCGAATATATGCTAAAGCATTTTGGTCGCATACTTTGCGAGAAAGTCGTTGAGGTCTTTAATCAGTCAGGAATGGGGCAAACATAGTCACTTATGTTCTTAAAGGTGTTTGAGAATGTTTTTTCTGCTAGCAATACATATTACATTCCCCCATTTGTCTATAGCTCAGACTAGATACACATGTTCAAACAAAGGCTCTGGATGCTTATCATAGCCAGCAACTGGGCTTCAACTTTTTGACTTCAAGAACTACCAAAATATTAACACTGTCTGCAAATATAACGTATTTTACCAGTTTACATCATCTACACATAATCCATCAGACATCAAGACTGTATCCTCATTGTATATATTGTGAATGTAGACATCTGGAGCCAAATGAAACAAGGGCTGTAGGCCAATGTCCTAGGCTGGGACCCATCAAGAGCTCTTCTGGTATTCTGGTAGGCCAGACCAAACAGGACACAACCTTTAATGCACTGCAATAAAACGTTAAGCATTTTTTATATCTCTAAAATTGCTCTAAACAGCCCACAGAACAACATACATGCTTGCATTCAGATTTATTTTGTTTCTCTATAACAGCCAATTTAACTGCAACTCTTTTAGTTAGTCCAGCGTGAAGTTCTGCCCCCTTTTTGTTTCTCCTTCTCTCTCTCTGACTATGAAGACCTCAAATAGGTGACTATTTAGGCATGCTCACTGCCTCTGCTTCAATGCAAATCAATCAGACACAAACATTAGACACCTCTTTGACGTCTTCATACAGTAGTTGGAGAGCTGTCTGTAATAGTGAAATGAAATCAATCTGAATGCCAGGAGAAAGGCATGTTATTCTGGGGGCTGTTTCAAATATTTTATGGGATTTTAAAATTTAAGGCTTACTTGTCTTATAAAGCATTTAATGTAGCCATTGCTACTCTGTAGTTCCATTGGCATTGGATTCTAGTGTGTCTCACCCATCAGCTATGGATAATGTTAGGAGTAAAGTTAGGGCACTTCTATGCTAGGGGAACTCTTTTATGTGAATGCTACACCCCACAATATTTACAACATGACTAAGCACCTGTAAATATAAAATATAGTATTGTACTGTTGCCCTTGTCAAATGTAGACATTGTTTTTGCCTTGACAGATATTTTTTACTTGTATTTCTTTTCTAACTTTGTCTTTTTTTTCTGTCGCTTTCACACAAAAATATCCAACATACATTCAAATCCACTTCACAATAGAACAGTAGAAAAGAAAGAAAATGGTTTTAAAGGTGATTATACAAATTAATTAAATGTCTGTCTTCTCAAACGGAATGATTATGGATGGCTGATCTTGCAAAAAGACACACAAATGTTTAGCTGAATGCTAAAAAAAACCTATGAAAGAGATGTTGCAATTTAAGATAAATATGTTGTTACCGAAATCAATCTTGTATTGAAATGTGAAAACAACCATTGCTATGGTTCATGGACACAAACACTGGTAATGTGTATCCCCCTAAGCAATATTCTGCCGGCACCAAGTGTGGTTGTGACAGGGAACAATTATTGCTATAGTCTTTCTGCTATTTCAATTCATGCATATGAAGTGTGATACAAAGATAATATTCCTTGCTATTCAAAAGAAATGTGTTCCCCATGGTATCAAATTATTGAAACAAGAAGCACAGTATAATTGCTCCGAGAAATTATGACATGGCTGTGCTGGGTAGAACGGATGATGGACAGTAGCTTTAAAAACAATTAGATGGAATATGTGTATGTTAATAAAGTTGGAGAAAAATCCCCGAATGCTGAAGTGATTAGTTTGAGAAATTGAAAGCCCGATATACAAGTGTAAAGTAAACCTTTATGTATTTAATGACAATCTCCATCTATCTCAAAAGCAATAAGTTAAGTAATAATAATTACATTCTTTCCATTGAAACCCGAGGTTGTACATTTGTAATGGACTTCAGATTATGTATCCTTGTTACATAGCCCGAGGGTAGCGCACAAGGAAACATGCCAGGTGATCTGATCATTTGCAAACCATGACATTAAAACTTGCATGTCAAATTGATGACATTTAAATAGGTATTTCCTTGTCTGTCGGGTTATTCTGTTATACAGGAAACATTGTAAACTGAATGCAAACAGAACTCTCATAAAATTACTATATTTAATGTGATGGCGGTGGGGTCTCCTGGGAATCACTAATGTATTAAAGGGCCACTGTGCAATGCATGTATTACTGCCTTTCTGTATGTTATGAAATGGATAATGTACCCATTCTGAGAAATATAAGGATATTAGAAGTCACCTAGGATCTCTGCTACTAAATTAAATCCTAAAGCCAAGATGTTTAAGATTAATGCAACAGCAGGGGACTTCTGATACCTGTGCATATAGAATTTATATTCATATTATAAGTTTCTGCTCATTTTCTTTTAATATGCAGGTGAAGATATGGGAAACTGCTGCTGCAAAGTGTCTGGGTGCACAATATATAAAAGTGCATATGATAGAGATACAATGGAAATGACACAAGAAGTAAACACATCAATGAACTTGGCAAAGCAGCCAGAAAGTCTATTAGACTTGTGTAGAAACCAGTGCAATTAGTGAAAATCTGTAACAATTTACGTGCCTGCCCAATGCACATTTCCTGACACTGATTTTATGCAAGTTTTCTAGACTTTTTTACATGTCATGTTTGCATCTATTTCTAACCCTTTTGAATATGCTAGTTGTTACACAACACTGTATAAAAGGTGGCACAGAAAACTGTATACTCTCCTAGTGTTTTTGGGCTAAAGATTTACTTTTTGAATGTTGGGGGTTTGGAGAAATAGAAGTGTAGGAAGCTGTAAGGCAGCTACTACATATATTTGAGTAACAACTTCTGCCAATCAGTGTAATAGTGTTATACTATATGTGCTAAATAAATTGGAATGGAAGTGCAACACTCATATATGAAGGAGGGCAAGAGAAAGCAATCATCCATACCCAGAAGCATGGTCAAGGTCAGACTGCAACCAGATGGATTTGATAATCAGTTCACTATTATGAACCAGAATTGCAAGATTAGGGTTAAAGTACAACCAGAAACTATACAGAAAGAAGACCTAAAACAGGTAGAGTGCTAAGAGTAGCTGTTCCTTTAACGTTCTTGTGGCACCAAAATACAGTATGATGTCATCAGGTATTCCCATAAAATGATTATATAACTTCAAAATTGCTGCAGCAGTATACAGTCATCAGATAATGACAACTTCACAGCATTGCAGTAGGGCATATAGGTCAGCAGTGGGAGAATATGTTGGCCATACTGAAAATGCACAAAATAAGCTGCAAATAATCAAAGTAGACTGTAACTTCCATATTGTCCATAGTTTCCTATTTGATCCAGATCACAAATCCCCCAGTCTCAACCTTCAACTTGGCACGATAATCTGGGGAAGCTTTAACCGTAGAACACAACAAACATTCTAGTATCCCTGGTCGCAGACTCTCACATGATTTAACAAAGGATCTGGTCCTTACCCCTTTCGAACCACACACTTTTCTACTTCGTTCATTTACCTCCACAAAGCCATATTCAATTTCCACACTCCATGTAAGATTCCTTGTTCCTCCTACATTGGTCCATTCAACCTACCTGTCGGAAATTCAATGAAAGGTCATGCCAGAAGCAATTGGCAGTTATTAAATACAGAGCAAGCAGAATTATAGCACAGTGTAATATATGTACTAGGAGAACATGGAACATTTGCAGACAAAAAAATAAAAGGAATTATGATGGGACTGCATAGAGACAATACAGAGCAATATGGACAGAGATAGGATGGCTTTAGGAAGGGATAGAGCTGGAAGGGTTTCTTCAAACCATAGCCCAATATATTCCTTTCACAGTATTACTCTTCAAGCCTCTGCCCCAGTTACTTTGCATGATATTCCCATTATTACACTGCAACAGTCATTTTCAGGGCACATTTTCTCACTGCTGTATGACCTCTTTACCAGACACAAACCTGTACTCCAGGTTTCTTCCTAAATAACATAATCTTTGTGTTTGTGGGTTTCTTTTTTGTTTGTTTAGTGTACTCTATAAGGTCACAAAAGCCCATATCTCATTTTCAGTATATATATATATATATATATATATATATATATATATATATATATATATATATATAAGCAGCAAACACGTCCCCTCAAATTTCTCAGTTTTTTTGTTATCCCTCTACACCTACCTAAAAAGTTGTAACCACTGCATCATATCACATGTAAGGGTAAACCCATAAGAAGTACTATTTACTGTATAAATAAAAACTTGAATAACTTGAAAATATGTGTCCCTCTCTTCCATAGATTCCATTTTAAGCTAATAATTCTAATTTTTAAACATGATTTCCCTTTTCACTGTAGAAGAAAGTACCATGTACTTGATCCAAACTAAGATATACTGGGTTTAATTCATATTTGAATTATTTTTCTACTAAACGCAAAGTATGAAGATCCAAATTACAGAAGATCCGTTATCTGGCAAACACCAGAACCAGAGCATACTGGATAACAGGTCCTGTATATTTATATATGTACAGTATGTGTTTTATACACTAAAACATGTGTTCACATTTACTGGTTATTTGGCAATAGTCCTAACACCCTTTAGCCAATAATGTCATTATAGTTTCTTTGTTTATAAGCACTTTGGACTAAGATTCATAGGGAGAAGACCTTTAGTTCTTTAGCTCTTGTCCAAGTACAGTTCCCAGTCTTTGGCTGCTGGTTTGTCACTGTTTGGAGCCCAGATATAGATGGAGCTGCTTTCTCACACCAACATGCTTCTGCATGTTTATTATCCAGTGTCAAAACTGGTATAGCTTAGATAATATCCCCATTAGTGACATATTGGAATTTCAGATACAGTATCTCTTTTCTTTATACCTGCTCATACAAATCCTCACTGCTAATCTCATTTCTCAGTGACAAAACTGTGACAAACTGTAAAAATACAATTGGATTTCAATGTAAAAAGCAAAATAGGTTAATGCTACCTAGGGAGCCCTATGCATTTCATAGACAGACAGCCAGAGACAAATGATCTTTGTGCTAACTTGTGAACCTGCGTGAAGTATAAACATTTCCTTAGTTTCAGCAGTTACTGAAGTTTTCTGTTATTTAGCTAATATTATAGTGCAACATATATCAAACCAGATTTTTTTAATTTTGAAGCATTGCTAACTTGAACTCAGTGTGATGTGTAATAAAAACTGCATTAAATAACTTTATACATTTTTGCTTCAGAAAGTAGACATGCTGTTCATATGATAACATTAGTGTCTTTAATGTTCTAGTTTCAGCAAGGTATAGTGACATACTGTATAAGGGATGAAGATAGAATTGTCGATAGGCCAAAGTATCACTAACATTCTTCCAGCATACTGGTATCCCGTACAGTATATTACATAAGAGATGCATTACTTATGGATTCTTCTGTCATGATTTTAATGATGTACATTTTATTTCTAAATTACACTGTTTACATTGCAAATAATTAACACTACCATATGAATTTTTTTTTCTGAGTCAACAAATTAATTTTTTTTAGCTGTAATATTGGTGCCTAGGCAGCTAATTTTTGGTAATTTTGCCTGATTCTTTGCTTTCAGAAAGAGCTAGCACTCTACAGTAGAGCTGCATTCAGAAAAGCTATTGTTTCTTCTAATTAATGTAACTGGAGGAGTCATGGCTTCTGTGAGCCAGACTTGGATTATTACTATAGCATACTATTCTCATATCTATGATTTTTAGCAATGCAGATGTTACCTTCCCATTGTTCAGTTGATAGGCTGCTGGGGAGAATGGGAGAGGGTGCAGTGCAGCAGTAGAGGGTAACTGAAATTTATCAGAAAACAAGTCACATAACTGAGGGCACCTGGCAACAATATGTCTAGCCCTAGAGCTGGAGCAGCAATAACTGATATTTTTTGAAGAAATGCATGTTTTCACGTGACAGGATCTCTTTAAGGGCTGTGCCACATACAAAACATTTTGGATTAAATTCATCTGAATGCCTCAAAATCCTAGCAGCCAGTTTCTAGTTATGTGCATAATATACAGAATGTGCTAATACACACATATACACACAGAGCAAATCTAATTGCTTATTGTTTTGTTATGGGTTGCTGCAGTGGAGTAATAAAAAAATTAAGGGTGGAAAATGTAGTTGAGGTTGTAACACAGAGGGTTAAAACTAGCATTGTCTGTTTTTTCTGTAGTACCCCACTCTGAATGTGTGCTAAATTAAATATATGTAAGATTTTCACCTAAGCCAAGCACTTATCAACACACCATGCTCCTTTAACTGTACCATAACCTCTGCACCTCCATCGGTGACTGCCATTGCTGTAAGATGAGCTTTTTTTGCCTTTTGACATGGCAAGTATCTCATATCAGTGGTACACATGTTCTTAAAGTAAAACTATAACCCCAATAATGTAGGTCTCTATAAAAACATATTGCATAAAACAGCTCATATGTAAAACCCTGTTTCATGTAATGAAACCATTTTCATAATAATATACTTTTTATTAGTCTGTGCCATTGGGTAATCCTGAATAGAAAATTGCCATTTTAAAAAATAAGGGCCAACCCCTGGGATCCTAGGATTCATAGTACACACAAATAAACCATACATGTTAGGTCACATACGACAATTAATACACAGCGTTCTGTCTTTTGCTTCCACACTTCTTCCTCTTACAGTTAGAATTGAAGTATTTCTGGTCAGGTGATCTCTGAGGCAGCACACAGACCATCACAAAATGGTGGTTCAATGCAAGAGATGTGAAAGGGCAAGATTTACATAAATATACATACCAGTTTGGTAAGATTAATTAATATGCCACTTAATTTGATATAAACTGTTGCTGAAGTATTCATTTTGGGGGTATTGTTTTCCTTTAAAATTAGTCAATAACTAATTCTATCCAAGGCATGCCTGATGGAGCATTAGTGAACAATAGTGATGGGCGAATTTATTCGCCAGGCATGAATTTGCGGCGAATTTGTGCGATTCGCCGCCAGCGAATAAATTCGCGAAACGCCCGCGAAAATTCGCGGAAAAAAATCGCTGGCGTCAAAATTTTTTTTTGAAAAAACGGACGCCGGCATCAAAAACGGGCGCCGGCGTCAAAAACGGGCATCGGCGTCGAAAAAACGGGCGCCGGCGTCAAAAATGAGATGCCTGCGCCGTTTCGCGAATTTTTCGCCGTTTCGCGAATTTTTCAGCGAAGCGAAACGGCACAAATTCGCCCATCACTAGTGAACAACTAGCTTGAACTTGAAGTCTAATTTTACATTATGGGATAGTATAGGAGGGTAATGGAGTAAGGAAAACATGATAGCCAGTGGTGTAACTAGATGTTACTGGACCCCACACCAAATTCATTTTAGGGCCCCCAACATATCCAGAGGTTGTCCTTTTTTAACAGTATATGTTGAACTGCTCATTAATTAGGGCCTCATGGGGCCCCCTATACCTACTGGGCCCCTCTGCAGCGGCATGGTCTTTTTCCTCTGTAGTTACGTCCCTGATCATAGCAAATACTAACTAACAACCTACCATCTTTTCTATTACAACTTCAGATGTATGTCTTTCTTTCTATGCATTTAAAGAATGTCAAGACACACAATCAAGAATGTTTATACATCTGGACACCCGCGTGTGGTTCTTAAATCTAGTATATGAGAATACAGTTACAGTAGGTGTTGAATTGTACAACTGTTTTCTAAAGTTTATAGACATGAGAGCACAAACCACATTATTATATAGTATATTCACATGATAAGAACAACTGTTAGAAAATTGTTAAATAATAATGACAATAATAAAAAACAATCACATCTGTCAATATTGTGCAGTCATATAATAAGGGGGTAAAATGCAGAACATAGGAAATAAAAATTAATTTGCTTAGCTGTGTATGAAAAAATATATTATTCTAAATGGAATTTTAATTGAGAGCTGCAAAGGAACCTCTCTAGGGAATGTACATAATGGATCTGAGGATTCAGTAGGCCAGACTAGGTCAAAGGCTGGGTCTCACATGCAACTTGAATAATTCAAAGAGAGATAAAAGAAGATTGCATGTGCACTGCTGGGATTCAACAGTCATTGTAAAATCAAGGTAGCCAACTGATATGGGTACTACAGAGCATGACAGGCTGATACTATAAGCCCTTGTGATTTTGTGAATAGAAAGAGTAAAGTGAATTGTCACAACATAGAATATCTGCCCAGACTGATATCACTCACTTGACTCCAAGAAGGGGCTGAAAGACCAGACAATGGAGTTATAGCAGAGGTGTCACAAAGAAGAAATTTATACCCTTCAATGTACTGTACTTCAACATTATCCAGTCACAATGTTTGTTTAATTCTATTTTCAGGAAAAATCTAATAACAAAGGTTTTGTCAAAAGAAAATTAATGTGGATTATTATGGAATGAGAAGAAATTGGAAATTTAGTTCATTGTCAGCTTGGACAAATCAGTTCATATCATGACATTCATGTAAATAAAAAAAAAGTAAGGAGTGTATTACTCAGGTTGGAGGACTGTTCTGTGGACATCCTTCTACTTTGTGATCTAAGTACAGTTGTGTTCAGAATAATAGCAGTCCAACATCACTAACCTGATCAATCACTGTTTTTAGTAGAAATTAATTTTCAACATGGCAAATAATTTACTAGTAGGTGTAATAATTTACTAGTTGAGTAGTAGAAAACCAACAGATCTAACAGTCATGACATGCTGCTGCTGATTCTGTGTAATTGAATTATGAATTGAGGCTTGCTCAAAATAATAACAGCTTGTTCCAAAATATAGCAGTGTGGAATTCAATTAGTGAGGTCATTCATTCTGTGAAAAACAGGTGTCAGTTAAGGCCCAAAATATTAAGCATGTTGGTTATAGTGCATTTCTCTCTGAGTAAAATGGCTCTTTCCAGACATTGTTCAGAAGAACAGCGTACTTTGATTAAAAAGTTGATTGGATAGTGGAAAACATATAAAGAAGTGTAGAAAATGATAGCCTGCTCAGCTAAAATGATCTCAAATGCTTTAAAATGGCAACTAAAACCTGAAAAGATGTGGAAGAAAAAGGAAATCTACCATTCGAATGGTTAGAAGAATAGCCAAAATGGCAAAGACTTGGCCAATGATAGGCTCCATTACAATTAGAAGACGCCTATGTGAAGCAGAGCTATCAGCAAGAAGTCCCACAAAGTTCCACTGACATGTGCTGAAGAGGTTACAGTTTGCCAAAGAACACAATGACTGGTCTAAAGAGAAATGGTGCAACATTTTGTGGACTGATAAAAGCAAGATTGTTCTTTTTGGGTCTAAGGGCCACAGACAGTTTGTCAGATGACCCCAAAACACTAAATTCAAGCCACAGTGAAGACAGTGAAGCATGGTGGCACATACATCATGATATGGGGATGTTTCTCATACTATGGTGTTGGATCTATATATCTCATACCAGGGATCAGTTTCAATACATAAAAATACTTGAAGAGTTCATGTTGCCTTATGCCATAGAAGAAATGTCCTTGAAATAAAACAATAACACTAACACACCAGTAAATGAGCAACATCTTGGTTCCAGTACAACAAGATTGATGTTATGGAGTGCCCAGCCCAATCCCTGGACCTTAAACCAATAGAAAACTTGTGGGGAGACATAACAAATGCTGTTTCTGAGGCAAATCCAAGAAAAATGCAGCAGAATTGTGGAATGTAGTTCAATCATCCTGGGATGGAATACCTGCTCACAGGTGCCAGAAGTTGGTCGACTCCATGTAACACAGATGTTCAGCAGTTCTCAGAAACAGTGGTTATACTAAGTAAATATTAGTTCAGTGATTCAAAGGAAAGCAAAATCTTGAAATATTTCTTAGTGAATATTTGAGTTTGTATTTTTGGAACAGTCTGACACCACTTCCGGTCAGCGTGGCTCTTCATGTGAGAGCAGGTCGGGTGGAACTTCATGGGGATGAGAATGTGGGTAAATTGGTCCAGGCCAAGATTAGGATAAGCTGGTATGGGTTGGATGTGGGTCTTAAAAAACAGACCTGGGCAGGTCTCTATCATACAGTTCATTAGTCTGTTTTGTTCCCAATCAGAGCTCCACCCTCTTCCCCTCTCATAACTTAATGAGACAAGTAATGGAAAAACTATTTGCAATGTGAAAAGTTATGCCTTCATGCAAAATTAATATTGCTTATGCAAACCCAGAAACTGCTTTTTCTCTTTTTCTCTTTGCAACTTTTATAACATTTCCCCTAAGACCTCCTCAGGCCTCATGAAAATGCTGTACTTTGTTCTGTGAGACCCCAGCTCTGATCCTACATATAGATGTTCATATAGAACCCTTGATACCAGAATGAAAATTATAACAGTCATACTTTAATAATACTTTAATAATTACCAGAAACCCCATTCCCATGCAAGTGCAAGAAGCGACTATCATTTTTACCAAATAAACAATTTCCTTCACAAAGCAACACTATAAAAGAATAGCACTATGTACCTTAAATAGAGTCAAGTGTCACTATTACCGCAGAAATGCCTTTGCAGGTGGTAAATAATGCCTGCACACCACAGAGCTTATGATCTGTTTCTTTATGATTCATATTAAGTGCTTTGTTCTAGGTCACAAGAAGTTTACAGGTGATTGAATTAATTCGTCCCACAGTGAGTGGGAATGATAAATAATTTTGCTGTCATTCCATCGACTACAATTTCATAACTGTACTAAGCTATAATTTACTCGGATTGTTTCTAATGCTTTGGGCTTGCTTTAACCCTTTAAATGCAGATGCCCTTGGTGCCTGTAGACAGTGTCCCACATATTGCTAAGTAAACCATTTTTTTCATACTGTATATTTACATAAAACCTGGAAACAAAGAATCTTCAGCTTCACTTTAGTGTCAGCTTCATAAAGAGTTAAGAGTTAAGAAGGGGTGCTCAATCCACATTTTTTGTATCTAAAAGAGAAAGTAATCTAAAGCAGCTTGCCAATATACATTTGTGCAGACTTTTCAATGACTTATTTATAAGGTATACAGGTATAGGCTCTATTATGGTGAATGCTATTATGCTGAATTTTTGGGACCTGAGGTTTTATAAATAAGGGTTTATAATTTGGATCGCCCTAACTTAAGTCTGCTAACCCTTTAATAGTAAAAGCCAAGTCCCACTGAGATTGATTCAGTTACATTAAGTAGAAGAGATAACAGCCTGCCAGAAAGTCACATGGCTGGGGGCAGCTGGGAAACTGACAAAATGTCTAGCCCCATGTCAGATTTCAAAATTGAATATAAAAAAATCTGTTTGCTCTTTTGAAAAATGGACTTCAGTGTAGAATTCTGCTGGAGCAGCACTATTAACTGATGTATTTTGAAAAAAAAAAAAATTCCCGTGACAGTATCCCTTTAAGGCAGAACTTAAGCTTAACTAAAGAAGTAGGTAGAAATGTTGTACATTATGTTTTGGGTTTATGTACCAGCCAAAGGCAACCACAGCCCTTCAGTAGTAAAGATCTGTGTCTCCAAAGATGCCCCATTAGCTCCCCATCTTCTTTACTGCTGATTCACTGCACATGCTCTGCTGTGTTGCTGTCACTGAGCTTAGATATTGACAAGATACTAAACATATGTATAGTATAAGTGCCACAATATAAACTTGATACATGGCAACTCAGAAACCAGCAAAATTAGAATCAGAATCAGTCCTATAACATCAGCTGATATGACAGACAAACGTAATTTTCTGCGACAACCCCTAATCTTAGCTTCTCAGCAGCTGCTCAAAGCCACTGAGCATGTGTGTGTGTCACAGACACGCTTATTAAACTCCAATGTGGGAAACTCCCGTGGTAACTTTGAAGGCCTGAATCATTAATACTATAGAGATGCTAAACCTTTCGACTAAAATATGGCATTTCTAGCCATATTCATTTTTGAGGTTTACTTTTCCTTTAATTAAACCCAATAGAATTGTTTTGCCACCAATATGGATTCATGCAGCTCAGTTACCATCAAGTACAAGGTTCCACTTAATTATCTTAGGGAAAAAAGGAGATCATTTAAAAAAATGATTTGCTTCTGTGAGAGATGGCCTTCCTGTAATTCTGAGCTTTTTGGATAGCGGGTTTTCAAATAAGGAATCCCATAGCTGTATTTGCAATTCACTCTTTAAATATAATCATAATCATATCATGGGGGGGGCACACCTTTAAGGGATTTTTTTTAAACCCTGCCTGGCCTTTAATAGTTTACAATTTTATAAACTGCTTGTTTCAACCACATTTTGCCCCCTTTTGCACTCCCCACCTCCCTCCTGGCAGCTGCTAGCACAGGTAAACAGTTGATATGGGGCAATATGATGGATTTTTGGCTGCTGCTGGCACAGATACATATTTGGAGACAATATGATGGATTTTTGACTCCTTCTGGCACAGGCTATGTGTGATGGGTGCTGGCACTGGTACAGGGGGCAATGTGAATGGTAAAGTGGAAAATAGTAATGCAGGACAAGTAGAACTGATTGAAGCCCTTGCCTAGGGTGCCAAAATACCTTGGCGTGACCCTGATATTGATACTGAGTATTTGAAAGCATATATTGTATTTAAACTGTTGTATAAGGCAATATAAGTTCACATATGTTCTTGATATATGATATGACCTTTCTGAATATGGAAAGCCTATAGTCACATTTTCTAAGACTCTGCCACTTCCGCCATGAGACAAATACACTGTGTAACATTTTTCTATTCCTTGCCTTATGATCTGGTTGGAACAGATGATATTGCTGATGAGTAGTGAGCTCCTCGCTGCCAAGGCAGACACATTTCTGCTGTTAAGCTTGTTAGTGAACTTCTTTTTCTTCTCCTGATGTTTTGAGTGATCATAGTTACATAGTTACATAGTTAAATTGGGTTGAAAAAAGACAAAGTCCATCAAGTTCAACCCCTCCAAATGAAAACCCAGCATCCATACACACACCCCTCCCTACTTTTAATTAAAATTCTATATACCCATACCTATATTAACTATAGAGTTTAGTATCACAATAGCCTTTAATATTATGTCTGTCCAAAAAATCATCCAAGCCATTCTTAAAGGCATTAACTGAATCAGCCATCACAACATCACCCGGCAGTGCATTCCACAACCTCACTGTCCTGACTGTGAAGAACCCTCTACGTTGCTTCAAATGAAAGTTCTTTTCTTCTAGTCTAAAGGGGTGGCCTCTGGTACGGTGATCCACTTTATGGGTAAAAAGGTCCCCTGCCATTTGTCTATAATGTCCTCTAATGTACTTGTAAAGTGTAATCATGTCCCCTCGCAAGCGCCTTTTTTCCAGAGAAAACAACCCCAACCTTGACAGTCTACCCTCATAATTTAAGTCTTCCGTCCCTCTAACCAATTTAGTTGCACGTCTCTGCACTCTCTCCAGCTCATTTATATCCCTCTTAAGGACTGGAGTCCAAAACTGAACTGCATACTCCAGATGAGGCCTTACCAGGGACCTATAAAGAGGCATAATTATGTTTTCATCCCTTGAGTTAATGCCCTTTTTTATGCAAGACAGAACTAAATCATGTTAATGGTCTAAAGAGTTTATATAACAAAGAAATTAAAGTGCTTACAATCCATCACGGCAACCTGTCAAAGCATCCTGCCGAAACACTGACAAAATCCACGTAAGGCGCAAGCAGCACAATGATGAATGAGAGCATGGAGTAGAGCAAACCCTTTTAACTATTAAAAACCATCATATATCTTGATGAAAATACAGAAGGTAACTTGATGTTTGCACAAATGCTGGTCGCTCAAGCCAGGCCATAAGATAAGCACACTTATTTATGCATGCTTCATAAGCACCAGTGCAATGTACTCAGGACAACTTTCAGCATCACCAATGGACCAGGCTAGCCTGTTCTGATTATTGTATTATTATCCAACCCTTTTAATTTGTGCTTTATACAGAGTACACATCATTGCTTACCCCAGTGGAGCTTACTGGTTAAAGTCCTCATCCCATTCATGTACAGTAAGGTCAATTTTTTATAAGGAGACAATTAACTTGGGGAGAAGTGCTAGCCACAAGGGCAACATACAAACTCTTTGCAGATAGTTCCTTGGCTGGAATTGAACATTAGACCTCAGTATTACAGGGGAGATGGGCTGTTGATTGAGCCAAGTGAGTAGCGCAAATCACTCTTGTTTCACAAATATGCTGTAGTTCTGGGTGTAAAAAAATTATGCAGGTTTGTGTCTGAAAATTGTGAATTGCACTGTGTCATTTTAGTAAATGAAGCTTCAAGTCCCATACAATCAAAATGTATGGCAGAAAGAAGACAGTATTTGAAGTGTCACTTGTAGTAGTCCAGGATCCATACACCCAAAATGTTTCCCATTTTATCAGTACAAATTCTGTGGAAATCCTTAGGGCAGTGCCGGAACTAGGGGAAAGCAGAAGAGGCATGTGCCTAGAGTGTAAAAGGGGCCCACCTCTTACCTCCACTTACTCCTAGTCCGGGACCATTTCCGTACTGGGGGTCATTTATCAACACTGGGCAAATTTGCCCATGGGTAGGAATCCATGGCAACCAATCAAATTGCTGCAATCAGTGTTCTACTTGCAGCTGGCTTCAAAAAGCTAATCACTGATTGGTTGCTATAGGTAACTGCCCACGGGGCAAATTTACCCAGTGTTGATAAATGAGCCCCAGTGTGTGGAAATGGTCCAGGACTAGGAGTAAGTGGAGGTAAGAGGTGGGCCCCTTTTCCTGATGTCAGTATGTGAAGGAGTATGCATGCATGTAGGAGGGGGCAAGGTGGCAGGCCAGGTTGCCTAGGGACCCAGGCCAGTATGGCCAGGCTCTGTCTTAAGGGTTTTTATAGACATTGATAGGAAGGATCCGTTCTTCATTTAATATTGTGCTAATGCAGTTATTTCTGATTTCTAGCCCAAAAGAAACTTGATTAGTATGATCGAAATAATTCGATGATTCAAGGTGTGGTATGATTGCATGTGCTATTTATTTTAATTCTTCCAAATCATGAAATGTGGCTTTAGACCAAATTAAGATCTGTTCAGCTGTGGAAGGAGTCTAAGAACATTTATATGGTGCATATTTCTAGGCTTCTTGTTATGGTTCTGCTAAGGTTATTTGGGGCTTTGTGCCATGAAAATGAGGTTTCTCAAATCTTTATAATAAAAAGAATAGAAAAATATTTAAAACTGCTAATAGTTACTTGTTTGTTTCTACCCTCACTTACCATCTATGTAAAACCTTTTTTTTTAAAAGTCCTGTTTGTTTGTCATTTTGAATACAGGCTCACATGGACAGAACTAGGGCTAGGCAGTAATTTTTTATTTTCCAAATCCAATGATCTAACAATAACAGCTAAAGATAAACTTTGAGATCATCTCTGTAATGTGGGAACTTTTTGACCTGCATGTGGCTAGTCATTTCATGGGCTTGCCTGGCTACATGGCATTCCCCTCCAAAAACTATTTCTCCAAGTTTGTTCTATTTATGTTAGAGACTTGTCAACATTTTATGTCACATGGCTTGGATATAATTGTGGATTTTCAACTCAAT
This sequence comes from Xenopus laevis, assembly GCF_017654675.1. NCBI lineage: Eukaryota > Metazoa > Chordata > Amphibia > Anura > Pipidae > Xenopus > Xenopus laevis. Next base: position 108,756,586 of record NC_054382.1, read on the forward strand.
CCATTTATGGAATCCACTTGTCTGTCTCCCCTATTTGCAGATGCTCCTTAGCTTCAATTGATATGTGGTCATCTAATAGTTCATCTGGTTCCACATTTATGCTTTATTATTGCTTGTCACCTTTCATGAACCAATCCTCTCTCCTCACCGGACACACAAGGGATGGAGAATATTCAAGATCACCTTTCCAGGGAATTAATTTGGCCTCCTTCTACTCCTGATTGGACTAATTAAAACCTTGTGAAGAAAAAAGATAGAAGTTTTTATAAGTGTATTGGATACAAAGGTCTTGAAATATCCATATAATTAATGTTTAAAGGGCATGTAAAGGCAAAAAAATAAAATCCCATATTTACTTTCTTTAATGAAATAGAAACCTATCTCCAATATACTTTAATTAAAAAGTGTGTACCGTTTTTATAAGAAACCTGACTGTATGCAGTGAAATTCTCCCTTCATTTACTGCTGTGGATAGGAATTGTCAGATGGTCCCTAACTGCTGAGCAGGGAAACAATCATACTTATGAACAGCAGGGGGAGCCCCCACCTTACTTCCCAGCCATGCAGAACTCAAGCAGCTTTGTTTATGACGATCCCTAAGCAGCCCAGACCACACTGAGCATGTGCACAGTCTTAGTCTTGCAAAGATGTATAACAAAGTTACAAGATGGTGACCCCCTGTAGCCAACTTTAAAATCATAAATTATTTGTTTGATTAGGCTTGTGGTGCAGTAAGTTCATGTTTATATTTAGTATACAAAATACAGCAGTTCTAGCCTTATTCTATTGTAGACTTTACATGCCCTTTAACATACATTTCTGAACTATGATCTACTTAAGAGAGCAGAACTCTTTAACATACTCAGCCATTGTGATTCCTTTCATTTGATTGGCATTTAAGAGTTTTAGTGGAAGACAGCTTCAAAATAGAGTTTGGGCATTATGAGTGTGACATTATGGCCTGTGTTATGATTTGATTATCTTCCAGGGATATTTTGGCCCTTATAGCTGTCATTAGTGATGGGCGAATCTGCCCCATTTCGCTTCGCCGAAAAATTCACAAATTTTGCGCGCAATTCGCGAAACGATGAAAAATTCACTAAACAGCGCCGGCGTCTCATTTTTGACACCGGCGCCCGTTTTTTCGAAAAAAACGTTGACGAATTTTTGCCGTGAATTTTCACGGGCGTTTCGCGAATTTATTCGACTGGCGGCGAATCGTGCAAATTCGCCGCGAATTCGCGCCTGCCGAATAAATTCGCCCATCACTAGTTGCCAAACCTCTTTACTTAATTTTTCAGGATTCATTGAGATCTGCATAGTGCCGAGAGACTGGCGAATTGCTAATGTGGTGCCTCTATTCAAAAAAGGATCCCGTTCTCAGCCTCAAAACTATATGCCAGTTAGTCTGACGTCAGTGGTAGGAAAGCTTTTCGAAGGGTTAATAAAGGATAAGATACTGGACTTCATAGCAAATCATAATACTATGAGTTTGTGCCAGCATGGTTTTATGCGTAATAGATCTTGCCAGACTAACTTAATTTCTTTTTACGAGAATGTAAGTAGAGACCTCGATTCTGGGATGGAAGTGGTTGTGATTTACTTAGACTTTGCTAAAGCATTTGATACAGTGCCACACAAAAGGTTACTGGTTAAATTAAGGAATGTTGGCCTGGAACATAGTATTTGTACCTGGATAGAGAACTGGCTAAAATATAGACTACAAAGAGTGGTGGTAAATGGAACATTTTCTAATTGGACCAGTGTTGTTAGTGGAGTACCGCAGGGCTCTGTACTAGGTCCCTTGCTTTTCAACTTGTTTATTAATGACCTGGAGGTGGGCATTGAAAGTACTGTTTCTATTTTTGCAGATGATACTAAATTGTGCAGAACTATAGGTTCCATGCAGGATGCTGCCACTTTGCAAAGTGATTTGTTTAAACTGGAAAACTGGGCAGCAAACTGGAAAATGAGGTTCAATGTTGACAAATGCAAGGTTATGCACTTTGGCAAAAATAATATAAATGCAAGTTATACACTAAATGGCAATGTGTTGGGAGTTTCCTTAAATGAAAAGGATCTAGGGGTCTTTGTAGATAACACGTTGTCTAATTCTGGGCAGTGTCATTCTGTGACTACTAAAGCAAATAAAGTTCTGTCTTGCATAAAAAAGGGCATTAACTCAAGGGATGAAAACATAATTTTGCCTCTTTATAGGTCCCTGGTAAGGCCTCATCTGGAGTATGCAGTTCAGTTTTGGACTCCAGTCCTTAAGAGGGATATAAATGAGCTGGAGAGAGTGCAGAGACTAAGTGCAACCAAACTGGTTAGAGGGATGGAAGACTTAAATTATGAGGGGAGACTGTCAAGGTTGGGGTTGTTTTCTCTGGAAAAAAAGGCGTTTGCGAGGGGACATGATTACACTTTACAAGTACAGATGAAGCCACTTGGATTTGTGAGATAAATGCGTCATGACTCATGGTTAATTGAAGAAACTGCGTTATCTAAAGTCATCTTAACTCATTTAATGCATTTAACCTTTCCATTAGCATACCAAAGCACCATTGTGAACAATGGTGAATGCTTTAATTAGATGGGATGTTGTGACGCAGTTTTCTGTGTTAAATGAGATAAATGGGATATCTGTGTTTAGTTATTCTGTGTCAAACAGACAAACCAAAGTGGCTGCATCTGTACATTAGAGGACATTATAGACAAATGGCAGGGGACCTTTTTACCCATAAAGTGGATCACCGTACCAGAGGCCTCCCCTTTAGACTAGAAGAAAAGAACTTTCATTTGAAGCAACGTAGAGGGTTCTTCACAGTCAGGACAGTGAGGTTGTGGAATGCACTGCCAGGTGATGTTGTGATGCTGATTCAGTTAATGACTATAAGAATGGCTTGGATGATTTTTTGGACAGACATAATATCAAAGGCTATTGTGATACTAAACTCTATAGTTAGTATAGGTATGGGTATATATAGTGAATAAAGTACCCCCTCTTGTAAAATATAAGGATATTATAAGTTACCGAGGAGTTTCATGACCATATAAAAACACGAGGCCGAAGGCCGAGTGTTTTTATACAGGTCATGGAACGCCGAGGTAACTTCTAATATCCTCATATTTTACAACTGGGGGTACTTTATTTATTATAATACACAAATTTTAGTGAGTCATGTGACAGAAATGACATCACTGCTCACCGTTTATAACTGATGACATCACTACTCACCGTTTATAAGGATATAATTTACAGGATATTCATGTCTTTTGTGTATTATAGAATTTTAATTAAAAGTAGGGAGGGGTGTGTGTATGGATGCTGGGTTTTCATTTGGAGGGGTTGAACTTGATGGACTTTGTCTTTTTTCAACCCAATTTAACTATGTAACTATGTAACTATGTATCTCAATGATATTCTAATTATTTTCAGGGACTTATTTTCTGGTTGTATTCATGTTAGTAAATGTCTGCTTATCATACTGTAAAAATTTCTTTGGTATCAGGTATCAAAGCTTTCATATACTGTAACTGTATCAAAAGTTGTTCCCGTAGACTGGTTGTTGGCTGTTTCAGGACTGGGCAAAAAAAGGAACGAATTAAAGGTTGGATTCTTCAAACTTTAACCCGCTGCCCCTCTGTTAATGAATCCCAATCCTCCTCCTAATCTTATTAATCAAAGTAAATAAAATCAAAGTAAGTAGCTCCCATTTTTGCACTTTACGCACTGCACAGGGGGTCCTGTAGCATCAAAGGGGGAGGAGTACATTGACTATTGTGTGTGGCACAGCAGGGTGACTGTAAGAGGGGGTGATGATGTTTAGCAGGGGCAAGATGGGCCTGGGGGGCCCTAAAGGCCTGTTTCACCAATGGGCCATGGAACTTCCGTCCAAAGCTGTACAATGGTACTGGTAGCAGAAGTTATGTAATATGACATTTCAAATAAAAATCCACCCACCACTGCCCGAGCCCAACTTCTGGGTTCCTTTTAAAGACCCGCCCCCATCAATGACATCACAAAATGGGCAGGGCGATAAGGCACGCAGCTATTAAAGTGGAAGCCAGAAGTCGGAAGCTGTTAGCCACAAATATGGGTGCAAGGTTGGCTCGAACTCGACCGACCCGCGGGTATCGGGCTGGCCCGCACACCACTAACAGGAACCATCTCTCACTAAATGCAAATACAAACTGAGCCTTTGGTTTCCTCTGGCACAGGAAAGTTGAAGGGAGTGGGGGGCGGCATTGAAGGAACTGCCGCAGATGGCTGCTTACTATATAAAATGGATCCGAAATAACACAAGGCTTATTTGCTGCACAAAATATAAATGCATTGCTGTGATATTGAAGAGCACTCTTGTACTAAGTCATGATTAGCAGTTTCTTTCCTCTCCATCCCAGTGAAACATTCAGTTTAATAATATATATTCCAGGGTTAGGAGTTTTGTGGCATTGTGAGTATTTCTTTCCTATCTGACTTTATGTGGCTGAACTTTCTGGCAGTAGGAAAATGGTCTACACATTTATTTTTCAGCAATTACAGGCAATTAAGCCATATTTTTATTGTACTTGTGTAGTCTCCTGGAAAATCAAATGTATTTTTTTCCCTCTTTTGTGGAGGCTTGCTTCTTTTTCCAGGGTTAACCACCAAACATAATCCAAAAACCTGTTCACAATTATATTATGCATTAAGCGAGGAAGAATGTGCTGTGCTTCAGCATTAAAATTCATTTTACTCAGCTTTGTTCTTTTTTTAATAACTAGGTCATCAGTTTGGGTGCTGCTACTTAAAATGCATTTAGCATCCATATGTATTCTCTCACCTAAAGGCTTGATATTTTTTAATGAGATTATATCAAGAAATGTACAGACTGGAGAGTGGTAACATCATTTCAGTGTGTAATTCCCAGAACCCTGATCAATTTCAGCAAAGCAATTAAGGCTGCTGACTTCAATAAATGATAGAAAGATGATAAAGATTTATTTTCTGCTGAAGTGCTCTGCAAAATTGTTGGTTAACAAAAAATAGAAATCCACACAGCTAGGGAAGGAGCAACTAGATTGCTGCTTTCTTTTTCTGCAGTTTGAATATTAAATAGTGAATAAAGTTACATAGTTAGTTACATAGTTAAATTGGGTTGAAAAAAGACAAAGTCCATCAAGTTCAACCCCTCCAAATGAAAACCCAGCATCCATACACACACCCCTCCCTACTTTTAATTAAAATTCTATATACCCATACCTATATTAACTATAGAGTTTAGTATCACAATAGCCTTTAATATTATGTCTGTCCAAAAAATCATCCAAGCCATTCTTAAAGGCATTAACTGAATCAGCGATCACAACATCACCCGGCAGTGTATTCCACAACCTCACTGTCCTGACTGTGAAGAACCCTCTACGTTGCTTCAAATGAAAGTTCTTTTCTTCTAGTCTAAAGGGTACCCCCTCTTGTAAAATATAAGGATATTATAAGTTACCGAAGAGTTTCATGACCATATAAAAACATGAGGCCGATGGCCAAGTGTTTTTATACAGGTCATGAAACTCCAAGGTAACTTCTAATATCCTCATATTTTACAACTGGGGGTACTTTATTTATTATAATACACAAATTTCAGTGAGTCATGTAACAGAAATGACATCAGAACTCACCGTTTATAACTGATGACATCAGAACTCACCGTTTATAAGGATCTAATTTACAGGATATTCATGGCTTTTGTGTATTATATGTTTATTATTTTATACCACAATGCCAAAGCTTTTGGGGGGAAACTAAAACCAATCCAATACATATACATACTTTTTTATTTAAATACAACCTACAATAAGAATGGGCCTGTAATAACAAAATGTGAAAAGCCTTCTGAGGCGAAACTTCGCCCTTTATCTGATCCAAACTGACAGTCAGAGCAATAGCAAATTCAAATCTGGCCTCGCACAGTGATGTCACCTTGTGACCAGTGATAGGCTAATCTGTGCCGAAAAATTCTCAAAACACATAGAAGTCAATGGGCATTAAAATAATTTTGATGCATGTCAATTTTGACGCAAGGGACAATTTCTATACACGCAATATGGTCCAAATGCATTAAAGTCAATGGACGTCCAAATAATTTTGACGCACGTCAATTTTTATGCGCACGCAAATTTTGAACAACATCAATTTTTCAAATGGTGAAATTTGCCACAAATTTGTGTCTGCCGAATTATTAAATTCATTTTATTCTGACTGTCAGCTAAGGTGTTTATGTGATTTTGTACAAGTGCTGCTGTGTGGGAATTGGGAATGAAATATAATTAAAAACAGTCACTATTTTTTGGCTAAATTAAGTTTTTATATGGTCTTAGGTTTTGGATTTGGTTTGCCCAAATCATTAATATAGTGATTGTGAAACTCCAGTTCTTCTTCTTTGGCCACCATCTTCTTACTGAGGTGGACATGCTGAAAAGCCTGGGTTCAACAGTGAAGCATTATGGCTCTAAAGGAACCAGCCCTTAGAGAAGTCAAGGAACAGGAACCCGGGTAATTGAGTATTAGATAAAAATTGTATTATCATTGTCAGAGTAGATTCCCGGAGCATGCTGTAAGATAGGAAAGAGCAACCTTGTGCTCCACGTAAGGCCTGATGTCTATCTTTAGCTCTCCCTTAGACATAGCTGGCCTAAAGGATTAGTATTCTACTCCCTGAATCAATTGCACTGGAGGGGGAACAGTAACTTCTAAAAAAGTGTTTTATAGGAATGACAAAATTAAGTACAGTTGCTCTTTACTAGAAAAACGAATCTGTTTGCTTCAGAAAGCAGAATGTTTATACTGCAAGCTGTTGTGTATCAATGGGGGCAGCCATTCAATCACAGGATACACAATAGATAACAGATAAGCTCTGTAGAATGTAATCGGCTGCCCCCATGACTACTCACAAGTTGTACTAGTGCAGAGCATAAGTGCCTTATATTTTCATTACTTTAAAACACTTTTAACTTTGGTGTTAGTGTTCCTTTAAAGGAGTATCTTCAACCTGCCCGGCGTCTCCATAGTGGTGCAGAGGCTAAGATCTGTTATACATGTATCTACAAGGTTTCCACCTGATCAGTATTTTACTGGCCTGGCCAGTCAACGTGATGCTTGATGCTAATGTTATTCAAAACAATGAAATATAACAGTACAATAAGGCTGGTATTTATTTTCCAGAAAAGTTGGCAACCCTGCCCATCTACCTCAATTTCTGTAATTATAACCCTGTAGCATTTCCAAATAAAGCTTGTTGCCTGTTAAACATCAACTGGCATACCATCCATCTACCTTACTGCAGTATAGAGGTGTAGTTGCTTATCCCTTCCTCCTCCACTCCAAGCTAGGACCCAGCTGAGAAAAGAAGTCCAGTTCAACCAAGCTAAACTACTAAACATGTATTCTGGGCCAAAATATTGTTACATAGATATAGAATACATTCCTGCTAATACTTGGAAGGTGTCACTATTTCTTGAAAGGAGAAGGAAAGGTAAAAACTAAGTAAGCCTTATCAGAAAGGTCCACCTAAATATACCAGTAAATCCTCAAAGTAATGCTGCTCTGAGTCCACTGTCAAAAGAAACACTGCATTTCTTTCCTTCTATTGTGTACTCATGGGCTTCTGTATCAGACTTCCTGCCTTTATCTTAAACCTCCTCCTGCCCCAGGCGTGAGCATGCTCAGTTTGCGCCTCTTCCGCCCCCCTCTCTGCTGTAATCTGAGCCCAGAGCTATAAGTGAGCAGGAAGAGACGCAGGCAGGAAGTGATGTCACACAAAGCTGCTATCTTAAACCTTCTAGAGCTTTTTACTCAGGTATGGTAAAACATTCTACAGAATAAATATAGCATTCTAGCTTGCACTATTGCAGCTGATCTAATGGTAATAAAATGCCTCCAAAACTTTCATTGTCCTTTAAATGTTAACATTCCACAAATACTAAGTAGCTTACAATTTTAATAATAATTTATTTATATAGAATGCCAACACATTTCTTTACAGAGATTATACATCATTCACATCAGTCCCTGTCTCAATCTAGAGTCCTTATCACATTCACTAGGGTCTGTTTCATCAGGAGCCAATTAACCCCAGTGGTAAAGGGCAGCAATACTACCCATTGTGACACTATACTTCTTGCTATTTGTTTTTCCAAGCAAACGATTTATAACTTATAACTAGTGATGGGCGAATCTATGGAATTTTGCTTTGCCCAAAGATTTGTGAATTTACCATAACATTAACGAAACGGCGAAAAATTTGCCAAACACATTGAAGTCAATGGGTGTCAAAATAATTTTGACGCGTGATAATTTTGACGCAGTCGTCAATTTTTATACACGTGACCATTTTATCCAAATGCATTAAAGTCAATGGGCGTCTAAATAATTTTGATGCATGACAATTTTTATGCACGCAACAATTTTAACACACAACAGATTTTTTTTTTGTCGCAGCGAATTTTTCACTGGTAAATATTCGCCACAGTTTTGCAAATTTATTCGCAGGCGGCAAAATGAGAAAATTTGCAGCAAATAATGATTGGTGTATACATTTGGCAGGCACGAATTTGCGGCAAATTTCTGCGTTTTGCCGCTTGCGAATACATGTGCGAAACTGTGTCGAAAATTCGCCGCCATCAAAAAAATCGGAATAGTCGATTGTGTCAAAACTGTCGCTCGTCAACATTATTTGGACGCCCATTGACTTTAACCTGGGTGTCAAAATTGAAGCGATCGGCAAAATTGTCACAAATCGACGTGGCTGTCAAAATTGACACAGGAGTCAAAATTTGCGTTTGCAAATGTTTCGACTTTTTGCAAATTTCGCTGGAAATCCACAAATTTATCGGTGAACGGGACAAATTCGCCCACCACTGCTCGCGAATCCATGCCTGGGAAATTTATTCGCCATCACTATTTATAACTTCAACCAGTGCTACGAAGGTTTGGCTTCATATACATGATATTAGGGTTCCTGACAAATTGAGCAGTTCTTACTGTACAGAATAAGAGTACATTATATTTAAATGTACATGACATCACTATCTCCAAGATACTGGAGCTTTAAAATAAATGTGTCCATGCATGTGTGTGTTTGTGTGTCTATGTAAGTATATACATATATGTGTGTGTATATGTTTATTCAATGCATTGTTCACACTTAACTCTCTGGTGTACGCTGTATTTTTTTTTTAACCAACAGCTAGGACAATAGTGATTTTCAAAATACAAGTATATCAAAAATCAAAGTTTGCCATCTTGAGGAGTTAATTTTGAAAGAGAGATGACCTTTATCCTTATATACTCGCTCATTTTTTTTTTTTTTTATATCAAGTCTCTCCAAGGGGACTCATCATATGCAGGGCTCTATGAACAGTATTGTCCTTATCACCTTCTTCCAGAAAGTGGTAGAGTAATAGGACTTTGTAAAGCGAAATGAAGCCCAGTCTGATGGCTGCTGATTAAAAATTGACTCTGCCACATCAAAGAGGAGTTGAAGGTGAAAATGATGATCACTTTCCTCTCCCAGGGATCCTGCACTATTTCTTTTATTCAACCTTGAAAGGTTCTTTCTGAATAAGATAATATCCCTTGAGTCTATTCTGGCTAGGCAGCATGAACAAATGTAGATCAGTATTCTATTTTTTTTTTTTTATAGAGAAAAATGGGATTTTGTTAATGGCTGAGCACGGTAAAGTGGTAGTTTGTTTGAGTTAAATACTGATAAATTGAATGTAAAACGTTGGACTGTGAATATTAACTAATTGCATTCTGTAATGTAAACTGGCAACTTACCATACATGTAAAACACACAATGTAACCCTAGAATGTGATATGAATGTGTGGCTAGAGGAGAAAAGGTAAAATGTGCACGCAAATATTTATATAGTTGTATTTTTATGCAACATTTATCCCTGTGTTAGTGTTGGTGTCATATAAACAGAATGCTCTCACTATAAAACACTGTCAGCTTTAACGTTATTTGTAATTACAACTGAAACAGTATTTGTTTATTCAGTCCTGTTCTCTGAATGACTCTTGAAACAATGTAGTAGAAGTCAGTTTTTCACAGGGGTTAGTACTGCAGGGATTATAAACAGCCAGGTACTGCTTTCAATAGCCAATATAATTACAAATACAAGTATCGGACCTATTATCCAGAATGTCCAGGACCTGTGGTTTTCTGGATAAGGGACTTCTCTATAACTTAAGCCTGTTATTTAAACAAGAAATAAAGCTGATAGAACTGGTTTGTCTCCAATAAGGACTCATTTTATCTTAGTTGGGATCAAATACTGTACACGGTACTGTTTTATTATAATAGAGAAAAAGGGAATCATTTGTAAGCATTTGGATAATTATGGGAGACCTTCATGTAATTCAGAACTTCTTGATAATGTTTTTTTTCGGATAGCAGATCTCATTCTTGTATACTATAGCTAACACTGATCAGAAATTGGCATTTGTTTATTGCTTTCATATGCCTTATGTGTAAGCACCTTAAGACAACAGTGCCTAATTTTTTTTTAATTACTATTATTAGTGATGGATGAATTTGTCCTGTGTTGCGGAAAAATATGGGAATTTCCCGTGAAGTTCGCAAATTGGCGAAAAATTTGCGAAACAAATTGAAGTCAATGGGCGTCAAAATCATTTTTTTGAGTCAATTTTGACTCCCGCGACAATTTTTATACGGACGCCTATTTTGTCTAAATACATTAAAGTCAATGGCCGTCCGAATACTTTTTACGTGCGACAATTTTTCCCAGAGTTTCGCCGCTAAAATGACGCCCATAATGGGCAAAAAAATTTGCTGCACGTAGACTTCAAGGCATGTCGGCAAATTTTCACTGTTTCGCTAATTTTTGGCAAAACGAGTCCATCACTAATAATTAATCCTTATTGGAGGCAAAGGATTAATTATATCTTAGTTTGGATCAAGTACATGGTACAATTTTATTATTACAGAGAAAAAGGAAATCGTTTTTAAGGTTTTGGATTATTTGGATAAAATTGAGTCTATGGGAGACTTGTAGACAACAGGTTTGGACATAATGGATCCCATGCAGAAAATGCAGAAATCAGATGGTGGAGTGAGCGGTACTTGGCACCGCAGCATGATAAACAGAAACCTTGAATTCTGTTATATTGTCACCTACAGTAGTTCATTTGGACTGAAAAAAGAGAACCATCCATCAAGTTCAACTCTTCAGTGTATCGCCCAGTATCATTGACCCTCGTTAGGAAACTATAAACATTTTTTAAAGAAATCTTACCCACTGGGGGGTTCCTTCTTATACCCAGCAATCCTTAGCTGTCTTATTGACACAGCAGTTGTAGTGATTTAATCAGCCCCAAAACTGAGATTATCAGCAATCTATTAGCATAATCTCTCCTGGCACCTGTATGCCTATTTTTTAGCATGAAAAAGCAAACTTTTATGCCATTCTCACCCATCATCCTTCCATGGAAGGCACTAGCAGATATAAAAGTTGTATCTGAGTCACCCCATATTCTATTGAGCAGCCAACACAGGGGAGTCTCTCATTTATAGATCTCTAGGGATACATATAGTCATCATGGAGTTTCTGTGTACACTGACAAGCATCTACTTCTGTTCTGTAAAAATTTGGATTGAACCGGGCTGATCCCCCATCGACTCCACTATGACGATCCGCTGGTTCATTCATAAAGAGCGTTCGCTTACTGTTTCGATGTGAACAGTTCATTGCATTTTGACGGCATGGGATTTATAAGTCTTAACAGAATTCAGTGGCAAATGTCAGGTTAATGTAATGGTGGTTAAGGGAGAATTTGTTTGTGAATATCATTATCTGCAAGAAGAATAAATGTCGTTACTGTAACTGAAGATGCAAATGTTTGCAGAGTGCTATTTTATGAAGCCAAATGGAAATTTGATTCAGCAGTTTAACCAGAGAAATGGATTCTGCTCTTGTAAAATTATTGCTCCCCTGTAAGAAGCATTTTTCCTGAGTGTTACCAGAGAGCTCATTGCCATCACTCATATTTTAATGAAACTGGATGCGGCTCGAATAAGAACAAGTTCCTCCCAGATTAGTTCTAAGGCTTGCTGGTGGTGATCTTTATTACAGCTCAGAAACCTGTATCTCCAGCACTGACCTTTAGTCTGTGAGGCTTGAGCTGTTACTGAACTACAGTATACTGTAACTCCCAGAGAATGGATAAAAGATGCCAAGGGATGATTGGGCTGGAATTTCAACTTACATTGGATAAAGAGGGAGGATGCTAGCTGTATTCTATCAGCTACCCCACAATTGTGATATATGAATTGATCAAAACATACCAGGGACCTTGATTTCTCTGTTCCTTTTGCTGTCTTTTTTTTGGGGGGGGGGGGGTAAATGTAGCAAATGAATGCATGATTGGATTGCCTAGACTACATATACACACTTCCTTTGTTGGAATAATGTTAACATTTGAAGTAGCGAGAACATAATGTTTATAAAATTACATGTTAACAATAAAATAAATAATATTAATATATATATATACGAATTTTGCGCGAAATGTGCGAAACGGCAAAAAATCCGCGAAACAGCGCCGGCATCTAGTTTTTGACGCCGGCGCCCGTTTTTGCTGCGAATTTTCGCAGGTGTTTCGCGAATTTATTCGCTGGCGGCGAATCGCGCAAATTCGCCGCGCCTGGCGAATAAATTCGCCCATCACTACACGAGAGGCAATATTAGTGTTAACGACCAAAATCATTGGATACATGATTATTGATCATTGTGACTCCAACAGTCAATTCAGGGAGTTCATCAATATTTGTGTGATCATATGGACAGCCAAAACTGAAGCTAATTTTTAAGCTAGGAGTAGTTTTGCTTCCCATGTTATGATGCCCTGCTCTACTGGATGTGTTCATTAGAAGCTCCCTGCTTTCTCACTAGAGCTCCTGAGTAAAGGGTAAGTGCACTATGATCTTACTACTGTTTGCAGGGGGATTTGATTTTAAATGCACTACAAACTTAGAATGCCAATAGATTGTTTTGAACTCACGTACAATTGACGTGGCATGTGAGCTTACATCTTTTGGCCAAAAACACCTAATTGTTTGTAATAATTTTTTTTAAAGGCAAACTGTGCGCTGGCAATTTTCTACTTTTTATATGACTGAAGTTTGTCAAAATTGCCAGTGTTTCACTTCTTCAGTAAGAATAGGCAAAGTTTGTTCAAATAAAACGTCACTCCATTCAAAGAATGCAATTGTCATTCCATCCACCATGGGATACAGCCCTTGGTGTAAGTTTTTCTACTTGCCTTAATGAGAGATTATTATAATGCCTTCAGGTGACTGCAAGAATTACATTGATCCTGCAAGTTCAAAGATGCTCAGAGCAATGCAGGAATCCAGTGCTTCCTGTGTGTTCATAGAGGGCATGGAAAGAGCTCCAACACTGCAACTTAAAGGGTCTTGACTACAATGACCAAGCTTGTATCCAACCAGTGGACCACCCTCAAGGTCAGAAGATCAGTCATGCTGGCTATGGAGGCCAGATACATCCATTCATATATTCCTAAATACAATCATGGACCAATTCAGAAAAGGTGCATTTGTGAACTGGATAATTGAATCCTACACCTCTTGTGCCTGTGTGTTTATAGGTGTACAGTATGTGTAAGGAACACTTACCCTTGTCATCTAGTGGCCCGTTGCGTGGTTCTTTTTCCCTCTGGTGCTGGCTGCTCTAGGGCGAGCACTTTTGGGTTTTATGTGCCGGTGTGATGTCGTCATCGCACCTTGGCACGAAACTCAAAGGCATTTAAAGGGGCTTTGAATGGAAACATTGCCCGTTGTTAGGTCCAACTAGTTTAGTTCCTGGGTGTTTATTCTTCGTGAATTATTGTGTTTTCCAGTTTTGACCCTTGCCTGCCTGCCTGCCTGCCTGACTATTCTAAGCTCTGCCAATCCTGACTCTTGCCTGCCTAACTATCCTGTGAACCAATCCTGTCTGACCTTGCTTGAACTCTGCCTGTACTGACTCGGCTGGTCTGACCATGCTATTCTGTTTGATTCTTCTGAGTTGTATTGCCTTCCGTCCTAAAACCTTTATAAAGACCCTTTGCCAGTCCAGAACTGTTGCATGGCTCCTCTCTTACTAAGACCTGGCGGCATTTGAGTAGCATAGGGGTCCTCCCGAGGCCAAAGGCGGCTGCTACAAGCGAAAGCAGAGGCATGACCAGGGAGCATAACACCTGTTCTGGATTTAGGGAACCGATTGTTACAGTATGGTAATGATGAGAAAGGAAGACTCTGGGTTTTTCTCACTTTTAACCCACATCTTTTATCAAATCACTTTAAATACTAATGAATGCCACATGCTCCATGGCTAAGTAGTAATTTGGGCATCTACATTCCAAACTGTTGTATAGAATCCATCCGCAGCATGCATGCATGTGAAGTTCATGTGTATGGCAAAGGCCGGTGAAAGGCCAAAAAATGAATTCCAGTGAGAATCGAATAAGAATCATAAACATGTTGTTGAGAGGACATGTTGATAAATCCACTGGTGCAATGATAATTGAATCCGTACATATGTAGTATATGATCATCAGCAAATATATTTATATTAGATCTAATCTAATTGTTTGGGTGACTGCCCAATAGAGATGTCGCGAACTGTTCGCCGGCGAACTTGTTCGCGCGAACATCGGGTGTTCGCGCTCGCCGGAAGTTCGCGAACGTCGCGCGACGTTCGCCATTTTGGGTTCGCCATTGTTGGCGCTTTTTTTTGCCCTCTCACCCCAGACCAGCAGGTACATGGCAGCCAATCAGGAAGCTCTCCCCTGGACCACTCCCCTTCCCTATAAAACCGAAGCCCTGCAGCGTTTTTTCACTCTGCCTGTGTATGCTGAAGAGATAGTGTAGGGAGAGACCTGCTGCCTGTTAGTGATTTCAGGGACAGTTGAAAGTTTGCTGGCTAGTAATCGTTTTGATACTGCTCTGTTATTGGAGGGACAGAAGTCTGCAGGGGTTTGAGGGACATTTAAGCTTAGGTAGCTTTGCTGGCTAGTAATCTACCTTCTACTGCAGTGCTCTGTATGTAGCTGCTGTGGGCAGCTGTCCTGCTTCTGATCTCATCTGCTGACTGCTGCAATAACAGTAGTCCTTGTAAGGACTGCTTTTATTTTTTTTTTTGTTGTTTTACTACTACTACTACTACTATAAGAGCCCAGTGCTATTAGTCTAGCAGTGTTGGGGAGTGGGACTGGTGTGCTAATCTGCTGCTCCTAGTAGTTCAGCAGCACCAACTTTAATTTTTTTTTTTAATATTCATTTTTTTTTTATTTTACTTTTTTTATTTTACTACCGCTGTAGTAGTGTATAAGTTGACCTTTTAGGCATTATTTGCCCTGTAGGCATTTTTTGCCCAGTGTGTTATTCAACCAACTGCCATCTAGCTGTGTGACCTTGTTCACATTCTGTCTAAATATCCATAATATTACCGTCTCCAGAAAAAACACCGGAGTGACTTTTTTCAAGCAGCCATAATATATTTTACGTAATCCGTATCCACCGCTGTAGTAGTGTATACGTTGACCTTGTAGGCATTATTTGCACAGTGTTTTCTTCAACCCGCCATCTAGCTGTGTGAGCTTGTTCACATTTTGTCTAAATATTGATAATATTATCGTCTCTAGAAAAACCACTTGAGTTACTTTTTTTCAAGCAGCATTCATATATTTTACGTAATCCGTATCCACCGCTGTAGTAGTGTATACGTTGACCTTGTAGGCATTGTTTGCCCAGTTTTTTTGGCCGCAGCCACTGAAGCACAGAGGCCAGAAAAAATATGCCATATAAATGCTGAAAATAGTCATTTTTTGCCATACGTTGACTCAACGTTTATGGCAAAAAATGACTATTTTCAGCATTTATATGGCATATTTTTTCTGGCAACTGTGCTTCAGTGGCTGCGACCAAAAAAACTGGGCAAACAATGCCTACAAGGTCAACGTATGGCAAAAAATGACTATTTTCAGCATTTATATGGCATATTTTTTCTGGCAACTGTGCTTCAGTGGCTGCAACCAAAAAAACTGGGCAAACAATGTCTACAAGGTCAACGTATGGCGAAAAATTACTATTTTCAGCATTTATATGGCATATTTTTTCTGGCAACTGTGCTTCAGTGGCTGCGTCCAAAAAAACTGGGCAAACAATGCCTACAAGGTCAACGTATGGCAGTTGTTTAAAGAGAACAGTAGATTACTAGCCAGCAAAGCTACCTAAGCTAAAATGTCCCTCAAATCCCTGCAGACTTCTGTCCCTCCAATACAGAGCAGTATCAAGCAGATTACTAGCCAGCAAACTTACTATCATCTGTCCCTGAAATCACTAACAGCTCTCCCCCTACACTATCTCTTCCAAGCACACACAGGCAGATTTTTCAGATACATTTTTGCCCTTGATCCCCCTCTGGCATGCCACTGTCCAGGTCGTTGCACCCTTTAAACAACTTTAAAATCATTTTTCTGGCCAGAAATTTTTTTTTTAGATGTTAAAGTTCGCCTTCCCATTGAAGTCTATGGGGTTCGCGAACCGTTCGCGAACCGCTCGCATTTTTGCGCAAGTTCGCGAATATGTTCGCGAACTTTTTTTCCGACGTTCGCTACATCCCTACTGCCCAATTGTGGTTGCCAGGCTAGCCTTCATTTACAATAAATATTGTACATCTATGTCTACAGATTTATTCTAAGTCAACGAATTCAACTCATATAAGGGCAATTGGGTTCATGTACAGTGATAGAGGTTGGACTGAAGTCGTAATTGTGCTTGTTGGGGTGATACCAACAGAATGCACAGAGCTTGTCTATTTAACCTCATTCTTTAACAAGAAACAGTCACTATGTAGTTTTGTGTTTTATTTATTTACTAATCCCTGTTTTACATTCCAGTTTCAGTTGAATCCCTAGCAAACAGCCAACATGCTATAGGCTTGAGTTTATAAGATGTCATTTGAACTCAATTACAGTATCTTAAGATGTTGGAGAAAGGAATTCAACCAGGTAGATACATATTGGCACGATCACTATATAAATAAGTCAGTCAATATTAATTCAGTTTCCTGTTAATCAGAAACAGAAATTAGTTCTTTGTGAGCTCTGTTTATCTGTATACTAACTGAGGCAGCTATAGTGATAAGAAAAAGCTATTTGCATGATTTAGTAATTGGTATATACTGTAATATCTGGCTATAGTTACAATTCAGCAAGAATACATTTACCTTAAACCCCTACATAGAATTATGCAAATTCGGCGGTTGTGCAGAATTTCTATTATATAGTGTTTAAAGTAAATGTACTTAGCAAAACCCAGATGCCAAACTAAACTAGAATCAATGGGAATGCTTTCTGGTGTCTGTTTTTATTTCACCTCCTATAACCCCACGCTTACCATAAATATAGGAAACTATGAAAATCATTTTATGATTTAAAAGGTCTTGCTGGTATGGGCAGCTTAAAATTTAGCTTGATACCAAATGAAAGAAAGTTCCATGAATGCTTGAATGATTCTTATAATAACAGGATCAGCTTGCATTGTCAGTAGGGTGGAAAAGTACATCATGCAAAGACAAACATACAGAAGTCATATAGACAATGTATAAGAGCCCTGTGTGCATTCGATAGCTCGGTGACAAACAGTATGGTGCATATGAATCTGTTAAAGTTATTAAATAGAAAATGTAAGAGCTGCAATTTTCATAGCTCAATTTTAAGTTGTGATAAGTGGAACATAGAGTAACAGAAGTTTGCTTAGCTGTTTTTTATATTCTGAATTTTTCATTTATGATGTTTTCCTTGGCATGTGAGTTGATGGAATTAATGTTTTAAATAGAAAATTAAAAGTTACTTGATAGGAGACATGCTGAACTGTGGGATATGACATTAGGCCAGGTTGCATATTTATATATGTACTGAAAGCAAAGCCAAATTGTGGATTTGTCTACTTTCCAAGCCCTGTCTTCAGGGATCAAACAGTATGTGGGTTACTTGGTGGTCTACAAACAGCATCTTGTTTCATTTGAAGAAGAAATTAATATGTTCTTTGCTATGCAATTTATATTTTGTTTTAAAATAAACCAATGAAAACACATTAAGTTTGACATATAATGCAAACATGTTAATTTACTACAACTATATGCCCAGTAACATTTTCATACAGTAATTGTTGAAATGTATGCAGATAGTGTTTCAGGCTGAAACGTAAATGTAAGTTATTATAAGCAGATCATTTGGCATTGCCATTAGTAATATTCTACCAAGGAGGGAGAAACACAGTGAAAACCTGGGAATGGTATAGTATTAAGCAAATTGTGGAGATGCTTTTAGAAGATCTTAGATCTATGAAAAAATGGTGTTTTCCATTTTAAAAGTCTGACCAGAAAAAAATTGGACTTATCCAGGAGGCATTATCTGTTTCTAATATAGGATCAATCTAATAAAGTATCTCAAGAGGGGGTTGCTTTTCTACTGATAACATACATTAAAGTACTTTTATAAGTAAAACTTACCATTTGCTCATAAGACACAAATAGCAAATATACAGTACTGGACCACTTTCATGTTAGTTTAGCTACATATCTCAAGCAAAAGCAACATAAACAAATGGAATGCAATTGGGCAGGTAGCAGGACTACAGTTAGAATGGATTATGGTAGACCCAATGGCCTGCTGTTGAAGACAAGAAGGAGGTGCCTGGAATTGGTGACAAAAGTGTAGAAGGCAGGAAGAAGCAGAAGCTTGGAGCAGGGACCATATCAAGTTCTGCCAAGCTTCAAGATGACCAGAAGCTAACCAATGCCGCTGTTAATGTCAGTGAAACCAATATTATGGATGATTCTGAGGTTTTCCTGATCACTAGCAGGTAAAAAAGTATACTGGAGTGTATTCTGGAGGCCTATTTATTGGAGGTCAAATTTAAGTGGTTTGAGGTTATTGAAATCACGACTAAACTCAAATGCGCTAAATAATATGAATACCTAAAAATGTGAGTTTTGGGCAATTAGTAGCAAAAAACCCCATAAAAGTCCATATTGATTAACAGCAGCCCATGGACTTCTATTGGACTTTGACAACTTTTACTTGGCAATTTGTGCAATAGAGATTTTCATGGTTTTTAAACATAATAAATCTCGAATCTTTAAAGCTTTGAACAAATCTAGAGAAACCACAACATTTTAGAGATTTGTGGAAAAAATGTAACTTCGATTGTTAGTAACTGGGCCCCTAAGTGTAATCCACATGCTAAAAAGGGTTGCAGGCTTAATATTGATTAATCAAGTTCCAATTTTATGTGGGTTATTTATCAAAATCCGAATTTATAAAAAAAAATTCTGAAATATACTCCAGAAATTCCAGTGCAGGAAAAAATTCGAAAACTTACAAAAATTCGAATCGTATGAATTTTCTGATTTTCCGCCTGAAAATTCAGTTTTTTTTAATTTTGCCCTAAAAAACACAACATTTTCAGATTTTTTTTTTTCCAAAATCCAGCGCAGATCACGACTAAACTTAAATGCACTAAATAATACGAATACCTAATGTGAGTTTTGGGCAATTCCTAGCAAAAAACCCATAAAAGTCCATATTGGTTAACAGCAGTCCCATGGACTCTTCGGCAACTTTTACTTGGCAAATTTGTGCAATAGAGATTTTCATGGTTTTTACACATAATTAATCTCGAATCTTTAAATCTTTGAACAAATCTAGAGAAACCACAAATTTTCCATCCATTTATTAAGGGCCGAATTGAACATTTGCATTCTAATTTTCAAATATTTTTTACGGTCTAAACTGTCAAATTCGATTAGTCAATTATCCAAACTTGATAAAAAAAATTTGAATTCGATTTTCGAGATTTATCAAACTCTGACCCTTTCAGAATTCAAATTAGACTATTAGCAACCTAAAACCTGCCGAATTCATGTACTGTATGTCAGTGGGAGAGGTACAGTGACCAATTTGAAGATGTTAGAAGCCTTCCTGACATTCGAGTTTTTTTCAGAGAAAAAACTTGAATCTAATTTCGCTTTGAATTCGTCCGAGTTTTAGGTATTCTATTTTTTCAATAAAAAAAACTCACATGAATTCAAAATTCGACCTTTAATAAATGTTCCTCCAAATCTCTAATATATACTGCAACAGAAGGTGAAATGGTGGAGCTCTTTGCCCTCTACATTATTTTAAAAATTGTTCCTTTGTTGATTTTACATTAAGCCAGAGCAAATTTCCTTTAGCTAATTATCTTCCAGCATGCTCTATCTTCACCTCTGGAATTGACTAAGCCATTTACTTACTTAAATATTCATATCCTTACACATCTAACTTAATTTATTACCTTGAACTAATCCCAACTAATGCTAAACTTGACCCTCACACTCCGTTCCAAGCCACCACTTAATTTAACTTGTTGTATAAATAGTCTGAAATGCTTATTTTATTATTAATGCTTATGTTAATATACTCTATCCTTAACAGTTCTTATGCTTTTTCTGCCCACTCCTTTGTGCACTTAAATGATACATCAGTTTAACTTAGTATAATTTATGAGTATATGTGAATGTATCATTGGTTTCATGTGTCCTTTCTCCTAAATCTTGTTGTTTTCTGTGTAGGTGTACATACAGTTTATGGGTACAGTTTTGTTGGTTATAAAAAAAATGTGCAAATCATTATTTCATGCTTAAAATGAGAAAGGAAAGAAAGAAAATGTCTGAAACCCTTTCAGCTGTATTGCATTAATCCAGAAACCCTATCTCTTGATGAACCCTCAGAAAGGTGGATGAAGCAGAAAGGTGGATGAAGGTATAAGATACAGCTGTACTGTAGCTCTTTCTGTCTACCTGATCTACCAAGCATTTCTGGAATGTTCTATTACAAGACCTGCTATCAATTGTCTTTTCCTATACCTTAATGGGATCTGGGAGCTTCTTACTGAGGCCTTATGCTCCAGTTCCTAAACACATCCTCCTGAACTGGAGTCTACAGGGGAAGAGACGTGTGCTCTTGCCCCTTTGATAAGCTATGAGCAGGAACAAATCACACTACTCCTGGGTCTATGGGAACACATCCCTCCCATAGAGCATAGGGTACAGCTACTGAATCCCTTCTTGGGCCAGCAGGGGATTTAATGAGTGTGGAAAAAGCAGTATTTTATTAGGAATCATAATATAATCTCTCCACCCAATGAATCAACATTCCCTCATTGCCATCTTGTAAGCAGTCAGAATTAAGACCCCCTAAGGTATTTAAATGAATCTCCATATTGCCCATGAAAACAGAGACTTGAAAACAATTTTTACCTTTGCTTCACAAAAGTGAAAAAGTTTCTATGAAGTTACAATTGTAACAATTGTTGGAATACTTATGAGGTATCTTTTTTTCAGCATGAAGTTGCAGCATTTCACCGCCTACCTGGGGCTCACCATATTGGACCTCAATTTTTCAAATTATTTGTTCTACGGGACTATTAAATCAAGTCTTTTATGCTCATGTTCTCCAACAATTTGATGCCTCAAAGAAGGAAAAAAGTAGATGCCCACACTAGATTAAAATACTTAGAAGCAGGAAAAAAAATCATCATCTGCAGACCATTAGTAAATCATTAGTAAACCTTAGCTTACAATTTTTCATAAGAATTTTCACTTCTCATTTTGCCACCAACATCAAAAAGGCATCGTTTCTACTACCATGCAAAAATATTCACATTTTACTGTTCTTGTTTGATTTTTTTAATTACTTAACAAGTCCAATAAATACGAGAGAGAGAGAGAGAGAGAGAGAGAGAGAGAGAGAGAGAGAGAGAGAGAGAGAGAGAGAGAGAGAGAATTTTAGAAACGGTGAAAATCAGACAATACTATTTGCATTTATTATTTATAGAGCTTGGTACATGGTTTCGTAGTTGAGATTCAAAGAAAAAAAAAGCATATTAAAAAATAAATTAGTAGTGCTAATAAATAAATGATAAAAGAATGGATGATAAAAGTATGTATATTTAACGATGTTTGAGCTATTCTCCTCTCATTTGCAAATACAATTTTTTAATTCTTTATGTTAATGTGATATTTTGCATTGTTTGTTTAAAAAAAGGGAGTTACCACTTCTTTGATAATAAACATTTACACCCCCTTTTTAAGAATTTGTAGTACAGTCAAAGTCTGTTTTAGCTGGATTGTTTCCACAGCATATATTATTTCATAAAAGGGGGTCCAATTAACAAGTCCAATTAATAACATTTGGATTAACACAATGCATCTAAATAGGTTCTTTGAATGCTGTTTAATGTGCACAGTATTGTAAAATTATGCTGACCAAATTGTGGGCATTTTAGATTCCAGATCATACATGCCAGTTCTGAGCCTCCACTAATTTCTGCAAATCTGTTAAAGGGATACTGTCATGGGAAAAAAAAATTTCCCTATGAATAGTTGATATCAAATTAACTAGGTTTTAACCAGCTATTGCATAAATGGTCTTTGTACCTAAAGTTATAGTGCTGTATACTAGATATTTTGATGCATTTAAAAATATTTACAATATATAGTTTAAAGTATTATTTTTAGTTACAGGTATGGGACCTGTTATCCAGAATGCTTGGGACCTGGGGTTTTTGGCTAATGGATCATTTCTTTATTCTTTAAAGGATAAGTAAACCTTTAAATTAAATGAATGTAAAATTGTTGAGGGTGCTATTTTAAGCACTTTTGTAATTTACATTCTTTATTTATTTATAAATTAAGGGATAAATGCACTGTTAATATAAATGAATTTTGTTACAACATCGTCACCTGCTGGTCATTTTCTGACCAGTCTGACCACCAAGTAGTCAAGGAAGTTGTCGGGAGAAAGAAAGAGGCTGGTCTGATGTTCTTCTGCTTAGGAAAGGGTTGATAAATGTTTCTATTTTTTTTTACTAACAAGTAGAATATCAGAGCAGCCTCTTTCATTTTCCTGACAACTTCTTTGACTACTTGATGGTCAGACTGGTCAGTATATGGCCAGCAGGTGGCGCTATTGGAACAAAATCCTTTAATATTTACAGTACTTGTATCCCTTAATATCATGGAATAAAAACAAAATTAATAATGATTGTGCATTAAAAAATGTCTTAGAATAGCACTCTCATCAATTTTACATTCACTTATTTTAAAGGTTTACTTATCCTTTAAGTCTACTAGAATATCATTTAAACATTAAATAAACCAAATAGGCAGATTTTGCACCCTTAAGAATTAATTGTGTCTTAGTTGGGTTAAATTCCAAGGTACTGTTTTATTATTACAGAGAAAAAGGAAATCATTTTTTAGAAATGTGGATTATCTGTTTAAAATGGAGTCTATTTGAGATGGTCTTTTAATGCCTATGTTGTCACTCATAAAATATATAATTTGCCTAGTTTATATAAAAGTAAATGTTCCTAAAGTAACAGAGAACAAAATTTGGAAAATGTGCTTGGTAATAAGCAGACAAAAATTCTGAACAACGCTCCTGAAACTGAAAGATTAAACCTGACATTGTTATTGTGAGCCATGATGTGGCTTGTGGAAGCTGGCAATTCATACCATTGTTAACCAAAAAAAGAACTGTCAAATAAAGCAAAGTTCTCATGATGATAAGTAATTAGGGCATACAAAGCCTTAAAGGGCATGTAAAGTCTAAAACAGAATAAGGCTAGTGTCACGACCGGCACCCAATACCAGAACAAGTGCCAAGCACCCTGGTCTCCGCTCGGCTTCACCAGTAGTGTGACCACCGTTGGGCTTCGGGAGGAGCCCTCAGCTTACTTGGGTGCCACCTGGACTTAACGAGGGGTTCAAGGTGAGATATTCAGGCTGGCAAAGGGGCACGGCTGTTAGCAAAGTCTTTTGGGTCGAAGGTCACGGTACAAAAGGATTAGGCAGAAAGACAGGCTGGGTCGAGGCAGGCGGATATCAGAATCGTCAGGCAGGCAAGGGTCAAACCGGGTTGTCAATCAAGGGGTTAAGCAGGAACAGTTGTCATAGGCAGGCAAGGGTCAGGATACAGAATGCAGAGTAGTCAAGAACAGGCTGGGTCAAACACGGGTAATCAAACAGACAGGATACAGATCAGATGCACAAGGCTCAGGAAACCACTAGAAAACAAGTTCTATCACAGGCATCTGTCTGCAGTCAGAATGGGCCTTTTATAGGGGAAAGAATTTGCGCCAAAAACGTGCACATTAGCGTGTTTGCGCCTATAAACAACATGCAGGAGCGACGCGCGCACCCTAAGGAAGGCAAGATGGCGCAGGAAGAGGACCACACGGCGGACGTCCCCGCCGATAGTGACGTCCCCACCGCCCCACTAGACCACCAGGGCAGGTAGGTTTTATTACAGTTAGAAATGCTTTACTTTGTATAATATATACAGTATATATATATATATATATATATATATATATATATATATATATATATATATATATCTTACTGCACCACACGCCTAATCAAATATATAATTTATGCTTTCGAAGTTGGTTACAGGGGGTCACCATCTTGTAACTTTGTTAAACATCTTTGCAAGACTAAGGGGCACAGATACATCGACGATATTATGATTATTTGGCAGGGCCCTGAACGAAAATTAAAAGAATTTGTGGTCAAACTTAATAGAAACAGCTTCAATTTAACTTTTACCATGAATTACCATTACAGTAGATTGGAATTCCTAGATATAGAAATAAAAAAGGATGAAAGGGGCCAGCTTTCCACCAATCTCTTCCGCAAAAAGACAGCAGGGAATAGCCTTCTACATGCGGAATCGATGCATCCACCTAAATGCATCGAGGGCATCCCAAAGGGACAGTATCTCAGATTACGGAGAATCTGCTCCACAGAGGAGGATTTCAAACGGGAGGCCTACCAATTATATCTAAGATTTAAAGCACGGGGATATAAAACACGCAGCTTACGTAGAGCCTACCAATTTGCCTTGTCTCGTAGCAGGGATGAGGTGTTATATAAACACCAACAATGTGACACCTCATCTGTGCAGCGAAAGGATGAGGATAGGACTAGATTCATCCTAACATATGGTATGAAGGATCAGGAAGTTCGTGCCCTGATCCAGAAACATTGGCATATTTTGTCCAATGACCCCAATATAGGGAAATGGGTTACTACCCGCCCCCTATTTGGCTATAGGAGGAACAACAGTATAGGGGACCTGTTGACTCATAGCCACTTTCAAAAGTACTCAGGAGCATCTTGTTGTAAAACACCCGGGAGTTACAGATGTGGAGCCTGTGATCAATGCCAATACATTAAAATATCGAGGGAATTTGGCAATAGGAATGCTAAGTACAATATGTATCATTATACAAGCTGCACTACGACCCATGTTATCTATTTGTTCACATGCCATTGTGGCAGTAAATATGTTGGCAAAACGAAGAGACCTCTGAAAAGACGCATCTACGAACATATGCGCGACATAAACAATTGTAATTTACTGTCATCAATTGCCAAACATATCTACTGCATACACAATGGTGAATATAGGGGGTCTTATTTCCAGGGCATTGACCGCCTGCATGGTGACATAAGGGGCGGTGACCTGGATAATAAGATACTCCAAATGGAAACTAGCTGGATCTTTAAGCTCAATACATATAAGTCAGAGTATGGACTCAATGGCCAATTGAACTTCCAGGCATTTATAAACAAATGAAGATATATAGGAACAGCTACCTCGGGTTCCATTGAGACAATGTATAAATGTTGGGACCGAATATTGGGAGGTCTGAACATAGGTCCTTCATTTCTTTTTCATTCCTTTTTTCTTTTCCTTATCTTTTTTCTTTATTGTTTATGCATTAATTTTGGTTTTCTTTTGGTAGTATGTTGTTTAGTAATATTTCTTTGTTTGTTTTGGTGTTTTGTGTTTGACTATACTAATACATTTAAAATTGGTCCAAGCTCATACAACTTGGTACTGATTATATATGCATATTATTAAGAACACAATAGGACAAAAGATGTTATAACTAAAGATTTCATACATTTTTCAACTCTACTGAACCGTGCCACATATGTAGTCTAGATGTAGCAGAGTGACTTTGAAGATGTTTCTTTCGAACAACCTATTTGCTTTATTGATTGAAGTGTCCACAAGATATACTTTATCTAGGATACATTCAAAAGGATACAAGAAATATTATGGCAGAAAATGAAAGGAACAATTGCAATTCTGCCTGACAAGTCGGTATCCTCGGGACTTGCAACAAAGTAACGACATGGAAGATAACTCACTCTGGTCATGTGACGATAAGTATAAAACGACGTCACGTCCGGCTCTCGGCCTCTTGACAAAGCCACGTTCGGTGGCGAAACAGCTGTCGGGGTACTGCGTTGCTAGCCGAGTGAGACGGGATCCCTCTCCCTACCAGGGACTTGGAAGGCGCCGCAGGGTTCTTCAGTAAAGTACACCTACAAGGGAGCGTTGAGCTAAGCTTGGTGCAGACGCGATCACAACGGTCTGTATAAATCTATTTTGGGCAATAAGAGGCTGGGATTGGCAGGACTTATTGGGCTAACACGAAAGGTGATTGTCACCAATTGCATCACCTTGGGCCGTGGCCGCATTGCGACCGCTGGGAGCGGCGGGCGGCCATTACTATCGGGACTACAGAGCACTACACGGCCAATTTGGCCACAAGTAGAGCCATCCAGAAACCTCTCCCCAATTTGCTCCGCTCCCAAAATACGGAGCATTGACCCCTTACCACACCCGATGTATGGGAACTATTTAACAGCAACGAGCAAGTTGCAGTACATTATGGTGATACACTGTAACTGATTTGGACGGTGTGGATTACAAATGGCGCATCTCCTTTCCCTGTGACCAATTGGATTTGAAGTACCTACATTCACATATGAAGTGGAACTTTGGCTGTTTAGCCACATCACATAAGTGAACATCCATCATTGCTATATACATAGGAGCTCCTCAGAAATTGGTTATTTAGGGTTAAGGGATCCCTACACCCAGCGCAGCGCTAATTTTTATGTTTTAAGTGGTTTTAACAAGTATGTGGCATGGTAGTTAATAATAAAAATTGCATTTTATCTTACAAATTACAACATGGTTATGTGATAATTTTGTATAATTTGGGCCTATGGGGTTAAGTCCCATTTTGATATTTTGTGTAATTATAGTGGTGTATGTGGACACCCCCATGTAGGCTGATAATCAAATAGTGAGAACACTTGCACAAATAGCTTAAGTAAACACTAAGGGGCACATTTACCTGGGGTCAAATATCGAGGGTTAATTAACCCTCGGTATTTGACCGTCGAAGTAAAATCCTTCGAATATCGAAGTCGAAGGATTTACCGCTATTCCTAAAATCGAACGATCGAAGGAATAATCGTTCAATCAAATGATTAAATCCTTGAATCGAACGATTCGAAGGATTTTAATCCATCGATCGAAGGATATTCCTTCGATCAGAAAGTTGTTAGGAAGCCTATGGGGACCTTCCCCATAGGCTAACATTGGCCTCGGTAGGTTTTAGGTGGCAAACTGGGAGGTCGAAGAATTTTTTAAAGAGACAGTACTTCGACTATCGAAAAGTCGATAGTCAAACAATTTTTAGGTCGAAACGTTCGATTCGAAGTCGAAGGTCGAAGTAGCCCATTCGATGGTCGAAGTAGCCAAAAAAAACATTCGAAATTCGAACTATTTTTCCTCTATTCCTTCACTCGGGCTAAGTAAATGGGCCCCTAAGACTGTGCACATGCTCGGTGTGGTCTGGGCTGCTTAGGGATTGTCATAAACAAAGCTGCTTGAGTTCTGCACGGCTGGGAAGTAAGGCGGGGGCTCCCCCTGCTGTTCATAAGTATGATTGTTTCCCTGCTCAGCAGTTAGGGACCGTCTGACAATTCCTATCCACAGCAGTAAATGAAGGGAGAATTTCACTGCATACAGTCAGGTTTCTTATAAAAACGGTACACATTTTTCAATTAAAGTATATTGGAGATAGGTTTCTTTTTCATTAAAGAAAGTAAAAATGGGATTTTATTTTTTTGCCTTTACATTCCCTTTAATGTGAAACCAAAAAATTGAGGTCCACAGGGCAATACAACTGTATATAGGTGTTTACTGATTCTACTGATTGATATATGTTAAAAAAAAAACACAAACTCACTTGGCAAGTTCCATTTTGCGCTGAGCAGGTCTCTCTCTCTCTTTTTTTCTTTTAATGCATTTGCACACAGCAGGATTTCACCGTTGTGTGAAATCTAACAGAGAATGGAGCCTCTAACTTGTGGAAATAGGAAATATGCACAGTTGGGGACTCAAAACATTCACACAGATGTAATGACCTAGTGCTCCCTCTCAGGGGGTATTTGGCAGTGTGATGGTAATAAAGCCAGTGAAGCACTTAAATTAAAAGGAAAAAAAAAATCTTTTTTCCCCCCATTTAAAATAGATATATTGACCTGGTACTAATACAGAAGAGTCTGAAAGTAAGGCATGCTACTTTCCTTTTCCACTCCAGCATCAATGCTTCGTAGACAAATGGCAGTGTTACACCAATGAATCCAAGCTTGAAAATTTACATTTAATTCTAACAATTATGTGGACATTATGATTATGCAGCAGGGACACACATTTAAGACATTGTGCTTGTCTCTATCTAAACATTATTGGTTCATGACACAACTGAAAAACTATACATTTGAGATGCAATAATAAACATAATAACCATCTCATAAAACGACAATTTCTGTTCAGTTCAGCATGCAAAATATTCACAGTTTAAACTTTCCAATGTCACAAATAGAGACTATTAACATTATTACAGCTATGGAATCCTTTATCCGGAAACCCATTATCCAGAAAGCTCTGGATTACGGGAAGGTCCTCTCCAATAGACTATTTTAATTAAATAAATCAATTTTTTTTTTTAAATACTTTTTTTAAATACTTCTTTTAAATACCTTGCATTTGATCTGTACTTGATCCCAAGTAAGATATACATAATCCTTATTGGTGGCAAACAATTCTAATGGGTTTATTTAATGTTTAAATTATAGTTTAGTAGATCCAAACTACAGAAGACCATTATCTGGAAATACCCTGGTCCTGAGCATGGATATAGAATACAATAAAAAAAATTCAGAGTGATAAGGAATGTCCTGCCCAAAAGACCTTACAATCTACAAGATCTTCACAATGTCAAAGGAATAGAAAAGAACCTTTGACATTGTGAAATTTTGAATACTGACTGCAGTCAGACCTCTACTTGAATCAGAAGGATAAAAACAAAGGGATAGTGGGGTGTTTTGTGTTTTTTAATCTACAAGATCTTGTCCTGAGCATTCTGGATAATAGATCCATTTCCTGTATTTATATCTACAAGAAGAAGAGGTTAAGACAGAAGATGCTGGGATGGGCAATATCAGGTGAGATGTGGCACTGAATATTGCCTTTGCAGCTTATTATGTCTAACTACTGCAACAAACTTTGCACAACTGCAATAACTTTGCACAACTGCACTTAACAAATTGTCAACCCCCAATTTCTTTGTTTGTCCTTTAAAGGAACAGTAACACCAAACAATTAAAGTGTTTTAAAGGAATGACAATATAAATGTACTGGCCTGCTGCACTGTTAAAACTAGTGTGTTTGCTTCAGAAACTCTACTATAGTTTATATAAATAAGCTGCTGTGTAGCCATGAGAGCAGCCATTCAAGCACAGGATACACAGTAGATAACAGACAAGTTCTGAAGAATCTCATTGTATACTATAGAACTTATATATTATCGGCTGTGTATCCTGTGCCTTTTCTCATTTTTCAGCTTGAATGGCTGCCCCCATGGCTACACAGCAGCTTATTTATATTAACTATATTTGTGTTTCTGAAGCAAACACACCAGTTGTACCAGCACAGGGCAGCAGTAAACTATGTTTTCATTACTTTAAGACACTTTAATTTGTTGGTGTCTCTGTTCCTTTAAGGGTCAAACACTAATTTGTACACTGATACAGGTATCACATCAATTATCTGGAATCATGGGACCTAAAGTTTTCCAGAACTGCTTGTTTTTCTGTAATTTGGATCACTGTACCTTAAGTCCAGTAAAAAGTTTAAGGGGCCCATTTACTTAGTTCGAGTGAAGGAATAAGGAAAAAAAAAGTTTGAATTTCAAATGGTTGAATATGGCTACTTCGACCATCGAATGGGCTACTTCGACCTTCGACTTCGAATCGAACAATTCGAACTAAAAATTGTTCGACTATTCGACCATTCGATACTCGAAGTACTGTCTCTTTAAAAAATTCTTCGACCCCCGAGTTCGCCACCTAAAACCTACCGAGGCCAATTTTAGCCTATGGGGAAGGTCCCCATAGGCTTCCTAACAATTTCCTGATCAAAGGAATATCCTTTGATCGATGGATTAAAATCCTTCGAATCGTTCGATTTGAAGGATTTAATCGTTCGATTGAACAATTATTCCTTCGATCATTCGATCGTAGGAATAGCGCAAAATCCTTCGACTTCTATATTCGAAGTCGAAGGATTTTACTTCGACTGTCGAATATAGAGGTTTAATTAACCCTTGTTATTCGACCCTAGGTAAATGTGCCCCTAAATGTTAAATAAACCCAATAGGATTGTTTTGCCACCAATGCAGGTATGGGATACATTATCTGGAAAGGCTGTCTCCCATAGACTTCATTATTGTCTCTGTAAAAATAAAACATTAGCTTATACTTGACCCAAAACTAATATATAATTAATCCTTATTGGAAGCAGAACCAGCCTATTGGGTTTATTTTATTTTTACATCATTTTCTTTTAAACGTAAGGTATTTATATCCAAATTACAGAAAGATCCATTATCTGTAAAACCTCAGGCTCCAAGCATTCTGGATAACAGACCTAACACCTGTATAGATATGTGCAGCTTAGATACCATAAAGTGCAAGGTACTGTTTTATTTTTACAGAAAAAAGGAAGTAATTTAAAAAAAATTACATTAATGGGCTCTAAGAGAGATGGCCTTCCCATAATACTGACCTTTCCGGATAATGGATCCTGTACCTACACCATCTAATTCACTGTTTGTTATACTGCATGTAAGTTAATTGTATAGGAAGTAGTGATGGGCGAATTTGCGCTGCTTCGCTGAAAAATGAGCGAATTTCCCTCGAAATGCCAAAAAATTTGCGAAACGGTCCCGGCGTCTCGTTTTTGACGCCAGCAAATTTTCGTGGCCATTTCGTGAATTTATTCACCACAAATTCGCCCATCGCTAATAGGAAGCTATTGTGGATATGTTTGAAGGCGTGACTCTTTTATGCTGGGGAGTGGTACAACCCTGGTACATTAAGCTTAAATCATAAGAATATTTAGTCTAATTTGTTGTTCCCCCTTTTAGTTGCCATTGTGGAAGATGAATGAGAAAGAGCCTAAATAGAAAGATGACTAATAATAATCATAATGTAAACAATTAGTTTAAATTCTTTTTTTTTTTGAAAGAGAAAGAGAATATAAAGGAACAAATTACAAGCTGCTTAAGCCATTTTACAAGAAGCTTCTGTGCAATAGCTTAATTCTTTGTCTGCTGAGCAGCCTGAATATGCCTTATGAGGGGGGCTTAAATGCAAGATGGTATTTTAAACTGTTATTAGTTAGTTATTGTTTTCTTTCCTTTGTGCATTTTCTTTCCTTAACAGCTCCTAACACATCTTAACCAGAACGCTGTTCATGTCTGAAATTGCAAGGCCAGAGAATCTTAACCTCTCTACGCCTGCTGTGTAGATGTAAAGGTCTTACCGTTTTTGACCGGAGCTTTGTATATGCAACAATCATCTCCAGCAGCGGTATTACTTCTGGATACATTTACAGCTTCAAACACCTAAAAACAACCTAAGCACATTATTTCCAAGTGGGCCCAAGGGTGCAGAAATCACTGTAAAAGTGCTGTGAAAACTATTACACAAACACCTGTAATGGCAAAGGAGGTTTTATTTTATACCACAAAGGTATGATTTAAGCTTTAACAAAAATTGCTTTTACTGGTGGATTAGCATTCTTTTAATATCCCATGGACATCAAATAGAAAAAGTGATTATTTAAATTGTTTGGCACCGCAAATAAAAATATAAGTATGCATTGGGAGCGGGCTCATCTGTTGGATGTTACCATTATAAGGCCCTGTTATTAGTATTATTATTATTATAGTGCAAGGTGGAAAGTGTAAAACACTTATCTGTTTCCTGCGCTTTGCCTGTTGCCTATAGTCAATACCCATCTTGTGCCAACATCCACAATGTTGGGAGGCATATTTATTGAAATTCAAGTTTGGGACTTTTTAAAAACAAAAGAAATCTTGAAAGTTAACCAAACTTGAATGTGCTCTTATTTATTAAAAAAAACTTAAATCTCTTGATTAGAAAGGTGAAAAAACTTGAACGCTGCAACATCACATTCTACTCATCATTTTCAATGAGTCTACCAACTTTCAAGAAAATTTGAAAAACTTGAATTGAAAAAAAAAACCACTTACATTTTGCCTAGAACAACTCCCATTGACTTCTCTGTTAACTTGCCAGCTTTTAGATGCTGGATTTTTCTCAATCTCAGAATATCAAACATTTTAGGTTATGAAACTCTAAATCAAGTTCAGTAACTCTTTTTATTATGTAGAGGGCACTGTCTTTAGCTGTTGCTTTGTGAATGGGCAATGAGTGGCACAAAATTGCTCTTGAGCTTTTGTCCAATAGAAAATCACCCCTAATGTGTTGGAATAAAACTCAGGTCTCCACTGCTGCAAGTCAGAACTGATCCATGCCTAAGAATCCTAGCAATTCTGTTTATGATTCAGCTACATGACATTAATAAAGGAATTCTTCTTCTTATTATTATTTATAATAATAACATGTATGTTTAGAGCAACAATATATTTGACAGTGCTGTAAAAGAAATGTGTATAAACAAAGAACATACAGAATTACTGTATATACAAAGAACATACAGAATTACATACTTAACAACCAGTAACTGATACAAATGCTGAAGAAGGCCCAGTGCAAAAGGGGAAGGGATTGAGACACAAGGGGGGTTATTTATCAAAGTCCAAATTTATCTCAATAATAATAACCCCCGATCAAATCCGCACAGGTTTTTTGGGCTTATTTAATAATACACTTTCCTGAAAATTTTGTTTGCGGGAAAAAATCCGTAAAAATTGTGAAAAATCTGATTTTCACGTTTTTTTCAGATTTTTCATCCGATATTCGCGATTTTTCGGATTTTTTTTGTCAAAAACCTAGCGCACATCAAAAAATCATTGGAACTTCTCCCATTGACTTATATGCAACATGTCTGAGATGACCGATTTTCAGATTCTGACTTTTCCCATCCTCGGGGTTTAATAAATTCAGAAATTTTTTTTATTTTTTTAAAAGTCCGATTTTATTAAAAAAAAATCACAGATTTTTCATGATTTTTGCATTCGGAGTTTAGTAAATAACCCCCTTAGTGTTGGATTGGGCAATATTGCTTTTGGAAGTTTTGAAAGCAGAAAGGTTGAGAGAAAGTCGGATAGACCGTGGGAATGAGTTCCACAGTAGGTGTGAAGCCCTTGCAAAGTCTTGAATGCAAGCATGTGAGGAGGTAATAAGAGAAGAGTTGAGGAGCAGGTCAATAGAGAAGCATAGTAAGTGGTTGGGTGAGCATCTAGAGATAAGTTCAGAGATGAGGTGTGGGAAAGAGCTATGAACTGCTTTGAATGTCAGGGTCATTAGTTTTAACTTTATTCTGAAAGGTAGTGAAACCCAGTGCAGGGATTGACAGAGTGGAATGGTAGAGGAGGAGCAGTTGCTGAAGTGTATAAGCCTGGCTGCAGTATTCATTATGGATAGGAGAGGTGAGAGGAAGTAGGAAGGCCGATCAAGTGAGAGTTACGGTAGACTAAATGTGATGTGATGAGAGAGTGAAAAATAATTTTGATGGCATCCTGGTTGATAAATGATCATATTTTGGATATGATCTTTTGGTAAAAGTGACATGATTCAAGTTACTGGATATGAGGAATGAAGGAGAGGGCTGAAGCTAGGATAACCTCAAGGCATCAGGCCTGGGGAGATGGGATGATAAGGGAATTGTTAAGTATGATAGATACTTCTAGGATGTTATGGGTGTTGGGGGAAAGAGAACCATTTCCATTTTAAAGAGGTCCAATTTAAGGTACCATTGTGACATCCATGTAGAGATAGCAGACAGGCAGGAGACCCAAGTTGCTCTGGCTTGAGATAAAGAGAGGAGAGATAGATCTGAGTATCTTCAGCATAGAATGGCATATAACTCAGTTTTTTCTTTGTTCATATTATGCAAACCTCTAGAGTCTCATCCACCAATGGAAAAAATGTTGCTTGCTTTGTGGTTTGCACAGTGTATGTACATCGTGGTGGAAAAAGTTATTATTTTTCAACAAATAATAATGTCAAATTCAAGCAGGTCTCAAAATATGTGCAATTCAAAAAGGTCTCAAAATATGTGCTATAGGCTACATTTACATTTTACAGCATGCTCTAATGAATAAAGAAAAAATATAGTGCAGAGTGCAATTTCTGATTCTTATTTTTGTAGCTTTTTCTTTCGTTTATGATTTTTAATGGAATCTGCCTTGTTCTCTGTTGGTGTGGTAATAGACACATGGCTGCTAATGGTTCCCAGAGAGAGGGAACACAACAGAGAGCAAACATTGATATAAATTTGACTCTGAAGGGTGAATACTGCACACTATTGGTGTCAGTTGGATCGTTCGGTGTTGGGGCAATGCAAAGAAATTATAATATATTTACTAGAGGCATGTAGAAAACAAATATCTGAATAGGAATATCTGAATCACATGATTAATGAATGCATAATATCTGATCAAAAAAGAGCCAGTGCACTTGGGACTACAACTTAAACAGTGTGTAGGCAATTAATACTCAACTGCAGTCACACAGACCCATTAAGCATGATGTTCCTGTTTATCAAAGTGCACTTGGCCTAGTTAATTTATTATAAGTTAATGTATGTTTGAGTTTTTAACAAGCTCTGGGCCTTCTTGCCTCTTTATTTCATGGAGGGTAACATTGATTTATTATCTCACCCCAGTAATGCCAAATAAAGGATTATGTGTATTAGGGGGAGGTCCAGGAGGTGAGTTCACACTCTATGAAGCTTTGTAGAGCCTCCGCCCATTGGGAACTATTAAATGTGCACTTGAATGATCCCTCAGGAAGAACATGATAAATACACACAGGTTAAATGCTAAATGAACTACTTTATAGGAATGGTAGAGTGACTAATAGATAAGATACTCCTACCCGCAAATGAATAATAGCAAAGAGGCCGACCACCTTTGATTGTACTGTTGAATACTATGAGCTCAGTATTATTATACAAGGAAAAAAATACAAAATGCAAATCCCAAACCCAGTGTGTCCCCTGTCCAACAATTTGTCAGGCTTTCTTCCACCTCCAAAATGATAAATTCCAAAATGAATAGCTGTATACCTCAAGACCAAAAACAGAAAAATAATATAGTGTAGTATTCTATTTTTAGATGACCACCAAACAAGTATTCAAACAATCATTTAAATCAGCGTACCCCAATGGTTTCCTTTAAATGAAGTGATTAAGGAGAGTGAAAATTAACAAATCACACATTGTGATTAAGTGTGAGATGACAGAGATTAGGGTATGGATGATACCCCCACTAAAAGTCGAGGTGGTTCTGGTGGTCTATTATACTAAGAAATCATATAGAAATAACCATCTATGGATTAGTAATGTATCTGTTGCTAATGTAACTTATAGACTTAAAGTAAGATTTAATAAGGCTTATTTTAAAAATAAAGTTTTCTAGTTCCCATGAAAGATTTCCTCAGAAAGATTCTTAATCCAAGACTTCAAGCTTGCAGTATATGAGCCATTTTCCAAAAGTAGAAAAGCTAGAACTACAAGTTTTGTTGGTAGTATTTAAAAGTATGGTTATTGGTATGTGGATGAAAGATCAGTAAGACCTCAACTACTACCCTATTTAATATGACACATAGCACCGCCAATTAGTTGAAAGATTTCTGCAGAAAGATTCTTATTTCAAGACTTCAAACTTGCAGTCCATGAACAATAGACAATTGCCTTGTGTTGTTCAGCTAGAACTCCAAGTTTTTAAAGTATGGTTATTGGTGTGTGGAGGAAAGATCATGTTACAAGGCAACGCTTTTTAAAATAAAAGATAACAAAGTGGTATAAAGGTGATACATTTATTGGCTAACAAAGATAATTATAGCAAGCTTTCAAAACATGTTAGTTCCTTTTTCAAGCTGATTACCTTGAAAAGAGAACTAAAATGTTCTGAAAGCTTGCCATTAGTGATGGGCGAATTTGGGGCGCTTCGCCAAAAAATTAGCGAATTTCCAGCGAAATTCGCGAAACGTTCACGAAAGGGCACCGGCGTCTTGTTTTTGACACCAGCGTCTGTTTTTGACAGCGCAATTCCGACAAAAATGGATGCCGGCGTCCAAAAAAACTGAATTTTCATTGCAGTTTCGCAAATTTTTTTTGTCGGCAGGAATTCGCTGCCCTGTAACATTTTTACTGGCTAACACGGTACAACAACTTTACCTCCAATTACAATGGAGGAAAGATCAGTAAGACCTCAATTACTACCCTACTTAATATGAGTTAATATCATTAGTAGCACCACCAATTAGTTCTTTATTTTTCTGCATGCAGCTAGTAGTAGAATACAGCATCTATTAGTAAATATTAATATGTATAAGTTATAGGATGGGTTAAAACTAAATAAATAGGTAAAGGTAACTAAATGGAGCAAAGAAAAATATTCATCTGAAAAAAAATATGATAGTGTTTCTTTTAAGTGCATGCAAGTTATATTTTAAGCCATCACTATACTGCAGTCTATAGGGAAAAAGTTTGGTTGCTAATTTTATCTTCGCCAATACACTTTATTAACACTTCCCAGTACCGATACATCTCTGAAAAAGTTCACTTACATCACAAAATGTAAAATAGTTTCAACAGGACATTTTCCACTTGTTTAAATATAAAAACGCAGTCTATAGACACAGATAAATATCTGTATATATCAACGTTTGCCCCTCTCTAAAAAAAAAATTTCAATTTATATCATTTTGGTTCAATGAACACACACACTTAAATGATTTCTAACCCCTCTAGAAAATACTTACTTTGAATATGTGGCGCACAATGTCATGATATAGTGTTGGAAGGTTTGCCAAGCTCTGAAGTTGTAATGACCTTTAAAAGAACCTTTATCTGTGTATTGATCAAATGTACATACAATTAACTCAAAAAATTGACTTAGGTATTTTTTTTCCAATAATAGAAGATGTACACAGTCTATAATCATTTAAAGCATGGTCTAACCTGCCAAATTGGAAATCGTCTTATCTAAGGTATTTGTTTTTCACTTCACATGAAGAGGAAATCTGAGAGGTCCCCTCATTTTTACATTACAAAAGGTATGTTGTTTTTAACCCCCTTTTTATACACCTGTACACATTTGAGAACAAGGAGGTTATATCTTTTGTATAATAGAGCTCACCTTTAACCAATGTATGTTAGATAAAATTATATGTGCGATATTAGCTGAACTGTAATATCAGGATGAGGGAACTTGAGTTATTATTTATAGTGATGAGCTAATTTTTTTGGCAGGCATGGATTTGCAGCCAAAATTCCACATTTCACCATCTGCAAATTGTTTTTCAAAAATTTACAGTGAAAAAATTTTTGCAGTGACAAAAAAAGACGCTGAGACAAGAATGTTGCAGCAAGACTTGAATGCATTTGGACAAAATGGGGAAATGGGGGTGTGGAAGCACTCTAAAGGCTAAGTAATAGTATATTTAAGTATAAAGGAAGTGCTAGTTTTAATGCACATTCCCTGGGCCCCTGTCTCAAAAGTAAGTTTACAAAACAGGGGTTTTTAGTTACAAAGTTATGATCATAAAGTTGAAAAGCCACCATACCACGTCAAGGTAAACCCCACATGGCGGTCCCTAACTTGTTTGCATTTCGGCCATAGTATAAAAAGTCTTACTGCATAGTAGCATTCAGTGTAATCAGTGTCTGTTGAACCTTGGTTTCAGTGAAAAGGATCTATCCTCCCCCGCCAGTATGCGGCTTTTAAGGGAGAGGAATTGTCCAACCAACGCCCATTTTTAAAAGTATAGGGCCCCATTAGTTTAATGCATTTGGAGTGAGAAAATAATTGTGAAAA
Source organism: Xenopus laevis (assembly GCF_017654675.1). Classification (NCBI taxonomy): domain Eukaryota; kingdom Metazoa; phylum Chordata; class Amphibia; order Anura; family Pipidae; genus Xenopus; species Xenopus laevis. The sequence continues at coordinate 108,794,955 of NC_054382.1, forward strand.
AATGCCCATTGACTTAAATGCATTTGGACAAAAAAGTCGCCAAGACAAAAATCAGAGGCAAAAAAATTGCTTCAAGAAAAATACCCATTAACTTTAATGCATTTGTAGTGAGAAAAAAAAAGTTGAGCGCATAAGAAAAAATAGTTGCCTCACAAGGAAACTTCAGTCGGCTTCGGAAAACGAATTGCTCCAAGTGCCATCCTGCCGGCGATTTTCATTTTAGCGAGCGGGAAGGCAGGGGAGGCAGTTCAGGAAGATTAGTCGCCCAGAAGAAGAGATTTGTCACCGGTGGTTAATCTCCCTGTGCCTCACGAGGAGACTTTGGTCGACTTCAGAAATCGAAGCACTGTGACTGCATTGGCGTTCTCATTATAGCAGGCGGAAGGCAGTTCGAGGAGATTGTCACCCCGCAGAAGAGGCGACTAGCTGCCAGGCGACTAAATCTCCCTGAATCTGCCCGTGGGCTTGAACCCTTAGAGGGTTTTTTATTAAAGTCTGATTCCTTCTGGTCTAGGAAAATTATAATTTTTTCTTAGAAAAAAAAACTTGAATGTTTCGGAATCTATTTAAACCCCAAACGTGTTAAAAGTCTGAATATAAAAAGTACTCTAACTCTAACTCAGACCTGCCGAATTCATGTAAAAGTTAATGGCGGATGTCCCATTGACATTTTGAAGATATGCTGATCTGCGCTGAGTTTCGTTCTTTCATAATCCAAAGACATTGTGGTGTTCGGGTGTCAAATCTGAAAAAGTTTCAGGTTTCGGGCGTCCAATCCAAAAAAGTCACAGTTTTCCGCAACAAATCAGAAAAAGATTGTATGATTCAGATTTTTTCATGATTTTATTGAATCTTTTCCCACACAAGAAGTTTTCATGAAAATGTATTGATAAATAGGGGGGAAAGTCTGTGTGGATTTGGTCGGAGTGGTTTCAGTGAGAACATTTCAGATTTAAATAATTGTTCTCATCACACTTTACAGGTGTCTAGGAACCCACTATGAGCAAGAAGCCGTGATTAAAATTTTATCCTGCTGAATTTAAACATCAAACTCGTATGCCAGGGTCACTAAAGCAGAAAGAACAATGTTTGTTGTAACACTAGATATTTACTGTCATTAAATATCTGTTTTTACTATTTCTCTTTGTATTTGTATTTTCATCTGTTGAACCACTGGCTTGTTATCACTCACTAACAACCAGATATCAGTTAAAATGCCAAGTTAGGAGCTAGAGAACACTATGGGCCAAATTTCCTAACCAGTGAAAATTCGCCAGCGACGGCTTTGCAGCCTTCGCAACTCTTCGCCAGGCATAAATTTAGCAAAGTGCAAAGTCGCGTCCAGGGCACCGAACGCTGGCAAATTTTCACTAGCGTTACTTCGGCAATCAAATCAAAGATGTGCTACCATTGCCTAATTTGTATATGGCAGGAAATCATAAAGTTACATGGACATACAGTATATGTTGCAGCAAATACATTACACAAGTCCAGGGAACCTTATTAAATAAAATAGAGTTGTTATAATGCCCTATACATGAGCCCACTGAATAGTTTATATTCCATATGTTAGAAAATGGAGGGAGAACCTGATTACCCAAAAAAAAAATTTTTACGGACCTTTGTAGGCTATCACTCTGAAAAAAGGAATTTTTTGGGACTTAGAACGTTTTTGCACTTAAAATTGAGGAAGTCCTATGCACTCCATTGCACTTCGCCTGGTCTAAGCTGATGAAGGCAAGTCTGGCAAATGAGGTAACATTCAGTAAAATCCGCATCTTAGTGAATTTGCGGAGTTACGTTCATTCGACAGATCGAAAATTCGTCTGGCGTTAGAGTGCTAAGCAACGCCAGCGTCTATCTCCTTTGCTAACGAAGTGACGCCTGCACCCTTTAGGTAATTTGGCGAAGTCCCTGCGGGCGGTAACGCTAATGAATTGACACTAGCGTTAGCCACTTCAACCTTTAGGGAATCTGCCCCTATACCTTAAGACTACAAACACATTTAAACATTAAATAAATCCAATAGGGCTGCTTTGCCACCAATATGGATTCATGCAGCTTAATTACCACTAAGTACAGGGTACTGTTTTATTATTACGGGAAAAGAATATCATGTAAAAAATTTGAATTATTTGTTTAAAATGCATTGTAATTCAGAGCATTCTGGAAATGAGGTTTCAAGTAAGAATTCCTATACCTGTATAAAAAACTACTGTTTAGCCATGGGAGCAGCCTTTAAAGTCCCTGTCCCTGTGTTTCACCCTGTCCCTATAGACCAGTGATCCCCAAGCAGTAGCTCTCAAAGCAGGAGCTTTGGCCTCAAAGCAGGAGCTTATTTTTAAATTCCAGGCTTGGAGGTACGTGTTGTATAAAAACCATGTATACTGCCAAACAGAGCCTCAATGTAGGTTAACAATCCACATACGGGCTACCAAACAGCCAATCACAGCACTTATTTGGAACCCCAGGAACATTTTTCATGCCTGTGTTGCTCCCCAACTCCTTTTTCTTCTAAATGTTGCTCACAGGTTCAAAAGGTTGGGGATCCCTGCTATAGACTATTCTGATGTAACCACCTCCATCTCTAATGCTCAATCCCAAATGGTACAGTGGAGAGAGAATTTACTGAACTCAGAGACAGGGAATGTAGATTAATTTCTCAATCTGGGTGTTAAAAGACCAGCCTTTAATGTGTTTGAGTTATATAAATAAGGGATGGTGAGATTCAGCAACATATTCACAAATAGTTTCACTGGTTACAATGACATAGATAGAATATCAGAATTAATTACCATCATTTATTTCAGTGTTCTGTTGTAATTTACAATATGAGCAAAGTGACGTACATACATAAGAGTTAAAGTATATACTGTAGCTAACACTGATCAGAAATTGGCATTTGTTTCTTTTTTTCATTTACATACTTACATTTAAGCACCTAAGGGCAGCAGTGCCTAATTTTCTAAATCCTCACACTCTTCACCATGCGTTTCCTTTGGTTTCTTTTTTTTTTTTTACAAACCCTTTCCTCAACACCTTTGTCTTTCTATGGCCTATTTTTAACTGTACTTCCCTCCCCTGCCCCCCCCCCAACTCTTCTTTTCATTTAATTACAGTATATTTACTCCAAATAAATCTCTCTGTCTCTACACCGGGGTGGTTCCAGACAATGTACACTTCAGAAGCATATTCATCCAGCTGAAACATCTAGCCACAGTCAGATTAGGAAGAGATATAAAGAGAGTCTAGTTAACATTGAAACATCAGTGCTGGGAAGCAAGTCTCTAAGGAGATTCTGCTGCTTTATGATGAACGGTTTGCCAAAACGTAAAAGGTGAGATAATGCTCTCAGAGGATGGATAGTGTAGCTACAGTCTCCCTTGGTAGGAAATTAGCTGTGTACTCTATGACCAATTAAGAGCTAGTTTTTAGGTTTGCTTGTGACCTCTCATCATATATCACTGTTTAAGGTGCAGAAGCTTCGTATTGTACTGCAACTTCCTCATTTCCCAGCATCATACTGTATGTACAGCAAACTGCTCTCTCAGTTTTATGGAGGGTCATCATTCATTTTATTACCCCCTTAAGACTAACCACACAACATCATCTTGGAAACTAATGACATTAATGCAACACATAAATAAATATATTACTGAAAAGGTTATAAATATATTTTGATATATTTTTTTTTTTTTTTGCTGGTGGCTAATCCAACCCGCAAAAACTCATCTTCCAAACAAAGATGAATATAATAGGGATACATTTATTATGGATGGTAAGATTGTTAAGATAAGGAGAGTTGATACCCTCTCTATCTGCCGTCTTACAACGCATGCAAACCAAAAGCTTGAAATGAAGAATTCATTTTTCATCCTTTCCCGTGACTATTCTCCAACTTGGGCTGTGACTAATTTATCATCTTTAAAATGGAAACAATGATAAATTGACTTGGATTTATTAAGAAGTATGGTTTAGGATATATTATGATATAGAAGGCCTTGTAAAAGTTTTCAGACTCTTCGCTACTTCTCTCATTATACTGAGTAACAAATTCAACACGGAAATGTTGTTCTTCCCAATCTTTTTTTTTTCTAAGCACTGAAATACAAAATTAGGTTTGTAATGTGAAAATAATAAAAAAAAAAAGAAGAAAAGCCCCTATTGAGCAGTCTGACTTTTGCATCAGGAGGTTGCTTCAGGTGCAAGTAGCAATGTTGGGAACATGCATGTTCATAATGACCCAAGCTCACTTGTTATGCAAACACATGTACACACATGTACACACATGCACATAACAAGTGCTTGATAGGGGGCTTTTCTTAGAAGATGGTTCCCCGATCCAAAGTGCTGGTTCCTGTCAGTTCAGACCTCAGATGGGAGAAACAATATTTAGGTAATAGGTGCAAGTCTGATCTTGAACATAATGATCTCAAATTCTCCCATCACTGAATGTGATTTATTTATTAAAGTTCAAATATGGGTATCCAGAATTCCCAGCTATTTAATATTTTTTCTAACACTTTCTTGACAGCCAAAAAGGTTTCTCATTGTATTGCATTTATTTTATTAGCCTTAAAAATGTAATCAATGCTTCCGAAGGCATAAAAACAAACAGGGGGCAGTTATTAGAAATTACATTGAGAATGCATTCATAAGTGCTAGGAGTTACAATACCCAGTGTAACCCTTTTCCCAACCCTCCTCCTATTCAGGCACCATATTTAAAATACATTGGCAATATGGGAACATTTTTATCTAAGAAAAATATAGTGGCAGGAGCTTTTCTAATAAGGTAGGACAATGTTTATGCTATTGCACAGCTAAAAATGCCTTAACCTTATTTTGCATTTCCATTAATTGCAATGCATTTTGGCAAAATTTGTGGCTTTGAGAAAGTTTCTGTTTTTGCAAATTTTAAATAAAGCTAAATTTTCTTATCACTACTCATCATCATAGCTTGTAATGCCTGTTACTGTATAATACTTCCATGTTAATCCTACTCCACAAAGAACTCTATAAATATCACCCTTCCTTTACTGCTCAATGATTGCATTGGTATGGGATGCCAGCCTGGATTATACCTGCATACAGGGCCATCATCAGGGGGGCACAGGGGGTACAAGTGTACTGGGTCCGGGCCTGAAGGGGCCCAGCTGTGTTGCACTTTTTGAAATAGCCGGGCCCCCTTGACAGCGCCGAAGCCGTGCCGCCTCTATGAAGTGCCGAACAGCCAAAGACCCGAAGCAGCGAAAAGACCCAAAGTCACAAAAGCAGCAGAAGTTGAAGTCCTGAAGCAGCGAAAAGACCCAAAGTCACAAATCAAGCCGAAGTTGAAGTCCTGAAGCGGCGAAAAGACACAAAGTCATGAAAGGAACTGAAATTGAACTTGTAATTGAACTTGTAAGGGGGCCCTGGCGCCAATGTTTTTTAAAAAGAATTTCTCGGGGTGTGTGGTTTCTGTTTTTAGCAATGTCTGTGTGGTCTTTTAACTGTGGTGTGGGTGGGATCTGGGGGGGGGCTTGGCGGCCAGGGGCCCCCAAAAATTTTGTTGAACGGGGCCCCTTGATTTTTAAAGACGGCCCTGCCTGCATAGCAACTCTGTACTATTTATTTCAAGCAATGTGAAGGTGTTGTCACAAACCGGCACCCAGAATCCAGAACCAATGCTAAGCACCCTGGTCTTGGCTCTTGCTTCCGCCTTTAACAGCTGCATTTCACCTCGGGAGGAGCCCTCGGCTAATCAGATGCTGCTAGGTCTTATTAAGAGAGGAGCCAAGCGAAGGTTCTGGACGAGCAGTGGGGCACGATTGTAAAGCAAAGTCTTTGGGCAGAAGGTCACAGTACAAGGATTAGACGAATCATAGTCAAACAGACTGGGTCGGTGCAGGCAGAATTCTAGCGTAGTCAGACAAGCAAGGGTCAAAGCCGGGAGGTCAATCAGAAGAGTCAAAACAGGCACAGTTCGGATTACAGAAGTTAGAATAGTCGGTTACCAGCCAGGAGTCAGGTTCACAGAAGTAAGAATAGTCAGGCAGGGGTCAAAACAGGAATCAGATAATCAGGTTTGAATAGCAAAAGCACCAGGAACTCACAGAGTCACCACGCCTGGCGTCACCAGCGCCAATGCGCCTATAAATAAAGGAGCTGCGCACCGCACGCGCACTAAGGAACTGGCACAGCAGAAGGAAGGCAGTGTGGCGGGCGTCCTCGCCGGCCCACTAGGCCACCAGAGTGCCCCTTACAGGTGTCTATCTATCTATCTATATAGATTGTTTTGGAAAAAGAGGGGAAAATGTTCTTTGCACCTGAACTCTTGTAACAAATCAAAGTAGAGAAAAAAATGGCAACTGCAGCTGCAGTTTATTGGTTTTTTTTGGCATTATGGTTATTTACAAATGAGAAATGTGCTACCAGGTAAAACACTTTTTTTTTACATATTATATGGTTTATGGGTAATTTGTATGGAATGATATAGTATTGTTTGTACATTGTTATGCATATAGATATGACAAGCTGCGATGAACAAGTTATGGAAGAATAAAGTCTAGAGAGAATGTGATATAGTAGATGGGAAAAAGAAAGGGAATATTTACCTGTTTCCTTCTTTATAGATATACAGGTGGCTTTATGGTTATAGAGCTTCAAACTAGGCATGGTGAGAAGTTCTCTAGGGAACCATTGCTTAGGCATGCAAAGAATTTCTTTATTACTACATGTTTTTTGTCTGTATCTACATTGAAAAACTATTGTTCCTGAGGCTGCACTGAAGAAAGCTAAATCAGGGTTTGCTCAGCTAATGGAATGTCACGTGCAAGGTATGCTGCATTGCCAGGTGCAAGTAGTAACTTTGTAGTAAAATCTTTATATATAAGCATTTTATTTAAACAATACGTGAACCAATAAAAATAAAAATTCTTTCCTCTTCACACACACCCTAAGGTGCAATTAAATATTGTTTTGATTAATTAAATCGAGGTTTCCTACATTCACAGCTGTGTATTATTTAAATATCCAAATAAAATAAATGATTAAAGTGAAACAATGGCCTCGGAATAAAAGAAGAACAATCAGAGACGTCTGCTTAGTTAATGAAGCATAATGATTTTTTTTTTTAAACAGTCTGTTATATTGAATTACCATCTATAAACAATCTGATTATATTAGATCTCCTATTCCAACAGTTCCTGCTTTCTGATTCAATATAGCTGTAAAAATCCTTGCTAGAGACTAAACAATGCATTACCTGAAGTAGAAAGGAGCTTGAATAAATACCATCAAATTCTCCTCATTACAATAATAATAACATAGATTTAGAATCAGATTATTGTTGTGGCACCATTCATAGATCCAGTGTTCTCGGAAATGATTGTATAAAGACATTTTTATGTTAATACACGTTATGCCACTGAAGTACAAACATGATTATTGCAAAAAATACACATCTCTCTCTCAAGTTGGCCATAAGTCAGAAAACCCCCTCAGCATTCTGACTGCTGGAATAGGTCTATGAATAAAATAATTCAACATTAGGGTGGTGCATCTTGGTGTAAATAGGTTTTTTGTAAGCACGTGAACTTAATCAAAAAGATATGTGACTGTTTGTGGGAAGCATGAGGTCTGACCTAAGGACGGGGTGAAAAGGTATTTTGCCTACAATGCAAAAAAATGGTAATAGAATATGTTGTATTATGCAGTCTATGCAGTACATATTCAAGTATAAAAGTTACCTGTTTGTGTGGAAAAAACTAAGAAGCCATAATCCATCTACAGGCAGGTAATGCAGGGGATTCTGCATCTATATGTGTGTTTTAAATGTGCAGACTCTACTTGCATGAAGTCTTGCTTGTTCTTACTAGGCATGCCCTCTGCTGGCTTCTGTTAAAGGAGAAGAAAAGCTATGGAGGCATTTTATTGCCAATAGATTAGCTGCAATAGTGAAAGCTATAATGCTATATTTAATCTGTAGATGTAAAAAGCTCTATAAGCTCTCTGTTTGTTTAGGATAGCAGCTGCAGTATTTTCTTGGTGTGACATCACTTCCTGCCTGAGTCTCTCCCTGCTCTGGGCTCAGATTACAGTAGAGAAGGGAGGGGGGGAGAGGAGCAAACTGAGCATGCTCACGCCCGGGGCAAGGAGGTTTAAGCTGACGGCAGGAAGTCTGATACAGAAGCCCATGTGTACACAATAGAAAGAAAGAAATGCAGTGTTTCTTTTGACAGAGGACTCAGAGCAGCACTACTTTGATGGTTTACTGGTATATTTAGGCGGGCCTTTCTAATAAGGCTTACTTAGTTTTAACCTTTCCTTCTCCTTTAAAGTACTGTAGATATGACACCATAGGAAAAAACACCTTGCATGCTATATGTTTCACTTTATGCCCGTGACCAGAGGTGGGTGACCAGGCAGCGGGTGGCTTAAACCCACCACAAGCTGTACCTTTTACTTAGAACCCACAGTTGCGACTGGAAGGGGGGGGGTGGAACAAAGCACCCAAAGTTCCTGCCAGGCAGCAGTGTCCACAAGAGGCAGGGCTCACCGTGGTATTATCCCAGTGTCAGCTTGCTCAGTCTGACCCTGTTTACACATACAAAAAAAGTATATATATATAACACTAATCATTTCCATAGTGCTTTATAAAGATGGTTCATTATTCAAATCAGTCCATGCCCCAGGGTAGCTTATTATATAAGGTCCCTATCACAATCACACACACTGTGATACATATTTATATAGACACAGGGAGAACATACAGTAAAAACTCCTTGCAGATTGTGCCCTGGCTGGAATCCAACTCAGGACTCTAACAAGGCAAATGTGCCACCCAGTGAACCACCATATATATAACAGACATTTATCTGCCTGTTACCATAATAAAAAACATGAAATGAACACATTAGTTGCTTTGTGTTGCTGGTGAATGTCATCATGGTACGTTGCAGGCTACAGTAAATAATGCTTGATGGTGAGCGTGCGTGAATAGGAGGTAAGATAAGGTGGGGGACAGTGGTAACCAAGCCTCTGTCTATAAACACATAGCATTGTTCACTAATATAAGTAAATCATTTAATTTGTAACATTAATGCATCATAAGTTTACAGACTCTAAATATACACTGCATTTATGGCCTTTTCGTACACTATTTTAGCTTTAAGAATGTATTAAAGAAATAAGTATCCAGAAGCTTGTATTATAAACAGTCTGTTTCTAGGAAATTGCTTCCGTCAGGGGTAGGCAACCATAATCCTCAAGTGTTGCTAACAGGGCAGGTATTAAGCATATCAATGCTAGCTGAAGGCTAAAAGGTCAATCAATGGTTCAGTCGTTTCAATTGATCCAGCACTCTATAATGTGGCCTAAGTGAACTAGCCTGTTAGAGACCCTGGAGTATTGAGTATGCTTTCCTCTGGTTTATGAAAAGGAAGGGAAACTATCTGGTGAGAGATTGTGAAATAAAGTAGCGTGTGATTAACTAAACGTGTTAATTAACTTTTAAAGACACTGCTTTTGATGTGTTCTACCCGACTAGCAAATAATAACATAAAATGGAAACTAAATCAGCGTCTACAGAGCAGAACTGAGATTATACTCATCAAACTCTATTACCATTCTCGGTATTATTTATTATATAAAGTTTATATAATATTTCTTTTTAACAGGGCAATGTACTATGTCTATGGGCTGAGCTAAAATATTTTTGGTATGGCGAAATTAAATATTATATGCGTGTTCAATTTCCACATATCTGTATGCAGAGACCTTGAGTTTCTCATATTCAGATTCATGAGAAAATCTCATCATTTAACAGTAAAGGTATGGGATCCATTACATGGAAACTTGTCATCCAGAAAGCTCCGAATTATGGAAAGGCTTTCTTCCATAGACTCCATTTTATCCAAATAATCCAAATTTTTAAAAATGATTTCCTTTTGCTCTGTAATAATAAAACGGTGACCTGTACTTGAGCCAAATTAAGATATAATTCATTCTCATTGGTAGACTTAAGATATGAAGATCCAAATTATGTAAAAATCCATTATCTGGAAAAACCCAGGTCCCAAACATTCTGAATAACATGTCCCATACCTGTATATGTAAAGCAAGTTCTTTGGAGTCGATTTGCTTCAGCTTCTTTACAATATATAACAATTTGGATGCTCACCATCCATACTACATTTACAGCAACTTCCAAACATCGTTAGAATGTATTTCCCTGTTAAAAAATGAATTTTCAGTTAAACATCCTTCAATATTATGTTTTTTTTTAGTTACAAAGATAGTTCTATCATTTTAGTTGCAAATGATCATGACCTTTAAAAAGCATCAATAAAATGATTCATGTATTGATATATTGATTCCATTTAAAATACTTATTTTTTTAGATGTTTCTTGAATAACAAATAATTAAATGTTGTTTGAAAGAATTCCAATGAATATACAGGAAGGAGCAGACTCTTTCTGAAGGACATATATTTTTTTTTCCATTTCTACATAGATTTTAATCTTTGCTTTTTACAACAATTACAGAGAATTTCCTAATCTTTTTGTTGTTGTTCAATGGCGTTGATAAGTTCTTTCCACCTACATGATTTTCAAGACTTCAGAGTTCTTGAATTTTCAGTCAAGCTGAGGAAAAACATTGTGCTTACCTAAAAACACATTTAACTCTTTCCCCTCATAAATCAAACTCACCAGCTAAAACTAATCATTATATTGTATATTTAGTTCTATACGTTCGCAATTGAGTTTTGCAATATACAGTATATATCACAGTTAAAGCAAATCTATCATAAACAGTAATCATATTATTGCAAAAGTTAAAATGGTTTATACCTGTATTGATATAAATGAGGCATAAAGCATATACTGCATAAAAAATGTCTATGTTTCTCTTCTTGTATACGTGTGTAATCTCTAAGAGGAGATTTTGTAGCAAGTTCTGTCTATTAGTTTGATCAGTCGACATACAGTATAAGGGCTAAAAATGTTTTAAAGTATTTTACTCCTTACAAACAAAACCAATGGTTATAGTTGCTGCATTGTCTTTTTGCAGTTTTGCTAATTGTTTTGTGTTTTGGATCCATCTACCTTACCTCAATTTTTTAAATAATATGTATGGGATTTGACACAACATACATTCTGCTTCAAGAAGTAATAATCAGTGCTGGTAAAAAAAAAATCTGCTTCAAGTGACCAGCTCACCCTAGCAAACATGTGTAAACAAATTATTTTGTTGGTAACAATATGTACCATGATCATTGTGCCTTCTTCAGTCCAGTCCAGTCTTCTCATTCCACCATATGCTTGAGCCTTGCACTAGGCAAAGATACACAAATAGGCATGTAAGGTCCTGACAACTGATCACTCTATCCACCTATGTAATGGAGTCCTTTATTTCCATGACCTGTATTGGCTTCTTAGTCTTTAACCCTCCTAAGCCCAGAGTGCTCTTGTAGTGAGCTAGTTGTACGCATGCCAATTTAGAGCTTCCTGTTAGGGATGACTGTTAGGTTTTCAGACAGGAGCCAATGTGCTGGGTAACTTAGCAGTATTTATTGAACAAAAAATATATGCAGGCTTATGCAGAAAAAAGGCAGCAAAACACAAGTCCAAAAACAAACTGAAATTCAAGGGCAGGCGGCAGACAAACAGAATCAGATTCAGGCAAAAGGCTCAAGAAGGGCAGAGTTCATGCAAATTCCAATATTCGAGCCAAAGGTCAGAACCGGGAGATCAAACACAAAAAAGGAACAGGAACAAGATAAGGTTTACCGGGATATTTTCTATAGCAGGGAAACAGGATAACAATACTCAAGAACACGGCACAATATCAGGATACAGGATTGCAGGATTGCAGGAATTCACGGGTCAAAAGGCTTGGAGTCAGTTTGAACTAATAATCCAGAAAAGGGGGGTTGGGGGAACAGGCTAAAGTAGTGATCTAATGAATCATTGCCCTCAGCTGGGTAGAGTGCATGCACTACTACAGACTGCTCAGGAGGCAGCAAAGCAGCAGTCCTCTTAGAACCAGTCCAATCCCATCCCGCCTCCTGTGGCTCAATCAGGAGGAGCAGTGTCTGGAAACCAACAAATCCCAAGTTCAAAACCAGGGAGTTCCTTACACTTTCTCAGCAATATCTTCACTCATACTTGTGAGTCTTTTGGGGTAAGATAGTTGTGCAGCAGTCACACTTTCCTCCATTTGTCAATTCTCTTTATAACATTCTTATTTCCCTCTTTTTCCTCACCTCCCTAGACTCACCACTCCACACCTGGCCCCTGCACTGGTTACACTCTAAGCAATATATCCTTCCCAATGTTTATAGGCCTCAAGCTCAAAGATTCCAAACCTAGACACCATAAGCATCAAGTTTTAAAAAAAAAATCTAAGATTGCTAATTTATTAAAGAATATGAATAGAAAAACATGTTATTAAATAAAATCATGAAACAATTATTTGAATTCCTCAAATTTGTCCTCTATTTATACTTTTTATATATTTTATTTTTTAAAATTTGAAAAACTTGCACTGAAAAAAAAATGCTTTAAATTTGCCTTGGGCAGCTGCCATTGACTATTACATGAAATTGTCAAAAAAAAATTATATTTGAATTTTTTTGTGCTTAATAAATATCATACATTTGAGTTTTTAAAAGAATAATTTGAATTCAGGAGTTTAAAGGGATTCTGTCATGATTTTTATGATGTAGTTTTTATTTCTAAATTACACTGTTTACACTGCAATTAATTCACTCTACATAGTTACATAGTTAAATCGGGTTGAAGTTCAACCCTTCAAATGAAAACCCAGCATCCATACACACACCTCTCCATACCATCAAATAAATTATATATACTCATATCTATATTAAATATAAAGTTTAGTATCACAATAGCCTTCAATATTATGTCTGTTGGGCACCCATAAGTGCACAAAGCCTTTCCTTCTCCTTTAAAAGCATTAACTGAATCAGCCATCACAACATCACCCGGCAGTGCATTCCACAACCTCACTGTCCTGACTGTGATGAACCCTCTACGTTGCTTCAAATGAAAGTTCTTTTCTTCTAGTCTAAAGAGGTGGCCTCTGGTACAGTGATCCACTTTATGGGTAAAAAGGTCCCCTGATATTTGTCTATAATGTCCTCTAATGTACTTGTAAAGTGTAATCATGTCCCCTCGCAAGCGCCTTTTTTCCAGGAAAAACAACCTCATAATTTAAGTCTTCCATCCCTCTAACCAGTTTAGTTGCACTTAGTCTCTGCACTCTCTCCAGCTCATTTATATCCCTCTTAAGGACTGGAGTCCAAAACTACACTGCATACTCCAGATGAGGCCTCACCAGGGACTTATAAAGAGGCATAATTATGTTTTCATCTCTTGAGTTAATGCCCTTTTTTATGCAAGACAGAACTTTATTTGCTTTAGTGGCCACAGAATGACACTGCCTAGAATTAGACAACTTGTTATCTACAAAAACCCCTAGATCCTTCTCATTAAAGGAAACTCCCAACACACTGCCAATCAGTGTATAACTTGCATTTATATTATTTTTGCCAAAATGTATAACCTTGCATTTATCAACATTGAACCTCAATTTCCAGTTTGGTGCCCAGTATTCCAACTTAGTCAAAACGCTCTGCAAAGTGGCAGCATTCTACATGGAACCTATAGTTCTACACAATTTAGTAGAATCTGCAAAAATTATACTAAATATAAAATTTCATTCCTGAACCAGCAAGTGTATTTTGTTTTTAATTTACAATATTGGTGTGTAGCCAACCATCTCAGGTCATTTTGCCTGGTCATGTGCTTTCAGAAAGAGGCAGCACTACAGAATGGAACTGCTTTCAGGCAGGCTGCTGTTGCTCTGACTCAATGTAACTGAATGTGTCTCAGTGGAATCTGGATTTTTCTATTGAATGCTGTTCTTAGATTTACCAGACAGCTGTTATCTTGTGTTAGGAAGTTGCTATCTAGTTACCTTCCCAATGTTCTGTTGTTAGGCTGTTGGGTGGTGTAACCACTCCAACTTGCAGTACAGCAGTAAAGAGTGACTGATGTTTATAAAAGCACAATTCACATGACTTGGGGCAGCTGGGAAACTGACAATACTGTATATCTAGCCCCATGTCAGATTTCATAATTAAATATAAAAAATCTGTTTGCTCTTTTGAGAAATGGATTTCAGTGAAAAATTCTGCTGGACCAGCACTATTAACTAATGCACTTTACATTACAGTATCCCTTTAAGCTAAAAAAAAATAAAAATTACAGCAATAATTAAAATTCAAACTTTGATAAATCACCCCTTGCTGTGTAACCCTCAAATTTATAGTTCAGGTGAGGTTTCCAAACCTACACTATCACTAATTAATATGTTTTTCAAAACATTGCTCACTGTGTATGGGTTAAGCAGTGCTCTGCACATTCTCTTACAATGACTTCTATCATAAATCACTCATATAAATAAATGTAATATTTACAAAGTCTATGAAAGTTAAACATGACCATTACCAAAAGATGGAATGCAGAGACTTAAAATATGTATGAAATTATGTAAATATCCTGGAAAAAGTCTTCCAGCTAAACTTGTCTAGCAGTCTTTTGAAGGTCTGCCAAAATTAAAATAAAAGAAGCATTGAAAAGTCTATTTGGACATCTGTTTTTTTCCAGGAAACTATTTTAGGAGGAATTCTTTTAATGCTGTCAAGTGGTTTCTCACATTCAATAGTATTTTCACCTGTTCACCTGTTCAAAATGTTAATACTTAAAGAGTTTTATATATATATATATATATATATATATATATATATATATATATATATATATATATATATATATATATGTATTTATGGGGGCACAGGGTTCACTTTTGATATTTTAAGCGATCAACAGAAAAGTGTAAATCGGCCATGATCTCTGTTAGCAGTATACACAGTTGATACAACATAATACTACAGTACCTTCAGCACCAACAAATGCCTTGTGCTGATTTGAATCTAATTGTCAAAATTAGCATAGCCATCATGCTACTGCACCATGCATTCTTAACCTTGGCTAAAGTGTTGATATCCTTTTAATAATCAGTGTAATTCATACTAGTCGTGAGGATGATAACATGACACCAATTTCATGACCATATAGAGCAGGGATCCCCAACCTTTTGAACCTGTGAGCAACATTCAGAAGTAAAAGTAGTTGGGGAGCAACACTAGCGTGAAAAATGTTCTTGGGGTGCCAAATAAGTGCCGTGATTGGCCATTTGGTAGCCCTATGTGGATTGTCAACCTACATTGAGGCTATGTTTGGCAGTATACCTAGTTTTTATACAACCAAAACTTGCCCCCCAAGCCTTGAATTCAAAAATAAGCATCTGCTTTGAGGTCATTGAGAGCAACATCCAAGGTGCTGGAGAGCAACATGTTATTTACAAGCTACTGGTTGGGGATCACTGATATAGATGCATTATAACATAAGTGCTTTTGTAAAACTCTTAGGTGATTTCTAATAATTTCATGCAAGTTTCATTGTTATGTGATATAAGTAGCATCATTAATAAACAATAAGATCACTAAGCACCATTTATTAAGGGTATTTTACAGTCTATTCATTGCGCTTGTTTATTTTATAATTATATTTTACACTGCCAAAATATGTATATGTTGTATTATACCATATGTTATTTTTGGACATAGTATGAATACTATTCACATACACATATTACTCTAGAGCAAATACTCTGCATAACTAACATTTTCAGGTCTTTCCTGAAAAAGGCTTGCATACTGTATATATCAAAGGCTTCTTCAGTTCAACTTTTTCTTCTTTGCTCAACTAAAGAAGCCACTTGGATAACTGGTGAAATGTTTACAGTGAATGTAAAATGTAACCAAAATCAAATAAAAAAAACAAACCGTGCATTTTTGTAAGACTTATTCTACAAAGGAATAACGTTTTTCTTACTTTTGTTCAGTTACTTTATGGGGCAGATTTATCAAAGGTCAAAAAGACCAATCGAATGGAGGTCGAAGATTTTTGGGGCCGAAGTGGGCCGAATTCGGCCTACTTTGAATCGTACAATCGTACTTCGCTCGTACTTCGATCTAAGTTTTTTTTAACTTCTACCTTTGATCTCCCAAACTCTCCCAATTGCCTACATACAGGTTCTAGGAGATCCCCCATAGGCTAAAACAGCACTTCGCCAGCTTTTAGGTGGCGAATGGTCGAAGTTTTAAAAAAATTCCATCTTCGAATTTCGAAGTTTTTTCAAATTCGAATCGAAGTTGGACTATTCGATGGTCGAAGTACCCAAAAAATCTATCATAGACCTAAAATATTTGTTTTTCAGACATCAAAGCCCCAAATCCCTATGATTGCTAAATTGCATATAGATTTTGGTTTTAGTTTTTTTTTCTTGTTTTTTTTTTATGCAGAACCCTAGAAATAAATATAGCATCCAGTGGTATACTTGTAAAGTTTTATGGGCCTTTCACCATTCCTCATATCTCTAGCATTGTTTGTTATACAATGTTACCAGTATGTCTATGAAGGTTTCCATTTATCAGGTGATAAAATACAGTATCTATTGGATATACATCTAAAACAACTGGATTTTGAGTATTTCTTTTATCACGGCTTTGTCAGTTCAACTTTTTCTTCTTTTGCTTAACTAAAGAAGCCCATTGGATAACTGGTGAAATGTTTACAGGGAATGTAAACTGGAAGTAAAATCAAATCAAAAAAAAAAACTTACATTTTTGTAAGACTTTCATCTGAGATTTAACTGGTTCAAAAATACATGATTTGGTTCGTAAGGTAATGGAAATGTCTGAAGATATTTTCCTTCAAGCAGACATCAGTATCCTTAATATTATAATTACGATTTGATAAGATTTCTGGTAAATGATGTATTAATCAGTAATATATTTATGGGGTTATGTGAAACTGCTCTTATTATATTTTACATTGGGTACATTATGAAAAATAGTGATTTTAAAAATAGAAAGAATAGCTAAGATTTTTCCCTCCTTGAGTTATTAGTTAAGCATAACCATTCCAGCAATGTGTCTCTTAGGCTAAACAGTTATTCTTTATAATTTCTTGTTTATCATATTCTCCTGTTCAGTCCTCTGATCACAGGTACTGCAGGCGTTTTTAAAACTCATTTAATGACCTAATTTTAATGGTTAGTGTTTTAGCAAGCATGCAAACTCTGTGCACTATTTTTTTTTCTTTGACCTCTTGAGGCTTTTCAGTCTCACATCTTTCAAATTTATTTCACTGCCAATGCTTTGTAATTTATTATAAATGGATTGAACACTGCAAAAAATATTAACAAAGTTCAGTAGTTCACAGATTTAATGTAAAAAATTATTTCTCCAGTCATGTTCTTGTAGCAGGAAATTCTTTAGATGCTGAATCTATCAAAGGCAATTTCAACCAGTCCCGAAGCCAGGATGAGCAGTAGGCTTTAAACCACTACTAGAAATGTTTGGAAATAGTTTCAATAATTCTATGGGATATTCTAACGGATAAAGTTGTTTATCTTACTTTTGTTCAGTTAGTTTAAACATAGTCTCTCCCTTCATTTAGATTCCATGCTACATCATGTTGATATAGGGCAGATTGCAAGGATCTATGAACAACACAACAAAAAATGATTTTTCAACAAAGTTGGAAGAACTTAAGTACTGCATAGCAAGTGACTTTAGAAAAATTAAGTTATAAAAGGTTGTATCCACTCATTAACATATGAATCTAAATTTATTTTCATTATATTTTGCTAATAATCATACCTCATTTTTTTTTTACTCATATTAAAATCTACCCTAGCAAGTACTGTTAAATAAAACCATGGAGTCAGATTCAGTTGCATAAAATTGTAAGACTGGATGAAGATGGTGAAATACTGTAGATTTTAGCAAAGCATTTGGGAAAACACTGCCTATGCAATCCATTCACTTCTGTGCAAAAGGGGGTGTCATGTTGTGCCATTTTGCTGCTATAGGGGCCAAGTGCAAACGGAGATCCTCATATCCACTTTTTGTTTTTACTCTGTGCAGAGAGTTTATATCATCTGGCACAGAACATTAAACAAATATGGAGGATACGTAGGTGGTTGGCATTAGAAGAGTCTGATGGAGTTATGATATACATGCTTTCTTGCATAGTAGCTTCATACATTATTCAAGATAAAGATAAACTTAGGGGGCACATATCAATCCTTTAAAAGCAGTGGAGCTTAACCTAGGCCATGTTGGGGTTTTAAGATTGTGTCTTTCTGTGACTTAGAATTCCAGTGTGTGTTGGGGCAGGGCTTACAGTGTCCAGTTCTGAATGGTCTAAGACAGTGATCCCCAACCAGTAGCTCTTGAGCTCTCCAACCCCCTTGGATGTTGCTCCCAGTGGCCTCAAAGCAGGTGCTTATTTTTGAATTCCAGGCTTGTAGGCAAGTTTTGGTTTCATAAAAACCAGTTGTACTGCCAAACAGAGCCTTAATGTAAGTTGACAATCCATAGGGGCTACCAAATAGACAATCACAGCACTTATTTGGCACCCCAAGAACATTTTCTATGCTAGTGTTGCTCCCCAACACCTTTTACTACTGAATGTTGCTCACTGGTTCAAAAGGTTGGGGATCCCTGGGCTAAGCTATAAAGTTAGGATGCATCAACTGTGAAACAGATCTAATTACAATGCAAATGAGCAAGGTGCAGCATATTGAGCTCTGATGAAACTGCAGAAACTTGCTACCATCAGTAGCTTTTTGATCACCTTTAGGAGTAATCACCTGTCAAACTTCCATGCAGTAAAGCTTATTGCAGTCCAGCTCTGATCCTAATGAAACTGCACACATTTTTATATGGAACAATGCACTGCCTATCAGAACGTATTACCTATTAGCCCTATTAGCAGTTTGGTTTTAAATTAAAATTAAATCAAACTCCTATAAAAAGTGGGTAGTAGTCAAAGCAATCTGCAAAGTAGATCAAAGTGAAACTGCTTATTATTCAGATGTTGTGTTTTCATCCCATCAACTGGTTGAGGTTGAAGAAGGTGAAATGTATTTTACCTAAATACAAGGAGTATATTTACTTAACGTTTAATCATTGTTTGACAGGAAGATTTGAATAAATAAAATGGAACTGAAAACAGGAAAAAAATTGGGGGTATATTTATCACTAGTGAAATTAGAGATCACCACAGTCCTCTAGAGTGAAATTACACCACTCTCCATTCATTTCTATAGATTTTTAAAAGAGTATTTATCAATGGGTGAAAGTGAAAGTTCATCCTTTGATAAATTCGCCTTTCAACATCCCATAGAAAGGAATGGAGAGTGGTGGAATTTCACTCTAGAGGACTGTGGTGATCTTAACTTCACTCTCTGATAAATATATCCCCAAGTTTTTTCCTGTTTTCAGTCATATTCTATAGTATAGAATATGTCTATAAAGCTTTACTTGTTTAATTCTAATTAAAGTTTTAATAATATTTTCATATTTTAGCATTTTTATTAAGATTTAGTTAAGTTTCAGTTGAATTCATTTTTGTTTTATCATAAATATTTGTCCAAACCAAGAGTACATTATATAGATTGTAGGTTGTACAATGTGCCATCCTGAATTGAAATTTGCAACTTCAAAATATTTGTTTTCCCTCTATTTTCTTAGGGCCATTATAAGATCAGAATATGATCAGCACTTCATCCCCAAAACCTACCCTAACTGGTATGCAGACTGTGCCCCTCCTAGGTGAAATAGCCACACAGTTTGGGAACTCCTCCCCTACATTTATAAAGACCATTGCGAGAAACAAAGAAAGAAAACTTTTGGTAACTTATCGAGAGTACAGTGAAATACTTTCTAAAATGTCCATGGAAACATATAAAAACAGAACTATTTTAAGACTTTTTCTCTGAGCATTTCTAGAACAACTTTATCAGTGGTCAGCAGAGATTAAACCTGTGCAATATATAGTACTGGAAGGAGAATAAATTGGGTAACAAATTACAGTGACAATTTTTTATTGGTATTAAATCCCTAACCAGAGAATAAAGTTGACAGAAATATGAGCAATAAAAAATACCTAAATCAACAGTAACAAAGAAAAATGACTAGAAATGGGGACCACCATCAAACAATCTTATGAAAATCCTTGTAATATGGTTAAAAATGAAGTTTAAATCTCTGGCAGCTTTGAATAAATATTTATAATTCACGGCTGATTTATTGCATCATAATCAAGCTGGAATCACAGCACTACCATAGGTATTCGGGTACCAGCATGACTGTGCGTTGCACCTGTTGATAATAGAACATAAAACTATAAAAAGTTAAACTACTTTACAGGAATAGGGGGCCAATTCATTAACTTCGAGTGAAGGAATAGAAGAAAAAAAACTTCGAATTTCAAAGTGTTTTTTTGGCTACCAAACCCAATGTTAGCCTATGGGGAAGGTCCCCATAGGCTTGGCTAGGTTTTTTGGTCAAAGGATAATCCTTCGATCGTTGGATTGAAATCCTTCGAATCGCTCGATTCAAAGGATTTAATCGTTCGATCGAACGAATATTCCTTCCAACGTTCGATCGCAGTATTTGCGCAAAATCCTTCGACTTCGATATTCGAAGTTGAAGGATTTTCATTCCCAGTCGAATATCGATGGTTAATTAACCCTCGATATTCGACCCTTGATGAATTTGCCGCATAGTATATAAAAACTCAAACACTTAGGGGCAGATTCACTAAGGGTCGAATTTCGAAGTAAAAAATACTTCGAAATTCGACCCTCGAATTGAAATCCTTCGACTTTGAATATCGAAGTCGAAGGATTTAGCGCTAAACGTTCGTTCGATCGATTCGAAGGATTTTAATCCAACAATCGAAGGAAAATCCTTCGATCAAAAAAAGTTTAGCAAGCCTATGGGGACCTTCCCCATAGGCTAACATTGACTTCGGTAGGTTTTATCTGCCGAAGTAGGGGGTCGAAGTTTTTTTTAAAGGGAAAGTACTTCGACTATCGAATGGTCGAATAGTCGAACGATTTTTCGTTCGAATCGTTCGAATCGAAGTCGAAGGTCGTAGTCGAAGGTGGAAGTAGCCCATTCGATGGTCGAAGTACCCAAAAAATACTTCGAAATTCGAAGTATTTTTCATTCGAATCCTTCACTCGAGCTTAGTGAATCGGCCCCTTATATTTACCATCACTAAGAGAATGAACCTTTTAATCAATATGTTATTTTATAATACAAACTAGAAACTGGAAATTATTACATTAGGACATTCAAAACTCAGATGCAAACAAATATATATTATTAACGTATTTATATAGCACCAACATATTTCACAGTGCTGTAAAGTAATGTGTTTATACAACTAAAACACATGCATTACATACATAGAACATATGGAGTTACATACATCACAAACAATACCGGTACAAAAGGTGAGGAAGGCCATGTGCAAAAGAGCTTACAATCTAAAGGGAAGGGAATAAGACACAAGTTGTGGGAGTGGGCAAGATCAGAATGAAGTGGGTGAGAGATGTAGTACTGTATGTGGTATTGCATTTGGTAGTTAAGCAGAGTGAGGGTAGGCTTCTCGAAAGAAGTGCGTTTTAAGAGATCTTTTGAAAGCAGAAAGGTTGGGAGAAAGTTGAACAGACCGTATGAGAGTATTCCAGAGGAGGGGTGCAGCCCTTGCAAAGTTTTGAATGTGAGCATGTGAGGAGGTAATGAGAGAAGAGTTGAGTAGCGGGTCAGTAGAGGACTGTAGTAAGCAGTTGGGTGAGTATATAGAGATAAGTTCAGAGATGTAGGGTGGGGCAGAGTTATGAAGTGCTTTGAATGTCAAGTTCATTCATTTGAATTTTATTCTGAAAGGTAGCGGAAGCCAGTACTGCGATTGGCAGATTGGTATGGCAGAAGAGGAGTGGTTGCTGAGGTGTATAAGCCCGATGGCAGTGTTCATTATGGACTGGAGAGGTGACAGTCTCTGGTGGGGAAGACCAATTAAAAGAGTGTTACAGTAGTCTAGACGTGATATGATGAGAAAGTGAATAAGAATTTTGGCAGCATCTTGGGTGATAAATTATCTAATTTTGGATATGCTCCTTAGGTGGAAGTGACCTGATTTAATAAGTGACTGGATATATACAAGATAGAGAGTCAGATACAGCAAATAAGGCTATGCTAGCAATTTCCTTGTTCTACTATTATTATGTTCATTGCGTACATCACTAACACATTTTAAACATCATAAACAAGCTAAACAGAGAAAAATAATAGCCAATCAAAGTAAAATCCTAAGTCTTTAATTCATTAACTATCTTATTCAGAAAAAAGGTGTGCTGGAAGAAGTGCAGCCAAAAGACAGAGACTGAAATAAAACTTACCCAAGTGGATTAAAGGAGCAGTATTTATTACAATTGAAAGGCAAACAGTTATGATGACAAGTGCAGGAGCACTAAGTGGCACAAAATCATACTCCTTATTCCACATTCACACAATATTTGAACCCAGGGCATAGCTGAGCTCTATTAAAATCCAATATGAGGTGCAGAATGCAATGCTTTTTGAATTATATGCAAGCAAAAGAGCAGGCGAGGGTTTGCTCATGTGTCATCCCTTGCTTCACCCCAGGGGAATACACTGCTGTTCAGTACAGGGCTCTGTTGTGGCTGGTACCCGGTGGCATTTCCTAACTCTTGGGTCTGAATGATGTGAAAGTTAGGGGTTGAATCATGTGTGGGAGGGGAGATGCCTACTCCATGTGTATGTAGAATTCTTCTTCCTTAAAAGTATTTCCTTTAACGATGAACACATTTTTCAACAAACATGGATTTGCAGCAAAATTGTAATTTTTTTGCATTGACTTCAATGCATTACAACTAGAAAATAAAAATGTTTGTTTGAGGTCACTAAATAGTATGCATGATTATTATTTTGTCTATTCATTGTTAATGCATATAGTGCTTTTCAAAGTGTGTTGCTGCTTGAATAGACTCTTAAATTCTAACAAGAGAATAAAGATTTGGTAGTGACAAATCTCCTGCACTATTGGTCTGGATTTTACAAATATAAGTACACCTGATCATGGATTTTCTTCTTGTGCTTAGTCTGGAAAATGAATATGGTCAGATTTGCAATGATGCATCATTCTGGCTTTAGGAAGTTTGTTCAGTAAGTGCTCTTATCCCATAAAGTCCCAAATTCTTCAAATATTTGTAATACTTTTCAAACAGTATGTGTTTTGTTTAGTGATAAAAAAGCAAGGGAGTACATTCTGTCCTTTTACATTTTTTATTTTCTAAATATATATATTTTAGTATGTGTGTATGGTAAATGTAAAATGCTTGTCTTTGCAAGAACCCCCCCACCCCACACATAAACAATGCCCCCCACTAATGCACCCTAGATACATGCTTATTCTTCCTAATTCTGGCTCTGCTTTCCCTATGTAGTAGGGCTCTTCTGTACAAAGAATTGTAGCTAGTACACATAAATTGTTTTATCTTTTAAATTGCTATCTGTGGTTTTCATACACTCCTGAAAATTCATATTGCACTACGTTGCATTGCACCCCACACTCTCTCTGATGTGAAACTGCAGTTGAATCATGCTGCCGGTGAAGATTGAGGGATGTAAGTCACCCAAGTAAGTCCAATTAACTTGTGAAAGAGGTGAAAGCAGGAAGATGATGGAATGTTTGATTCCTTTTCTTCGTTCTAGTGATTTACATCCATTTACTTGTAGTATGGTAAAGGTTTTTCTAACCTTTTGGTCCTTTGTTCCCCTGAGCATAATTTAGACACCTTGATTGGGTCCTCAGATATACAAGAGAAGCTGTTTCCTTTGTCCTATGTGAACTGGCAGTTCAGTGACTGGCCAGTAGATGTCACTATAGAAAAGGGTAAAGTTTTTCCTATACCCCAGTGAATGTGTTAGCCAGCTAGGCTGGGTCCTTTTTCCCAGAGGGGAGGGGGAGGATTTCCCCAGAGGTTATAACAGGGGATGTTGCCATGTGTTCTCTCTCTTTCCAGTGCACCCATTGGAAGTGGGATGTTGCCGCTAGGGCCTGAGGTGGAGCTAGGCCTCAGTATAAGTGAAGCAAGTGTCAACTGTAATAGGTCACTATAAGAGTGAGAGATAAGCTCAGGAAAGTTAGTGAGCAGCTAAGGCTCCAACAAGGAGTTTAGTGAAGGGTTAGCAATGTTGCCAGGTTAGGGACTCAAATGGTTAAGCTCAGGGATAGAGAGATCCTTGGAGTGTAGAACCAGCTGTGAGGCACCTTCAATGGGGATTGTGCACCAAAGGCAGGAAAGGCGGCTCAATTCACAATGCTGACTAACAAAGGATCAGGCAGTATCCGTGAGTAATACCATTGTTTGTAAAGGACCTGCTGCCACTACTTGCTTCGTGGAGTGTACCATCTGAGCACACATCTTGAATATGTGACTGACTATTGAGGAGTGTACCATCAGTTCAATAAATGTTCTGCTGTTTTAAAGAACCACTGGCGCCCAAAGTTTATTTGATCAAGAGTGAATACTGTGTGTGCTTATACCAAGTGGTAATCCCTTCCTCCATACCATAAGTGGGGGTGCCCCACCTGAAGATAGAGTCTAATTATATTGTGCCTACCGGGAGTTGCTGAAAGTTGGATCCCTTGCCCGGGTACCAAAACCAGTGGATAGTAACCCAAGGGAGGGTTTAGGAAGACCCATACCCATCCACCTGTTACATACTGTTGTAGTTTTTATTACAAAGAGTTGAGTTTATACACTTGCACACACAGTATACTCTGAAAAGCACATCAAACCCAAATAATATTAAATCTCACACACATTTTTATTTGAAAAAAAGAAAAACAGACAACAATGTTAAATAAATTGTTAATTTTCAGCAAAAACCCCCTCACCATGTGGTACTAGTTGTTGAGTTCATTATTGAAATTGTTTTACTGGGTGAAAGAATGTTTATGTTTAAACTTACTCAGAAGGATATATAACGTATATACTCGAGTTTAAGCAGACCCGAGTATAAGCCGAGGTACCTTATTTTACCTACGAAAACTGGGAAAACTTATTGACTCGAGTATAAGCCTAGACACAGCTACAGCCCCGTCTCCCAGCAAGCGCACATTCCGCCAAAGCGACCCCGGACTTCTTTGCAAAGTTGATGGTGAGAATTGCCAAACGGATTACTGTGTGCATTGTCCCACTGTCCCACTACCATGTGCAGAGGGTGCTGTGTGATATTGCCATCACTGTTAATCTTTCGTATAACCAACAGACGGCGCTGTGTGATATTGCCATCACTGTTAATCCTTCATATAACCAACAGAGGGTGCTGTGTGATATTGCAGTCACTGTTATTCTTTCATATAACCAACAGAGGGCACTGTGTGATATTGCAGTCACTGTTAATCTTTCATATAACCAACAGAGGGTGCACTGTTATTCTTTCATATAACCAACAGAGGGTGCTGTGTGATATTGCAGTCACTGTTATTCTTTCATGTAACCAACAGATGGCGCTGTGTGATATTGCAGTCACTGTTATTCTTTCAAATAACCAACAGAGGGCGCACTGTTATTCTTTCATATAACCAACAGAGGGTGCTGTGTGATATTGCAGTCACTGTTATTCTTTCATATAACCAACAGAGGGCGCACTGTTATTCTTTCATATAACCAACAGAGGGCGCTGTGTGATATTGCAGTCTCGCCCCAAGCGAACTGTCGGTATATGAATTATTAAAAGTGACTGCAATCTCAGCTACTGCCCACTAACTCGAGTATAAGCTGAGGTAGACTTTTTCAGCACATTTTGGATGCTGAAAAACTCGGCTTATACTCGAGTATATACGGTAAAGCAATTAAATAAATAGAAATGGTGATCAGATTTTAGTATTTAAAAAGAGGAAGGCCTATTTCAATAGTAAAAAAAGCAAATGTTTCACATATTTTACCACTGCTGTTTTGCTCTCCAGACAGAAAAGCTCTTTGTATTTAATTTTGTTTGTGATCAGTGCCATTGTTCACTTAAAAGCCTTAACTGCATTCTAGTCACAAAACATATTTCACAAGAATCATTATCTTAAACCATCGAATTGGAATACTAAATTCTAATTCTGAGCTGTAACCCTTATACTTACTAACCTTCTATAAAACTTCTCTTATACAATGCCTAGTTCTTTCTAGAACAGCTATCATTTACATCATCTCACAAATGACCTCTAACAAATAAACCATCCAGACTATCCAAATACCCAGACAGCTGCACATAAAACCTACAGCAATTACTTGTGTTAACTTTTACACCTATGTGAGGCAAAGAAGACTTATCAAAAGCTGGTCTATCTGTATCTGTAGTGTAGTAAAGCTGACCAACCTTCAAGAAAAATTGCCACATTTTTGGGACAAGAAACAATTACCTTTCTAAAAACTATTATTTTTCCTTCCTTGCTGATAACATTGTCAGCAAAAATCATTTTTATCAGCCAGTTTGGTAAACAGAGTTGGCTAGACACTCACAGGTGTGGTGGTTAAATAAGCAACTGGGTCCCCTAGCCCCAACCTGGAACTACTGATATCCTCCCTTACTAATGTAGTAATAATAATATAATAAGCTTGTTGGCTCAACCACAACCACTGGGTCCTATGAGGGTGACCCCCAGTACCTATACCTTTGTTGGTAACCCATAGGCCAGGGTCGTGCTGTGCTTGCATCATGCATCCTTTTTAAAGCAGCTGTATACAGCTTGATTCTATTATTCATATAGAATCAACATATTCAGCAGGCCTTTACTGAGATTATACATTATTCACATCAGTTCATGCTCCAGCTGAGTTTACAATCTCTGTCCCTGTACCATTCATTATGATTAATTATATCAGTATACTAACAGACTCCCACCCAGACACAGGACAAACATACAGATTGATTACAAAAAGAAACTTAGCTATAATTTAACCTAGGACTCCAGTGTTGCAAGGCAGTAATGCTAACCATTGTGCCACCATTCTGCATGCCTTTCTTTGTAAGTAGCGTTGCCTATCAATAAAATATCAATAAAGCAGTATAAAACAACACACACAGATGTGTTTCTTAGAAGCTTTTCTTTGAATACTTAATGATACATACTGTATAAGTGTTACAACCCTAGAAAACGCAACACAAAAATTGCCTATATAGCTTACCACTTGAAAGACCCCCTAAGGTCTTTTGGAGGATGCTAAAGTTAACATGCTGTCATTTGAGAGTACTATTCATAGGCCCATATGTTTATAATCACACTTAAAAGGTAGAATGCACTGTTATTGTATACTATTTCATGTTATCCATGGCAACTGATGAAAAAATGTCAGTTTACTAAAATGTTTCAAGACAGTTTTAAAGGAGAACTAACCTCCCAATAAGAAAGGCCCCATCTATTATCCTAGATAGTCCCCCCTGCCTGCTTCTTACCTGCATAGTGCATTATTACAGGAAGGGTCCCGGAACAGCATGCTCACTTAATTATGAAGAGTAGCACATCAGAGCTCATGGGTGCCATCTTCCAGGTCTTCAGTCTTCTTTAGATCCTCTTCCTTCCCTTCGGCAATTTTCAGCGCATGCACAGTTGGCATGAATACCGGACTGCTCCAACTGTGCATGTGCCAAATACATGTATGGTGTTCCCTTACAGAAGAAGACCAAAGACCCGGAAGATGGTGCCCATGAGGATTGAGTCAATTTGCACACATATGGAAGAGCAGAAGCACATTTTGCTGTACCTTAAGGAGATTCTGACACCAAAAATTAAACCTTTTTTACATCTTTTTTTTTACATTGTCTTTGAATATAATTCATAATTTTGCTATAAAAGTATTTGCCTGATGCTTTTAAATTACCTTTCTTATGCCCCATTTTTCTGTATAAGAGGGCTTCCATATTTGTGCAGCAGGAGTCCATTACCATTAGTGATGGGCGAATTTATTCAGCAGGCGCGAATTCGCGGCGAATTTGCGCGTTTCGCCGCCAGCGAATAAATTCGCGTAACGCCCGCGAAAATTCGCGGCGCAGTTTCGCAAATTTTTCGCCGTTTTGCGAATTTCGCGCGAAATTCGCAAATTTTTCGGCGAAGCGAAACAGCGCAAATTCGCCCATCACTAATTACCATTAGAAACTCTAACTGACAGGCTGAGAAGGGACATTCAGGTTGGCAAAACAGTCTGGTTTAGGAACTTCAAGTAACAAACACTTACAAAATTTGACCTATCAGTGCAAAATGATCAACATGACCTATAGGTAACTTTTAATGTAAATTAATATTTTTAAGAGTCGTTTTTAATGTTAGTATCACTTTAATTAATTGCATCAACAACTTCAGTTGTGGGTACAATTGTGTATCCTATTTTTATTCTATAAATATTCTGAAAAGAGCACTTTAATTTTATTTTTTGAGTACATTGTTTAAATATTATAACTGCATGATTAAATATTAAGAGAGTCAAGAAGACTTGGACCCTCAAAATTCTAAACTAAGGATATTGCTAACCAAAATGACAGATCAGATAACTTACAATTTTCTTAAAATTCGAATCATACAAATTTTTCAGATTTGCTGCTGAAAACTGCAACTTTTTTGGATTTGACACCTGAAACCTGCAAGTTTTTTGGATTATCGCCTGAAAAACATCATATATTTTTGCATTGTTTGCATTGTTGCAACATGATGATCCTCCCTATCTGTTTTACAAAAACACAGAACAAAATATTTGGGTCTCAAAAGGTGCACCCAAAAGATCTAATATAAAGACTTTTAACTGTCTGTATGTGGAAATGAGGAATAAGTGAAGGTTGAGTACATTGGACCAGGACAGGCTGTAATATAAAATGTGGGTATAAAAAATGTCCAACCTAGGAAAAGTGACTATACTAATTTAATTATGCCAAAGTTAACCTATTCTATGTGAACTATGTGTATAAACAACTCCTTCATGGGTCATGCCAAACATACACATACCGAATGCTCTGACTGATAAACCTGATAGCCCATTAAATGTTTTGGGGTTCACAGAAGCAAGTGTCTAAACCAGTGCCCTTCTCCTGGTCTTTACATGCTTGAAACTTAATAGTGATAAACAAAGACAAGAACATGTGGTTCAATATGGTTGTCATTAGAGAGATGCCTCTATTTAGTGCCACAAAATGATCTAGAGATGATACATTTGATGACAAACTAAATACATTTTAATGTTTTAAGCATTCAGCTTTGCAATTTTCTATAATTGCAGAAGAATAATATGCAGAATCCATAGCTACATAGTAACATAGTAACATAGTAGGTTGAAAAAAATTCAAATCAATTCAGTAAGGTGCCACACTCACACAGGATCGCCTTTTGCAGCGTCGGGTGCACAGCTGTATTCCTCTCTGCCCGAGGAGAAATTCCAACGAAAAACAATAATTCCAGCAGCACTCCGATGTGTGAATCAAAGGTTATTTATTTATGCCATTAGCAGAGCGACGTTTCGGGCTATTCCAGCCCTTTATCAAGCTAAATGCACTGTGTAACAATGTACTTAAATAGGTGATTAAGAGGGAGGGGTTACAACATAGTTCCCACCTCCCAGTGTGAGACACAATTCCCAGCATTCCCAGTGAGGATATCAAAAATTCAGTGAAACAATACAATCATAATAGATTATTTAAAAGTAGTTAAAACATTTATAATACAACAAATGTTAAAACATATATATCATAATACGAATTAAAGTGCTTAGTGTCCTTAAAAAATTCCAAAACAGCTTTGAGGGTCAAGGGGAGGTCAAAGGAGATCCTCTGATTCCAATCGCACCCCACTTTTACATGCTTTGTGCAATTGTGCCACTTGTTGATTTAAAAGAGAATTAGTGAATAAAACATTAAAAATTAAACATTTTGATTCTGTAGCCATTTCGACATTTGGACACTTACATATTTATGCTCTACATCTGGAATGCTGGATACCTACAGTTGTCAGTGTACCAGCACATCCCAGGATTGGAGCAATGAAGTTCTATAAAGCAAAAATATGACATATTTTAATATTACTGGGTATATTACATTGTATTACATTGTAGGTTGAAAAAAGACACATGTCCATCAAGTTCAACCTTTCAACTTTTTTTTAACCTGTTGATTTAGACCTGACCTCAGGTTTTTTCATCCAAAACGTGCTTAGCCTCCATTGTCTACTTGTGGGATTTGGTGGTAACTCAAGTTAGAGAAATTGAGGTGCATTATCCAATATTGCCCGGGGTAGATAATTAATATCTCATACTTTTGTTAGTAGTGCTTAGTCTATTCTGGATAGGGAGTGGTGTGCCGAATAACAGGAAAATTCTTGTCTAGTGGGAAATTCCCAGCGCCATATATCTACTAAGTTGTATGCTGCCGCCCAATTAGGGAGTTTTGATGTAGAACCTGAAGCTGGGGTCATTCTGTCCAGGGAAGGGTTAAAGCAGGTGTTAAAATATCCCGTGATGCATATTGGTGGCAGGGGGTAATTGTATAATGCAGTGGTACATTTCTTGCAGTATGGATTCAGTGAAGGGGGAGGAATGTAGATGTTTGTTAGTAGGAGGGGATAGCCAGCTATAGCGCATGCAACTATTTAGTATCGGCCCAACCTGTCCGAATGGGTTTCTATCAAGTCCAGTGGTAAACCCTTCCTAATTAGGAGTGAGGTGCGCCTGGCATAGGATGAGTATGTTGAGTGGTACATGTGAGTTACCCACGGTCTGCGGAGTGCAAGAACCCTTGTCCCAGTCAAATGTGTTTCCTGGAGTAACAGTATGTGAAGGCTGTACATCTTAAAATCAAAAGCAATGCTAATTTAACTTTGTCGTTTATGCCTCTCACATTCCAGGACACAAAGTTTACTGTAGACATAATATAATAGGAAGAAGTTGTGTATACTCACTTTCCCAAGTGTGATTCAGGGGTGCCCAGACATCTTCTGGTTCCTTGAGTTAAAGCAATTAAACCAATCTTTCCAGCCAGAAAGAAACAGAAAGAAAAGTAGAAAGAAATATGCAGCAAAAAACATAACATAAAATCAAAACCCCAAAACAATAACCCCCACCCTTCCCATCCCTGAAAGTCTGGTGAGCTTAGAATGCCAAACAAGGTATTAACTGGGTCTTAGAATGGCAAACAAGGTATTAACTGGGGAATGTGGTTGCCCATAGCTTAGTCGCATCAGAGCCCTGATAGTTGGGGGAGGTGTTCTGTGGCATTAAAGCAGGAAGACAGCAGAAATTGTTCATCAAATGTCATTGTCCGTTACTGGGCAGAGAGGGCATAAGGTAGTTCTTTCGAGCTAGGACCTGGGGTTGGCAACAACAGGTGAAATAGGTGTGTGTGCCTGCATTGGTTAAGGACAATTGACACCGTCATTGCTGGCCATCCAGTTCCCAATCTCTGTGGCAGAACTGTGACCCATTGAGGGTTTTTTACTAAGCATTCTAGTTTGTTTATTGAATAGTGGCATTTTTCAGGACTAAAGTTATTACTTCTGTCGAATACTCACCAAGTTTACCGCTCTGGCGTAGGATCCTAGTCACCACAATCAGATACAGGAGGTAGCATGTGGTCTCACTAAGGGGCAAATTTACTAAAGGGTGAAGTGGCTAACGCTAGCAAAAATTCACCAGCGTGATGTCATTTCGTTACTTTGCCGATTTACTAACAGGTGCTGGCGTAAATACTCTAGCGCTATTTCGCACCCTTACACCAGGCAAAGTTGAGCTATGGCAATGGCAAAGGGACGTAACTACGCTAATTAACTAACTTGCGTATTTAACTGAACGTTACCTCTTGCGACAGACTTGTCTTCGCCCCCTCAGACCAGGCAAAGTGCAATAGAGTAGATAGGGCTTGCTTTAAAAATTTTGAAATTTTTTCTAAGTCCCAAAAAATGCTGGCGTCTTTTACTTTTTTAAAGGTGAAAAAGATCATAAATTTTTTTGGGGGTAGCCTCCTTCCCCCTACATTTCCTAACATATGGCACCTAAACTATACAGTGGCCACATGTATAGCGCAAAATAACAACTCTATTTTATTTTATGAAGCTTTCCCAGGCTTGTGTAGTGTAATGTATTTGCTGCTACGTCCATTGTACTTTAACTTGGCGCCGTATGCAAAT
Organism: Xenopus laevis; assembly: GCF_017654675.1. Lineage (NCBI taxonomy): Eukaryota > Metazoa > Chordata > Amphibia > Anura > Pipidae > Xenopus > Xenopus laevis. The sequence continues at coordinate 108,827,132 of NC_054382.1, forward strand.
TAGGCATCACTAGCGTAACTTCGCTTTGCTTGACAAATCAATGGTAGCGCAACTTCGCTACCTTTCGGCTCCCTGAGCGAAACTTATGATTTTAGTGAATTAGCGGGTCCCTGGCAAAACTTTGCCTTGGCGCAGTGTGGTGAAGTCAGGGTCGGACTGGGGGGCTTGGGGCCCACCGGAGCTACAGCCCCAGGGCCCCGCTCCTGCCACTCTAGTGCACCGCATCGCCGTACCTGGTCTCTGCGTGTGCGCACAGCACCACTTCAGTACGCATTTGTGGGGCACATCGTTTGTGTGCATGCGCAAAATGTTTATTTTGCCACGACCCCAGACAAAGAGGGGTCACGCAACACCAAGAAGTGGTTCTGGGCTGGCGGGGCCCACAAGAGCCCGGTGTCCCGCCGGCCCAGTCCGACACTGGGTGAAGTGCGGCAAAGACGTCGCTAGCGCATTTTCGGCGCTTAGTGAATTTGCCCCATAGTGTGCATAGCATATATGTGAGAGTCTGAATTGCGGAGGTCGTGGGTGCCGCTTCATGCTGTTAATAGGTATATTGAAGGATCAGACATTGTCACCATGGTAACCATAGGCCTTACCCATTAGTCAAATTGGATCTAGCGGAGCCTATCCCACTTGTGTCTCATTATAGGGTAGTGAGGCCAAGGCCCACCTGCCGAGACTGTTGGCTAATACCCATCTAGTTTGCCGCTCTGGGGTAGGTTCATTGGCACCACAATCAGACATGAAGGGGTGATATGTGGACTCTTTTAGCGAATATCTGAATACCCTTTGTATGGGTGACTGGATTGTGGAGGTCATGGGTGTCACAGCACACTGTGTAGAAGTGAACTGAAGGGTCAAACGTTGTCCGTGGTGACCGGAGGTCTTACCCGTTAATCAAGTTGGGTCCTGTGGAGCCTTGCATGCCTATACTGTATCTCAGTGTAAAGTGGTGTAGTTGAGGTCCCTCTTTACATAGTAGTAGCTCAGGGCCTAGGGCTCCTTCTTGGTCTTGCTTCTATACACTCGATGGCTTCTTCCGGAGTGGTGAAGAAATGAGCCTTGCTGCCCTCTATGATTTTGAGTCTTGCAGGGTATAGCATAGAGTAAATAAGATCCAGGTCTTTCTCTTAACTCCGGTAAAGGTGCTGTGCACTTTATGCAGATGCGTTGAATAGTCCGGGTACAATGATCCCACTGCCCCATTGTGCTCCAATTATACCATTGCTCACGCTGCTTTTAAAGCTATGTCCCAGTCTCGAAAATGGAGCAGGCGTATAAGGAACAGACGTGGATGGGCCCCTGGTGGTCTGGGTCATCCTGTGGTGAAGGCCGCTTGCAGTAGAAGATGTCTGAGCCATAGCTCTGCAAAGTTGGCTGGCTTCTCACCTTCAGAGCCCTCTGAGAGACCCACCACCCAGACATTATTTCTGCATTGCTGGTTTCATAATCATTAAGCAGCAAGGTTTGCTGCTTGAGCTGTTGCTGTAAATCTGCCACATGTGCCATGATCGGTGCGCATGTTTCTTCCAATGCGCTGACTCTATTTTCCCTGGCTGCTGTCCTTTCCCATATAGCGTGTAGGTCAACTTTGACTTTAGGGACAGGTCTATTTTCACTATTTGGGCGGTCAGAGTGACTTGACAGGCTGAAATTGCTACTAGAACAGGAGCTATGGTTATATTGGGTACTTGGTCCTCCGAGGGAGCAGGAGATGAGGGAGTCCGTCAGTTTTCTTGGCCCTTTATTGACTCCCATGGTTGCTAGGAATGGTCAGGTAGTAAATAAGTGTGAAGTTGTTCAGAAATATGAGGTCTAAGTTCAGCTCAGGACCTGTGTGCCCACGGAGCTCACAGTGATGCGACCACTTAGTCTGCCATTCGTCCACACCCCCATCCAAAACATTAAGTTTAGTGAGAGGCAGTGGAACTTTAGTCCCAAATACATTATACACAGGTTACCTGAAGGCTGGAGAAGGCTTCAGCATCATACAATCAAAATTAACTCATGAATCAACTGTACTGCTAAAAATGCACCCAACTTGTAATAGATGTGAGGCTAGTACCTAGCAATAGAATAGGAGGATACATCTTTGTCGAATATAACAAGGAGGTAAAAAAACGAACAGCAGAGGCAGTCGTTTTGGCCCTCATTATCCAACCCCTTTGGTTGTCTGGATTGGGTACACTCCAAATCCTGACCGGGAAGCAATGTTCTTATTTCTAGCACTGATAAGATCTATAGAGATTGAAGCTGTCTGCAAAGCTGGATGTATGTCTCTGAATCTTAATGCTGTATCTATACTATTAAACCGATGTTTTTGCCTTAATGGGGCTAAAGGATCACAAATGCAGTGCAGTGTGCAAAGTCCAATTTTGGATGCAAAGTACAGTGTTTTTTACTCATAATGCAACATTTGCTCAATTCCAGTGTAACTCTGACCAGATGCAATAGGCCACCTCCGATTATTGTAAGACGTGCCAATTTGACTGACACTATTAACAGGGAGTCAAAACACACCTTTCTGCCTGTCACTGATTCCCATGTTAATCTATGAGAAATAGGGATGAGCGAATTCTTTCGCCTTGTTTTGCCGCAAAAATGACGCCCATAGACTTGTATGGCCTCGTGCGTCAAAAAAAAAAGATGTGCGGCAAAAAAAAACGGGTCAAATTCCATCCCTAATGAGAAACACAATGCCTGCAGCACACATTGTGGAAACAGGCTGAGTGCTACTCAGATAGGCATGAGCAGTGGCAGCCAAACTGCTCAAGGCTCAAAATCAAGTAATGACATTAACCAGTCGACTTTGGATGGAATCTTCTACTACTGTTCTTAGTTACAAAGTTCAGGGCACATACATCCGTGAGTACAATTTGCCATAGTTGTTTCCCACAATGCGTGTGATGCTATTTCAATGCACCAACTGCAATTGTGTCCGCTTGGCCAAAATAAATACGAACACGCATTTTGGACAAATTCACTAAAGGACGAAGCGCCTAACGCTAGCGTTCATTCGCCAGCGTAGCGCATTTTCGTTAATTCACCGATTCACTAATGGACACTGGCGTAAATTCGCTAGTGTTACTTCGAAACCCTTACGCCTGACGAATTTGCGCAACGGACGTAACTACGCAAATTCACTGACGCGCGCATTTTTCTGAATGCTACCTTTTACGCCTGACTTCCTTCGCCACCTCAGACCAGGTGAATCGCAATTGCTTCAAAAAAGTTAAAAAAATTTCTAAGTCCCAAAAAACGCTGGTGTTTTTTTCTTTTTTTATGGGTAATAGGCTGAAAAAGATCGGATTTTTTTTTGGGGGCTACCCTCCTTCCCCCCTACATTTCCTAACTCATGGCACCTTAACTATACAGTGGGCACATGTGTAGGGCAAAATAAAAAATTTATTTGCTGTTTTGAAGGTTTCCCAGGCTTGTTTAGTGATGCTACATATACCTCCATTGCACCGTATGCAAATGCAAATTAAGCATCGTTAGCGTAACTTCGCTTTGCTTGGCGAATCAACGCTAGTGCAACTTCGCAACCTTACGCTTCCCCTGAGCACAACTTCGTATTTTAGTGAATTTGCGTAGCGCTGGCGAAAATACACCTGGCGAAGTGCGGCGAAACGGACGCTGGCGCAACTACAAATCTTAGTGAATTTGCCCCTTTGTTTTTCAAATCAGGTGCAGTTGAGGGCAATGTTTTCAAATTCAGTTTGGCATCATTTTCGGGGTTTGCTAGGTTTTCAGTGTCTGGCATGCAAGTTGCGCGTGTTCCCTATTCTTTTGGCACAACTCATATACATTTTTATTTTAGCCCAAATACTTCTGGGGATTTTGTATTTAGTTGATACTAATCAAAGGTGATCATGAATGTTAATGAAATGTGCAATATATTGGCAGAAATTGGATATCAACATGTGTAAACCTTTAGAATTGTGCAAATAAGTCCCTTTATAACGCAATCTCTCTCTCTCTACATAAACATATATATTTTGGTTGCTTCTCATGAATTTATTGTACGATTTCCTGAGAGGATTAAAATATTAGTGCATTAGTGTATAAAGCTTGATGTAATCAGGCTTAGCAAAAGAACTTCAATCTAGACAGTATAATAATATACATGGCGTATCTGACTTGGCCCATTGTGAAAGGAATTTAATCTCTGTATGTGCCCCGTTAATATATGCTGACTACAACATTAACATTCATGATCACCTTTGATTAGTATCAACTAAATACAAAATCCCCAGAAGCAATTGGGCTAAAATAAAAATGTACATGTCCTCTCAAACTACAGTACCTTTCACCTACGCATTATGGCCTTTAAGAGCAGAAAAGAAAATGCTCAGAAGAAATCAACAGAAATAATCTGTCTTCCTGATGCATTAACATCCGCCTCCAAAATTCATATATTACAGATTAATATGGAAGTCCCTTTATAACAAAGAGAAAGAGGTTATAAGGAAATGCTGTACACTGACAATGACAATTGTAGCAATAAAATCTAGCCCTATCTTATAGCTCCCCCATATGAGCACCATGAGAATTGCACTAGCACTTTGAATTGGCAGAAGTGATTTGATACCTACATACTGTAGCTCAGCCAGTGTGTTTTAATGAGGGCCACACAATATTTATACATAGATTTTTAAGTACCGTGCAGCCTCAGTCCTTTTTATTTAGTAACAACCCTGCCGTTTAATCTATACTTGTTAGCGTTAATTTATTTGATCTGAGAGGCTTTTGTAGATTTCTGAGGGAAAGGACTGAATCACTTTGTGTTTCATCAGATTTTTCTAATCATCGGCAATGAGCACACATTCCCCGCAAATGATTATTTGATGATTGAACTCTTGGGCATTGGAGCTCATTCAGAACCCAAAAGAGCCATAAAGCAAATCTGGAATCATTATAGCAGGGTGCATGGAAATAAAACTGCTGCATTTTTTTTTTTATTTGTTATATGGAAATGTTAAAGGATATTCAGCTAGCATGGCCATTCCAGTTAACACGTTTTGTACTTTATATAGGAAAATTTGTGACCTTGAATTATTTTCAGACATCTCCTATACCCCAGAGCATGTGATGGCAGGAGGTGTAAGATCCCAAAGTCAAGCATGACCAATCTTGTTTTCTATTCTTCTGTATATGTCAGAATTGATTCTAAATCATGTTTATCTACATTTTCTTAAGTCAAGATTTGAAGTGATCTTTTTTTTTTTTTTTTTTTTTAAACAGGGTCTTATTGTTCTACAGTAATATTTAAATATGAGATGCTATTTGGTGGGGTTGTCACTCTGTCTCTGAATCAAAACCTCCCTGTCACATTTTAAATAGATTGCTTAGGATACATGCAATAACCTGTCAGTGTCATGCATTCTTTTCTTTAATTTGAATGGCACTATTCTTAATAAAATGCTCACTTCGATACATGTCTGCTGCACTGTACTTAACTCTTGGTTTAGTTTAAAATTAGTTACAATGCTCCTTTTGGCATTATTCAAAAATTGTTCCTGGTGCTGAGAATCTGTAAGAGCTTCATCTTTTTTTTTTTGTCCAGGGAGGTAATGTTCTAAAAGGATAGCAAAATTGCATTTATTCAGCACTGTCTGCATCAATTTAAACCACTCCTCCTCAACAAAAAATGTGAAAATGTAACATTTTCTACAAATTGGAAAACATTATATTCTCTGAAATGGTAGATGTAAACTGTTACTCAATGGTAATATGGAAACAATAAACCATTGAGTTTAATAAACACACACACATATAGATGTATATTCAATTGCAATGACTTACAAGGATGTTTTATAGGTGTTCTACCAACAACTATCACAGATGGTGATATGGGTATGGGATTTGTTATCCAGAATGCTCTGGACCTGGGTTTTTTCTGTATTTGGATCTTCATACTTTGGGGCAAATTCAATAACCTCCGAAAATTCGCCAGCGGCGGCTTTGCTCACAGCGCAACACTTTGCAAGGTGTAGATTCAACAGGACAACGCTAGTGATGGGCGAATTTGCGCCGTTTCGCTTCGCCGAAAAATTTGCGAATTTCGCGAAACGGCGAAAAATTTGCGAAACGGCGCCGGCGTCTTGTTTTTGACGCCGGCGTCCGTTTTTAAAAAAAAAAATTTTTGATGACGGCGAATTTTTACCGCGAATTTTCGCGGGCGTTTCGCGAATTTATTCGCTCGGCGCGAATTCGCGCCTGGCGAATTCGCGCCTGCCGAATAAATTCGCCCATCACTAGACAACGCTAATTCACTGAAATCCGAAGTTGCGTCCAGGGCGCCGAACGCTGGCAAAGTTGCGCTAGCATTACTGCGCCAAGCGAAGCGAAGTTGCGCTAGCGTTGCCTAATTTATATATGGCGGGAAATTAAAGTTCAATGGACGTATATGTTGCAGCAAATACATTACACTACACAAGCCCGGGAAACCTTAATAAAATAAAATAAAGTTGTTATATTGCCCTACACATGAGCCCAGTGTATTGTTTATGTGCCTGAAAAAGGAAAAAACGCTTGAGTTTTTTGGATCTTAGAAAAATGTTCAACAATTTTTTGAGGATAATGGATAATGTTTTTCTGGATAAAGAATCCCACATCTGTATTATGAAATATAAAGCCTTGTGGAGCATATTATGGTGGCGGGTTACACAGAACAACAAACCTTTGGGCATTACCCATAGTATTGCCGCCTTTAATTTATTGTTATATACCCCTTAATACATTTAACTTGGATACAGGTTGCTTTTTAAACTGGCAAATATTGCTAGATATCTAGCTGAAATATGTGTCTTTTTATAAAGGGCCCATAATGCATTATACTATATCTGGTAGAAAGTCTGATGTATATTCTTCTTCTGTCTTGTTGTGCTAATACTACATGAATTCATTATAATGTTTAAATTATTCTTATTATTAGCATGGCATGCAGTATACCCCATGTGTTGAAACATTTGAGATAGTAGGTAATATGTTGTTCAGCCTCAGATTATGCAGTAGCATGGTACAGCTGAGTATTTATAGGAGATCCAGAAGAAAAAGTGTTAATACAAGGGAAAGGTAGAAACAGACGTGAATACCGTTTTCATGAGAATCCTTGCAATTAGTCTTCACGATTGCAATTACAGATTCCATACCTTCTAACATTTCCCTAACTATTACTCCACTGTGGCCTTTTCTTATCATGATTGATCTTCCATGAAGGTCACCAGTGCTGTAACCGACTGTTTTGTTTATTCCACTCAGCTACTGAAATCATTGAAACATGTGACTGAAACAGAAATTGGTTCTAGATTTTTTAGCCCATTTGGTGCAACCTGCCCTGGGAATTGGCCCTGTGTCTTTGAGAAGCCAGATTATACCTTCTTTTATTGTTGAGGTTCAGATGTAACAGGTTCAGTTGTATGATACCCATGGAGACAAAGAACAATAGCTTTTAATATACCCCTATCCTTCTGTCTCTACCTGCTGTGATTTAGTCAGCAGGTTTTTCATAGATCTCTAGGTGAATAGCGATTATTTTGACCACTAATTACAAGAAAGTTACTGGCACTTCCAAAAATACAAGTAGCAGGTCCAAAGTATAAAAGTGCAAAACTCTTTATAAAGGTGTAGATTTAGCTCTAAAATTAAAGCTCACTACAATAAAATTCCATTGATCTCTATTTATTTCTATGGGATTTTTGGATTCATGTTTATCAGTGGGTGAAAGTTCATCTTTTGATAAATTGAGAGTGGTGGAATTTTATTGTGGTGAACTCTAATGCTGCGACTAAATCTGTCCGTAAGTGCACAAGTCCATATTAAGCCATGTGCATTTTTAACTACTTCTATACGTTTATACTTTTGGGAGTGCCTGTCAAATTTCTTATAAATCATGGTTTACCCACTTCCCTTGGTTGAAGGTTTGGGGCTTGGCACATAAGCCAAACTGTTTCTTTTACTTTAAGTTCCTTTTTGGCAAATTAATAATTTTGACCATTGCTGTTTTCCATCTTATTGCACCTCTTTCAGTTAGTCTTAAAGAGAATTGAACCCTAAAAATGAATACAGCTATATAAAATACCATATTTTATATACTGAACTTATTGAACCAGCATAAAGCGTCTACATGTTTCCAGAAGGCATCACTTTGCATATAATTGCTAGCTAAGGGCTTTTTGGCTCCTTTCAGCCTGTCTCACCATAACCAGAATTGGTTCCCCATTTTGCTACTCTCCAAGTCCTACCTCTCAGAAGCCATGTTCCAATATCTTGCACTGATGAGATCTAACAAGATTGAAACAGGCTGTCTGCAAGTTTGGATATATAGCTCTGAACCAGCGGTTTATAGCACAGAGGGACACAAAGGAGTGATTTGCATGTTTCCGCCCATGATGCCTTATAGGAGAATCAAAACTCTCATTTTTGGTATCTAGGCAGTGCTATGTGTATGGCATGAGACAAGTAAATACCTTCTGATTCCAGCTTAGGGCTTTTTGGCTCCTTTCAGCCCTTCTCAGAATTGGTTCCCCGTGTCTATAGTAGTATTGATTTCATCTTTCATATTTGTCACTGGAGTTTCTCATGTTGTTTGAGAAGTGTTAGAAGTGTCTGCGACACAATGCACCTGAGTAAGGGGGTATCCCCCGGAAGCTTGTGCTGTATTTTTTGCTGCAATAAATGGATTGAAAGGCATTGGCCATAGATGTGTTCCTTCCATACAAAGTCACCAGATACTATTTGGTTTGGAAGCAGCCAGGAAGTGTATGTACCCTTGAAAATCAAGTAAGTGGTGTGTGGAGGAATTTTAAATTGAACATGCTACTATAACCCTAATTTGGTTACTGTCTCTTTAAATAGCAATTAACCACTTGCAATCCATGGCCCTGAGTTGGCTTTGCATATGAAAGATACTGGGAACTGATTTACAGTGTCATGCCTTCACCTAGTGGGCACTGAGGATCACATATCAGGGGAATTCCACTAGGAAAATAAAACACACAGTTTGCAGTAAACCAATTTAACTTTATATAAAGTTGAATTCAATAACTATAAATAAAAATCACACAATTACCTCTGCCCCGTGAAACCTTTGTTTACAATTAGACCCCTGGCACAGTCTTTCAATGACACAGTCCCATGCTCCACTCCAGGTGGATAAATGCAGATCAACACAGTTCAGTTCCCTTCCCCCAATGCTCTTAATTACCCAGGTAGCACTACCTGCACCAAGGTACCTGTCCCTTTAGATTTGGTAGCCGCATCCACCTAAAAGGTACACAAGCAAGACCTGTCCTCACACTGTGGACACACCAATATTTCAGCAGGCAACAGCTGAACTGGTTGCAGGATAAGCCTCTCCCCCTGAAAACTCAAAGCTATCCAGCTGAGTACACACATACAGTCTCTCTCTCTCTCTAACTGCAGCTCCTTTAATCACACACACTTTCACTTCTCCACAGATCTGGTTCTGTCTGCAGAAGGGGCTCCCTCTGTAATCCTGTGCATTTGGCTCCAAATCAAGTCACGCCCCATGGTCCGCCCCTCTCTCAGAGATACACTGGGGCTCCCAGACAATTGGATTGCTCTCCAGCCTGTAACTGGGCTGGATGATGCCACAGACAGAAAACAGGGGAAAGACATGTTTGGTGCCCTACACTGCTGAAAAAGCATATTATTATGAAAATTGTTTATTTACATGAATCTGGGTTTTACACATGAGCTGTTTTATGCAATATATTTTTTATAGAGACTTACCTACATTGTTCGGGTGTATTGTTCCCACAGAAATGCATGGTGTGAATTTTGAGCAATGTATTCTAATTATGCTATTAATAACCTTTGAAATCATAGAATTTTACAGATCAACCTACTCTAAGCAACTTATGTCTTTGGTCTTAAGAAACAGTTCAAAAAATACAAAAAAATTCAAATGAACTTACCTGAAAAGTTGACCTACAACATGCATGTATATCTGTTTTTACTAATTTACCTGTCTGTCCATGAAATATCTACTTTTTGCCACCTTTCTATTTTGGCATGTAACATGCAACTAAATTGGTTAGAGGGATGGAAGACTTAAATTATGAGGGTAGACTGTTAAGGTTGGGGTTGTTTTCTCTGGAAAAGAGGCACTTGCAAGGGGACATGATTACACTTTACAAGTACATTAGAGGACATTATAGACAAATATCAGGGGACCTTTTTACCCATAAGAGGATCACCAGAGGCCTTCAAAGAAAAGAACTTTAATTTGAAGCAGCGTCGGTGGTTCTTTACAGTGAGGACAGTGAGGTTGTGGAATGCACTGCTGGGTGATGTTGTGATGGCTGATTCAGTTAATGCTTTTAAGAGTGGCTTGGATGATTTCTTGGACAGACATAATATCAAAGACTATTGTGATACTAAACTCTATAGTTAGTATAGGTATGAGTATATATAATTTATGTGAGGATATGGAGGGTGTGTATGTATGCTGGGTTTTCATTTGGAGGGGTTGAACTTGATGGACTTTTGTCTTTTTTCAACCCAATTTAGCTATGTAACTATGTAACTATGTAACTATCTGCTGTTTCCTTGATGTTTAGATGGTTTGTGAGTTTTATGTATTGGCCTAGTAAAAGATTTGGAACCTCATTGTCTGCCTTTTCTTACAATCTATTACAGCACAATTTGTAAGATGGTCATATTTAGTCCTTGTGATAGATAATTAGACAACCAGTGCACAAAACAGACTCCTACTAACACAAGAGTCACCACAAAGTATAAAGCATGGGGTTGTGTACTGGTAATCAGATTACCTCACAATTACCTCACAGGGACCAAACATGGCGTTGCTTCAATATTCCTGTCTTCATGATTAAAGCAAAAGGCCAAAGTATGCTTGATACAAGTGATTGGCGAAAATTCGCAAAACACATTCAAGTCAATGGGCATCAAGATAATTTTGACGTGGGACAATTTTTGATGCAATCGACAATTTTTATATGCGCGACTATTTTGTCCAAATGCAATGTCAATGGGTGTCCAAATTATTTTGACGCCTGACAGTTTTTATGCACAGTTTTCATGTTCGTCAATTTTTTTGTCACGCACAAGAAAGTTCCTATGGCATTTGGTACATAAATTTGTGATCATGCAGAATGAAGCCTTAATAAACAGTTAAGCTGGCCATACACATAAAGATATGATAGGAGATTTACAATGTGAGAGGCAGTTTGCAAAGTGCATGTTTTTGCACTTTGCTTCCTGCCTGCCCTGCAAGTTAAATGAATTTCCTCAGGCCTCGGCACTCCAAAAATGAGCACAAAGTACTGCATTCATGAGGGGTGGGAGGAGGTTGCAGATAGGCATCTTGCTGTACCCCTTACCCAAGCCCTAACTTGCACATAATTCAGATGCTGGTCTGGCCAACGATCCCCTTGGGTCCCAGTAAAAATGATGTTGCTTGCAGGCCCACATACACAGATTTACTGATATAGTCCATTTTTCGCTGCCAAATTTTTGTCGCAGTTTCGCAAATTTATTCATGGGCAGGGAAATATACCCGCAATTCCATGCCTGCTGAATTTATTCGCCCATCACTACACAAGATCTATTTGTTTACATGGGGGTGTGCTGTACATTGAAGCCAGTGGTTTTAAAATGTTTCCACTTCAAAGCCTCTTTTGTAGTCTCTCATTTAGTCAGGGTCCTCCCCAGATCATAACAAGTTAACAAATATATGAAAATGTCCTATCTGACCTCCTGCTCAATATTTAGAACTACATAGACTAAAAAGGTTGAACTTGATGGGTGTGTCTTTTTTCAACCTAACTTACTATGCTACTGTGTTACCATATTAGCATTCACCCAAATCTCAAATAGAATTAAAGTATGCCCATTTCCACTGTTTTACCACCACACCACACCACAAGGGATACTTTTGTCTCTTAGGTAATAATAGTTACTTTGCTTCAGTTCTGTACCCTACAAACAGCTACTAGTATCATAAATGTCTGCTGCAACTGTACCCGCAGCAAACCTTGTCAGCATGTACATCATTTCTTAGGATTATGTCTATGAGAAGCTTTTGTAGGCTTCTAAAAACCATGATACCTGTGGTAACAGGATCAATCATGTGTTGTAAACAATAGTGATGGGCGAATTTATTTGCAAGGCGCGAATTTGCGGCAAATTCGCCGGCGTAAAAAAAATTGTCGCCGGTGTCAAAAATGAGGCGCTGGCGACGTTATGCAAATTTTTCGCAAAATTCGCAAATTTTTCGGCAAACCAAAACGGTACAAATTCGCCCATCACTGGTAAACAAAGCTAGTGTCAGTTTGCACTACTGTCATATGTCTCTTATGAGTTTAAACTGTATGTAAATGCTATAGCATATGCTTGATGTGGATGTGCTAATTTTGCACAAATGCATACATGTATTCCCATTTCATCTCTAAAAATCAGAAAAAAAGATAATACGAATCAAAATGCATTTTTATATAGTATGATGGATAATCCTTGCACAATGTAGTTTCCTATAAATGTATGTGTGATTACAAACAGTTTTGGAGTTACAGATGCAGCCACTTTGGTTTGTCTGTTTGACACAGAATAACTAAACACAGATATCCCATTTATCTCATTTAACACAGAAAACTGTGACACAACATCCCATCTAATTAAAGCATTCACCATTGTGAACAATGGTGCTTTGGTATGCTAATGAAAAGGTTAAATGCATTAAATGAGTTAAGATAACTTTAGATAACACAGTTTCTTCAATTAACTCTGAGTCATGACGCATTTAACTCACAAATCCAAGTGGCTTCATCTGTATAATAACTTTTTTCCTGGAGTTATATTTATGCCTGTTTTGTTTATGATTATTGTGAGTGTGACCCTGCAGTCTTATCCGCACCCCTTTTGTAAAGATGCTTCATCAGAAGAGGATTGCTGAAGTGTCCAGTGATGCAAAATAAGTTAGAAGGGATGAGCTCAGAGAGTATGGACCACTGAGGTTCCTATTTCCAAATAAACATTTTAAATAAACATTAGTGTGATCCTGTCTTATTTTTTGTCCTTTTTTTTTAAAGCATAACCTTTTCCCATTCTATAATAAATAGGTAATAAGCAGGGCTGGAAAAGGGGTAAGCAGAAGAGGTACATGCTTAGGGTGCAATAATAAAGAAGCACAAGACACATACCTTTTCTTTTACCTACCCCTGGTCCATGCACTTGTTCCCCCACTGCTGCTCATCACCTGTGAGCACTGTCGCTTGTTGCATATGCATACTACCTCCATGCGTCATCACAGCACATACATGCACCTTCGCGCATGTGCCGGGGGGGAGATAACCAGCCAGGTTGCCTAGGGCGCATAGCCCGTCTTGCTTGGCCCAACTCTAGTATTAAGCAGCCATACTATATTTAAATATTTTGGGTCAAATGTCAGTTATTTGGTTTTACAAAGTCTTGTAACTAGCACTAAATCGTATTCTCACTGCTAGATGTATTAATGTGTTAACTTTTTCATACATGTAGGTCTTCAATTATAAAAATGCAGAATCATATAAATGGGTTGCAACTGAAGGAATGACTTTTTAATAGTGATGGGCGAATTTATTCGGCAGGTGCGAATTCGTGGCGAATTTGCGCTATTCGCCGCCAGCAAATAAATTCGTGAAACGCCCCCGAAAATTCGCCCGAATTTTTTTTTAAAAAAAAGTCAAAAACGGCCGCCGGCGTCAAAAAACGGGCGCCGGCACCGTTTTGCGAATCTTCCGGCGAAGCGAAACAGCGCAAATTCGCCCATCACTACTTTTGAAATTTTATAAAGGGACGATTGGTCTTATAAGCAGCAGGGGTAGCACATTGTGATACATAACTTCTGATATAACAGGAGAAAAAGTCAATAATTATGACCAATTAGCATTTCCATGAAAATAATTCCCCAAGTAAAGGAAGCTGATTGTAGTGTAAATGACCAACCCACATGCAAAGAAAAGAACCTTGATAAAAAGAACATGACATAAAATAATACATGTGACTTAAAGGGGCAATTTACCTTTGCACTGATCACAGTTGTTCAAGAGACACAAGAACTCAGATCTTTGAATCTTTGCTTTGTGGCATAATCACTAATCCTTTGTGTCTATAAAGGCTTTTACATATAACAAGATGAGAACAGTGCCTAGAGGTTCTTACGTTTGCTAAGAAAAATTAAACAAGTTATTTTAAAAATTGCAAATGAATTCATTTATACATTATGTATGTACTGATTTAAAAAATATGGCACAAATTGTTATTCAATGTGTTCTCAACCTATAAATAGTAAATCATAATAGCAAGTTTACATCTTTGTGTCGTATTGCTCTAAATTTTATACATTATGCTACAGCTGCATCACCATAGGGTTCACATACATTTATATATACAATAGCAAAAATCAAGGATTATTTTGTTTGAAATTCATTTTGTGCAGCACAAATGTTAATGGAATGCAATACTATAGTAAAAGGTGAGATGGAAAGCAAACAATAGCACAGTGCTATATTGAGATGACCTCAATAAGGAAGGCAATGAGAGTACACATTGAACATAGTGGGCTGGTAACAGAAATATGATTTTATACATTATAAAAATGAATAGGTAGGGAAGAGTATTACACACAGTGCACATGTATAAAACCATAGCCATTCAATGAACATACTAAATTAAAAAAGACAAGGAAATTTGCATGAATAGGTGATTATATTTTTATGTCAATGCCAGTAAACGGTGTTTAGCACCCAATTTGTTGGATGAAAAGAAAGTTGAGATGTACAACCTTTGCTCTGGTAAGAGTTGCTTCTGGTTGCATGTTCCTTCTTTATGTGGTGAGCAGCTAACAGTCTAAGAGATAATTTTAACAGTCTATACCCTGAAAGATACATATTAAATAAAAAATTATAAAAGCAGCACCCCTACTAAAACCATAGTTGGTGAAAGTACTGTATCAATATCACATCTAGTTTTCATCCTGGGATAACCCTAGTTCAATGTAGTCAAGAACGGACCTTGGTAAGTATTGACACCAAAGTAACGTTTTTTTGTTTTTTTACTGTACATTGAGCAAGTTTCAGCCCAAATAAAAGCAACTAGGTTGTTCAGCAGAAAATAAAAATCGAATAAACTTCATTATTAAATTCGATTTCTAAAATTAATTTTAGATTTTATGTTTAAATTCAAATAATGTCAAAAATGTACCAAACTTGAATGTATGCATATTTATGGAAAAAGACAAATATAAAACTCGATCAAATAAAAAATGGAAAAAAAATCAGATACAGTGAACTTGTATACTACGCATCATTTCACTGGGTCTACAAACACTCAAACTTTCAATAATATATAATTCCCAGAATTCTATGGGAATATGTCAAATGCTGAACTTTTAAATTCAAGTTTCTTTTTTTTCAATTAATTAAAAAATCTGTAAAATTTTAGTTTGGGCGCTCTAATACAAATTCTTGAGTTTAGGGGGCAGATTTATCAATGATCGAATTTCGAGGGTTGAAAAACCCTCGAATTCGACCCTCAAAGTAAAATCCTTCGAGTTCGAATATCGAATTCGAAGCATTTCAGTGCAAAAGGTTCGATCAAACGATCAAATAAAAATCGTTCGATCGAAAGATGAAGTCCATCAAATCGAACGATTCGAACGATTTTAATAGATCGATCTAATGATTTTTATTCGATCATAAAAAGTGCCCAAAACTTCGATTACCGAATGCTCAAATGGTCAAACAATTTTTACTTCGAATCGTTCGAAATCGATCGAATTTGACCAATTCGATGGTTGAAGTACCCAAAAAATGACTTCGAAATTCGAATATTTTTGGATTCAAACTATTCACTCGAGCTTAGTAAATCTGCCCCTAAGTGTGCAAAAAAACCTCTGAAATAGCGATAATAAATTTAACTTTTGATGATGTTTGGTCAGTTATCCATATAAATCAGATAACATTCTGTTATGTGTTGGAAATGAATCATTTAGAAAACCATATCAAATACACAATGAAAATCAGTTGAAAATTTGATTAGAATAGGTCCTTCTATAATGAACTACAAGTTAACATTAAGGTAAAAAAAAAACATTATTCAAAAAAGTCAGAATTACAGAAAGACATCTCCGGTATAAACCATTCCATTTTAAGCAAATAATTATTGTTATTTTTTTTTAATTACTTCCTTTTTCTCAGTAATAATTAAACAGTACCTTGTACTTGACAGCAAGTAAGCTGCATAAATTCATATTTGTAGCAAAACAATCCTGTTGGGATCGTAAGGTATGGAGATACTCCTTTGCACTCTGACTGCATAATTGTTCATCATCCCTGATGATTCCCAAGACCATTCCAGAAAGACCATTATCATTTTAGGTTTAGTTTACAGCAAACCAATGGTTATGGATCCCTTGATAGATATGAAAGCAAAAATGTTGTGTTTGATCAAGGGATCTATTATTAGAACAGGGTATGACCTGAAGGAGTTTACTACTTATTTAGCAACCACTAGTCGAAACTTGCTCTGTGTATTAACAATATTGTCCCATACTCAAAATTTGTGAGCACACTTCCCCTGGGTGTAAGAGGTAATTCATGTTCTTCCCATAGGGGATAATTGGGGATAATTAAGAGACCCCTGTAAGAGAAATTGTTAACCTGGTAAAAAGTTTATTTGGCCCAAGAAAAAAAAGTCTTGGGTGAGTTCCCTTTAAGACCGATCTGTATTTCCATATGAAGTAATGCTCACATGTCCAAATTATTGCTAACATCATGTTAAATTAAACACCATGGGTCCTGTTTAATTGATATATAATTACGCCAATAACTGTAACAAGAAACCTCCAAGCATTATATTTCTTCCAATTTAGTCTTTCAAAGAATGTTCAACGACATTTATGGTGCAATCTATTGCTCAATATGAAAACGTTTGAAATGGTAAATACGGTCATAATTTTTCTTAAGAAAGACAGCAATAGGAAAATAAGGTACATTTAAAAAGGAGATCCAACTGAAATAATGACACACAGTTTGTGGAGAGTGAATATTTACTGCTGCTGTTTTGCTAAACCACATACAATTCTCACAGAATATTCAAGAGACAATGAATTTTATAAAAAGAATCTTTGGATTGGCACATATGACAGGTCTTCTGAACACAGGCTCTGTTTTGTTTGAGATTTGTACAATGGTTTTCCTTAGCTGTACTTACAACTCATACAATACATTTCTATAGCACACATTCTAACAGACAATGTTGATTATCCCTTTTCTCTAAAAAAATTAGATTTACTAAATATCAAATTGGGCAATACAGAGGGATGTTTAGCAATTACTAAAGTGTTTAACATATTGTCCAATAAATATTCTGTTTAAGCCTGCCTTTTCCTTCCATGTGTGCTGCATTATTGAACCTCGTTCTTCGGGATAACATTGTGCCTATGTTCCTGTGCTTTGTTATCCTGAGCCCTGGTTTCTGTCAAGGGGCCTATCAGCTCCCAGCTGGAGTAGTAGGGACCAAGGAGGAAGTTTAGGGTTAAAGTCCAAGTTCGCAGTACAAATAGGGGTCAGGCATAATCGTAGTCAATATCCAGGCAGAAGTTCAATAGGCAGGCAGATTAGTAGCAAAGTCGAGATTCAGGCAGGATCAGAAGTCCAGGAATCAGTTTAACAAGAATTATAAAGCACCCAGGAATGTTCCAAACAAAACCTATAATTGGGCATTGAACCTGTGACCTGGAAGAGCTTTTATCTTCAGATTTCGCCCCCAGGCACATGACTAACTTTTTTTATAATGATAATTATCACTCATAAAAATGCAACATATTAAATCTGCCTGAAAATCTAAGAGGGGATGGGCATGGTCGGGCTGATCCATGCCTTACAGGTGCCAAATTGGTTGTTACCAATAAACAGTTTGCTATCTTCAGCATAGTCCTTCACTATTCTAAAATGGATTGGGTTTTTTATTTTACAAATCGATTCATTAATTTTCCAAAATATATATCAAAGACATCGGCAGTGATTATTGCTTAAATGCTCCCTATCTGACATTTTTTATTTTCCTTTTTGGTTAGTGCTTCTACCATATGAGATAGCATGCCTAATATTTAGCAAATTCAAATGAATTAAAACTAGGGGGAGAGGTTTAATAGTTTATGTGCCACATAGATATTTTTGCAATGATATGTCACCCACACAACTTAATTTAAGAAGTGTAAGAAAAGGTGTGAGAAAAGCAGCAATAAAAGCCTACATTTTGCATGAAAACAAGCCGCAAAAAAGGCCATTGACGTCAATGTATTTTCCATGGTTTCTGACAATTTTTTATCAAAGCAAAACAGGACACATTTGCTCATCACTTGTTAGGATTAAACCCCAACTATACTAGCACCTTCCCACAAAAATAGGCAAAGTGTAGGACAATGCCCACTTAATTTTCCTGCAGAAGCCTTTTTGTATAGGGGAGGTCTTTTTAGTAAAGGTAAAATTTTTGTGGTTTTAAAGCATTTTGAAACCACAAATAAACTCCTATTCTGTTAAATCACGAATGCCATGAAAATTGTTAAAAGATCAGATTATAAAAAATATGAATTTAAAAAAGAGCTGAATGCTGTAGAAAAACACCAATATCTCTAAAATCTCAAATGGGTAATTACTAGTGAAAAAAAAATCCATAAACCACTAAAAGTCTAAATGGTTAAAAAGAAGATCCAAGATGATCAGCGCTGCTCCCATTGACATCTATAGGAAGTCCTCAATTAGTTTAACTCAAAAGTTTTGTGTTTGAATTTACTCAAACGTTTTGTATTTGAATTGTTTGTGTTTTTCCCTGTACACTTATAATCTTGAATGTTTAGAGCTTTAGGTAAATAAAAAAAAAAAATTTTTATAAAAAAAAACACTATTAGTGGGAAAAAAAGATATCCGAATTTTAGTCAATCACCCCTTAGTTTTACTGTAGGAAACTTTGTGCCCCAACTTCCACAAAAGATAATTTCCCAGCATTCCCTGCATATTTTGCAGGCGCTACAGTTTAGCTTTGCAAAGCTGAATGTCAGATGTTTCTCTGCCTTGCATAGGAGCAAGAGTTCATATTTTGTTTTTCATTTTTCACCTGGAGATGTCTTCAAATAGATTTTGCCATCCTTTGGATGAACTGCATGTTTTTAGCTATAGTCATAAGCTTTAAACATAAACTTGATGCCCCATCTCGATGACGAAATGTGGGCAAAGGCAATAGAAGGTATTTATGAGCACTTAACCTCCACCAGAGACAAAATGGTGCAATACAGGGTTATACATAGGACATATATTACCCCTACAAATGCCAATCGTCAGATGCTGGATTTTTCCACTTATTGTGGGAATGCCCAATTGTACATAGTTACTGGATGGAATTTGTTAAGTATCTTAACGAGTTAGTCTAACTACCTGGAATAATAGCTCCAGAAGTGTGTTTACTGGGCCTGGTGGATGATCTGGTCCCCATGAACAAAACCAGAACCCTACTAAAAATGCTATACTTTTACACCAAAAAACATGTTGCTATGAGATGGATGAGCCCCCAACCACCAACACTTTAGAATTGGGTGCAGTTAATAAATAGCAAACTACCTGTTATCAAACTAACCTTGGCCCTCAAAAGTTTGAGAAGGTTTGTGATCCTTGGCTGGAGGTCAATCTAGAAGCAGTTCACTAAACCTGGCAGCACCAAATATTGAACTAGATGCCAATCCCTGTTGATCCTCCCATTGACTCTCTTTAATATGCCACAATTTGTTTACTGCTCCTGGCAAATTACTGTAATATGGTGTAATATAAAACCTTAATTGCATGCGGCCATAGCAATGCATGTTTATGTGTATGTTTTGTTGTGTTTGAAAAACAAAAATAAAAACCTTTTAAAAAAAAAAAAATAAACTTGATAAACGTGTGACTAAACTATTTTTCTTATATTCAAACTGTATATATTATGTGTATCAACATTCTCGTCTTCATATAATTAATTTGTCTCCATCTTAAGAATGCAATTAACTTCTGGTTCAACTTTTCTGGAAAGCGTTATTTTGTCGGCTCAAATGCATTTTTAAATGCGTTTTTTCTGCACAGGCATTATGTTCTTCCACACGCTTCCCTAAATTCAGTCTGATTCTATGGGTTATAATCCTGTAGAAGAGTCTATAATCGTTTGGCCATGAAATGAAGCAGTAACATACAGATGATATTAGGCTAAAAAAAATTCTATACTAAAATGTACCCTTTAAATAGTCTTACCATGTGTATTTTTTGAAAGAATATTTGGAAGATCCTATAGTCTTGTGAATACGACTTCAGTTTAGATATTTATACACATCAGGGATACATTTGCTGCAGTACATTTCTACAAATAAATCACTAGAAAACTAAATAAAGCAAATACAGCAGTTTGTAGCTATGCACCCTGGGGATAAAGCCTTTAATTTCTTTTTTGCTATACAATATTACAGCTCCTTCTGAAATGTATTAATGTATATTTTGCAATTCATTTCTATTCTGATCTGGAAAATACCGTGCGCAAATTCCACAGCAAACATTAAGGCACATCATTTATCTTTTTCATTTATTTCTCATGTAAAATAATTTAACAAAGGGCTAGATTTCTTTTATTTATTTATTTGGCTTAACCAGTAAAAATCCTCTATATCAATTTGGTGGCTGAGCACCTTGCAATCTAGTATCCATAAGAGAACAATAGGGTGCAGAACAATTCTGCTTGATTTTCTATTGCAGTCATTTTAGCAGGGACAGGGAATATTTTACACAACTCCGACGGTGAAGGCTGCATGCATTCGCCAGTTTTAAATTGTAGTCGAAAATGAAAAAAAAAATAATAGCATTTTGATGTATTCCAGTTAGGGTTTTTCCATTAGGAGAAAAGGTGATATGTTCCAGCCATTTGTCAGGAATAGAAGAAATGAAGAAAATGTTGACAATTTCATTACATTCTGGTGATGGCAGTGATCTGAAGTTGCCTATTATAAGATAGAGGGAAAAAAATCATAGCAATTATTAGTTAGGAGCCTTTGAGTTTTCGCTCTATTAATGTATGCGGCAACTGTTAAGCAGTTAGAACCCAGTAAGCTGCAGGGATTTTTTTAATATATATTTTGGGGAATAGATGTGTAGATTTGTTCTGATCCTGACATTGTCAAATCCAGCCGCACACAGCTCACCTCTACCTCTGTGGGAAAAGCTACTTTAAGTGATTAGTGATTTATTTTGGTATAGGAGAACCAGTCGTTGGAGTCATCAGACAAGTGCAGCCGCTATCCTATAAACTAGCCATTTGTTTTTAAACTATAAAGCACTAAAACTTAAATGTGGTGTCGTCACATGTATTTTTGATTTGGAATAGCATTTTATGTTCAGGCCCTGGTATGTGTAACACAGCAGTGCTATACAGCAGAATATTTGAGCAAATAGCTATGCGCACGGTGATTGGCATTCACTAGCAAGCTCTAGTCCACAAACTGCACTTTATGATGGCAGATTAATCATGGTGCTGAGTTCCATATTTACAGTAGGTAGCAGAGGATACAAAATTAATGGGATTTTCATTAGCATTCAGCTGTTCTATGAGCACATTTTCAGGATAATTCCCAGGGGTGAACATCTTGCATTCTAGAGTGCTTTTAACAAGCTAGATTTTTCACAGCATGACAACTATTAAGCTTTACAGAGAGCAAATTTTTTGTTCAAAGACCCATCATACATATTCTATATTTCAATAAGTGTCATTTATAAATTGCTAAGTATATTCTGTAGAGCCGGATAAGTGGGGGGGGGCATAAACAGTCAGATATACATACATGAATAAATATCTAGTTTGAAAAGCCATCCCAAATTCTATCATTTAATGGAACAGTATACCAAATTTAGATTTTACTTCTTTATTTTCCATATAAATGTTTGCTAAAGATAAGGAGTAATATTTATCTTTATGTTGTATATATTATTTTTACTGGAATCTGCCGTACTACCCAGATCTCATCTATCTCATCTCATCTATTAAGTCTTGCTTAATTTTAATGGGTGACAACCCAGGCAAAGGGCTGATCTTGTTATGGCTACATGCAGCATTTACAGACTCTATAGCTCAACTGTAAAATGCAGGTTAAAGTGGGCTTTAAGGACTACATTGTGAACTTTTATAATCCAGAATGGATATTCTATAAGAACTAAAAAGTGTAATTTAATTAATCACTAAAGTGCAATGTACGGTGCCAGTCCAGGGAGGACCAGAGGGAGGTGAATGAACATAAAGAAGCATTTTTTATTTTACACCGCCTATCTATATTTTATTTTTATACTGAACAATTACTTTAATATTTGTTACTGACTGCTTGCCATAACCCTCATTCATTTTTGGAAATCAAACTCATCACCAATTCTCCACCCAAGACAGACATGGGGAGGAGACAAGGAGTATAATAGAAATACGATACTGGACATATCTGTTGTAATACCTTTAAATAACCTAGGGAAGCCTTCTAACAGAAACTAAACTACCAAAGTATATATTAATATTTTAAATGTTTGCTATTAGCAAATTACAAAGGAGCAAGGCTTTAAGGTACAGAAGAGCGAAATGTGGAACAATTAATTGTCTGTTGGTTTACAGTAAACAGTATTGATTGACACACAACTGATGTAGGATCAGTAAGGGTATATTATTAGACTGGCAAATTAAAATCCTTCGTCTTCGAATATCGAAGTCGAAGGATTTTGCGCAATTCGTTCGATCGAACGATTTGAAGGATTTTAATCCATCGATTGAAGGATTATCCTTCGATCAGAAAAAACTTGGAAAGCCTATGGGGACCTTCCCCATAGGCTAACATTGGCCTCGGTAGGTTTTAGGTGGCGTACTGGGTGGTCGAAGAAATTTTTTAAAGAGACAGTACTTCGATTATCGAACGGTCGAAGTCAACCGATTTTTAGTTTGAATCGTTCGATTCGAAGTCGAAGGTCGTAGTTGAAGGTCGAAGTAGCCAATTCGATGGTCGAAGTAGCCAAAAAAAACATTCGAAAATCAAACTATTTTTCCTCTATTCCTTCACTTAGGTTCTTCCTTCTATAGGTTCTTTGTCTGTAGATCTGTTGTAAACAATTAATATACTATTGAATTCACCTACTACCTGGAATAAAGATCTATAATCTGTATGACTAAGAGAAAATACAGATTGCATTATGGCCCATTATGTAATTTCCTCGTTAGGAAAAAATAAAGTGAATCAACCAGTTTCATAAAATATCCACATTTGATTTGTACTATAATACAAATATAAGTACAAAAAAACAACCAAAAAAAATAAAAATAAATTTGAAGCCTAACAGCCAATGGATTTTTTTTGTTTATGGGTCAGTGACCCTAGTCAGATAAAGTATTTTCAGGGGAAGGCACTGTAAAGTTGTAAGGCTAATTATTTGAAAATGAATAACAATTTAAGACAGCAGAAATGTTGGTAAGAAAAATATCATGGAGGACATACTAAGAGTTTGTTGAAAAATGACCTCCCTTCAAGACTGGAGAAGACAATTGATGTGAGGATTAAAACAATGGCTCTGAGAGGAATAGGGGAGACACAATGAAGAGGCATAGTGAGGACTGAAAGGCTTTGAATGTTTTAGCAGATGGATTTTGTAAGTTGTCCTTTGCTTAACAGACAGTTGTTATAAAGATGTTAACAGGGAAGAACTGGTTCTTGCATATTAGGTTTAATTAGACTAGAGTCAGAATAGAATAGTGCAAGGATAAACATTTTCTTTGTTACTTAAGAGAGAAACTGATGAATAGTTGTGATGTTATGAAGCAAACATGAGTCAAAGATTACCCAGGACAGATATTTTTACAAGTTCAGTTTACAGTGGTATTCATTAATCCAAGGGGAGAAAACTAGTATGCCATTTGAGACCTGGGTCTGAATATTAATGATTTGTTTTTAAATACTGTATATATGGATTTTGTTTTGTAGTAATGAGCAAAATTATTCACAGAGTTTGATCGCAAAAATGATGGCCATAGACTCCAATGGGTGAAAAACTTTAATGCATTTTTGGTGAATTTTCGCTGTTTCGCAAATTTTTGGCAAAGCAGGTCAGATGCACCCATCACTAGAGACTAGCAATATTTAAAGCAACACTACTGAGTACAAGAAAAACAACAAAGATAAAAATAAAGAGGCAGTGGTGTTGGATGTCTATTCAAGCAGTATTAGAAATCCCTTGAAAATTATTTTGCTTGAGGGGATATATCCTAATTTGTTTGCAAACAGAAGGGATTCCATGAATGAAGCCCAAATCCCCAGATCACTCCTATAATACCCTAGAGATTGAGCCTCGCCCACTGGGTTTTAAAGCACAGCCAGGATTTTATGCTGATTAAATTACCAAAATTAGGAAAGAAGGAATGGACTGAGGAATACAAAATCTAGGTTCTTATGGCGTAAATATCCAGTGTGAACACAGTAAGAAGATGCTTACAGTATGTTGTTCTTCTAATGGATGTCCATGTATCAGCTGGAAGAACCTAATGGTAAATAAAGCTTTAGAGAGATTATAATATTATCCCCTTATATATTTGCAAACAGTTATCATATCAACTCTCAATCATCTCTTCTCCAGCATAAACATCCCCAATTTCGCCAAAGTTTATTCCATAGCTGGGATTTCCATACCTTTTACTAGCTTAGTTTCCCTTCTCTGGACTCTGAACTAGATGGGACCTTACCAGTGCTCTGTACAGTGGAAGAATAACATCAGAAATAAAGGCTGGTCTAGAACTAGACTAAGCTCTCTTAGAACCCATTGGTGTATTCTATCTGGGCCTGGCACCTTGTTTACATTAATTTTTATTAAATCTTAATGAACCATTTCCTGAGTCAGCCACTGACTAGATGAGCTGAGGCAACAGTGCAGCTATGAGGTGAGTCTGGGACTCCTCTATTGTATACACTGAAGAAAAGAACTGATTTAGCACATTTGCCTTTTCTGTATCTGTTACAACCATACTGGTACCATCAATTAAAGGAGCCACACTCTCAAACTTGCATCTTTTCACTATTACTATACTTGTTTTGGAGTTAGTCTTAGCACCTCCAGCTCTCCCATTTTACCAGTCAGACTCCTTGCATTTGAAAACATAAATTTAATACTAGCACCATTAGTTAAGAATGTTGGAGTTGATTTGAGGAAAGTGCCTTGACATACTGTATGCAATATAATGGAACTCATTAATAAGCACTAGGTAAATACTGTATGTACCTGGGCAGTGTCATCTGTTTTGCATTTCACATTTGTAAAAGAACTGGCCAAATAAATGTGATTCATTATAATTCAGTTTAATGTGAAATTAATAAAATTGCTAAAGCATGAAAAATGACTGGTTAGATTGAAAAAATTCTATATGTCACACAGGATCTCTGATTAAGGAAAGAGATCAACTTTGAATTAAAATCAGGGAAAATAATTTAATCTTCGATAGACAGATGAGTTGTTATCATCAAGTTGTCCGAAACAAATGAAAAAACATAAAGCTGATGCTACCATTAAAAAATAATAAATGCATTTTTTTTATAAAAAGGGTCCCTGCCAAAATGGCAACAATGTAGCAGGCCTTTCTAAACAATTACCCCTAAATTGGGATGGCCGTCAATTCTTGTCTTGGCTGATTTTATTCCTGATAAGAACATGCCACTTCATTCTAAGAAACATCGAAAAATATAAATTTTAAATTCCTTTGTTCCTCTCCTGCTATCCATAAGCTCTCCAGAAGAGACTAGTGCAATATATTACTAGCTGGTCTCCAATAATTTAATTTGCATCCATTCCATTACATCTTACTGCTGCTGCCACATCATCTCACCTGCATCTAAACCTCTCTACAACCTTCACTAATAAAGTTGTCTCCTAGCTCCTAGTAAAGTGCCTTATAGAATATAAAAAAATTCTTATCCTGTTCTTCAGAGCCATGCATATATATATATATGTCTCATTTCCCAAAATACTCCCTCCCAGTCCTTCTTGACCTTACAGTTCACCACAATCTCTTGACCTTACATTTCACCACAATCTCTTGACCTTACAGTTCAACACAACAAAAAGTCACCCATAAAATCATTCTCACTGATTGTACATTCCTCTGGGAGCATATCTCCCACTCTAACTCTACTCTCAAAACTCCATCAATTGCTTTATAATAAGTATAAAAAATGGATGCTACTCATGTGAGCATTGATGCCGTTCAATAAAGGTAGTTGTGGCCAAATAAACTCCTTGCAGCTTCCTATAGATGTGCTTGGCACCAGTGCTCCAATCCTCTTCTAAATTGCATGCAAGTGCTCGTGGAACCATGGAGCTACCACTACCTTCCAATGATTAAAAACCAACTGTCATAGCACAGAGACACAATCCCCACTCTGACAAACTTTTGACATAATGGAGGCAGATTTGTCAAAATGAGCAAGAATTGTGGGTAAAAATTGCTGCATTGTGGAATAAAAAAAAACCTAGTGATTTGCCAGAATTGCACTTTCATTTGTAAATACAGTAAGTCCCTATATTTATCAGATGAGAGTGGCACTGTAAATTGTTAGTGATAATAGTTTATATTAAGTACAGAGTAAGACGTGTCTGGCTGGAGCTCTGACAAATCCCTTCCTGACTTTTTACCTAGTCCAGTTGCTTTTGGGAATATTGAGATATTCAGTTGCTGAATATGCCATCACTTAACCAATCCCTGATGTGATCTCTGCTGCCAATAATAAAGCTCTGGCAATCTAAAGCTACAATAGAAAGGTAATACCAAAGGTAGGCATAGTATCACATTGAAAAACTTTCATTTTCTCTTCTGGAATTCTTCATTATTAGACCAAGATCCCTACAGGACTGGGCTGCACTGTTCTTTATAAAGTGCACAAATATTTATTTATCCAATAATATGGACTTTTTTATTACAGAAAAATGAAATAAGATGAAAACTTTAATGAACCTTTTCCCATTTCTCCATTAAATAGTTCTTGCTGCAATCTACAATGGGTTAATGATGAGTGCAGCATTTTTTTGTGAAAACACTTTTTGCCATTCAACCAGCTCTTGACAGATGTAATTCTTTTCTAAATGTGACTACAGAGAATAAACTGCATTCCCATATTTCACATCTAGCTTTTCCCGATTCCACCCACACACAAATATAACATCAACTGCATGTTGATTTGATTTTTAAGTGCAAATGTGGTCATTAGATTAACAAAAACCTGCCTTTTCAAGAAAATTTAAGTGCCTTAAGAAAGTAAACAAATAAAATCATTTTTTCTTGCACTGTCATATATTAAAAGCAAACTCTACATATGAAAAGCTCCTGACATATTTTTCCCTGTATTTAAAATGATGTCGGTTGACCAATAATGTAAAAACTTCCTCTCAGAAGATAATGTGCATGATTGCAATGCCACCTTGTCAAATCTGTAGCTTTTTATGCAGTCCTGTCTTCAGCCATGCATTATGCATGAAAGAATATCTCATTACATTTCATTTTCTTTACAACAGCCTTTCCTCTCTTTGACATGCTCAGATTCACATTAGCTTACCACCACTCATCTTTCAGGAACAGCTGCATCTTGAGGCTTTTGCAGCATTTTAGACAAAAATAGGTGTGGTTAATTTGTCTCCTCAATCTTAATATAAATTATTCACTGGGTTTTTGTACAAAATATGAGATAACCAGCTTGAACTCAAACACCAATGGAGCTTTTTTCCCCTCCAGCGCAGTTTTTCAGAATACATTTGTGGTTATTATCCTTGTAAAGCCGGTAAAAAAAATGTTTTAGGTGCTCACTGGTTCTTTTTTTCAGTGTTATATTTCCTCCCTGATTTCAGGATTATTTTAGCTGAACTGGGAAATTGTTTTTCTTAGTTAATTTGACTTTGCATAGAATGATAAATTAAATTCAGAGGCAAATACAATCTTGTATATTTATTAACATGTTAAAACATTTTTTAAAATATATTTGATCAATTGTTTTAATTCAAGTGAATATGTATTCAGGGCATCTTAGTGCAAATAATTAAAAGGGGGAGAAGGAGAAGACAAGGAGCTGTGTAGCTCTGGGGAAAATTATGCTAATTGATGGTAGCATTGTTATGAACAAGAAATTTGTTTAGATAACTCAAGTATAATTCTAAAATTCAGATTAGACTAGTTGGTTTATGATATCCTAGTGTATTCTGGGATCATACTGGGGCCCATTTTGCTTCCTACTTCTTTAACCCCATGCATCCATGGGGGTATATTTATCAAAGAGTGAAGTTAATAGTGAAGTTCCGCCACTAGAGTGAAATTCCGCCACTCTCCATTCATTTCTATGGGATTTTTATAGGCGTATTTATCAAAGGGTGAACTTTCACTTCAGTCAGAAAAGAAATTACCCTAGCACACCCTGGCCTTCCTAATCAAATCGAATCCCAGGTGCTCAGTGTAGGAGGCGTTTGGCTACCTCAAGATCCACAAGCTGCTTGACAAAGGGGTTACGCCCCGAAACGTTGCATCCGCAATAAATGAGCAAGGGATTTCCCTGCTAGAAGCAACCCATGCTGTGCCGGTGTTTTCTTGCTTTTCATGTGAACTTTCACTTCACCCATTGCTAAATATGCCTTTCAAAATACCATAGAAATGAATTGAGAGCTGCGGAATTTCACTCTAGTGGCGGAACTTCACTCTTTGATAAATTTACCCCATAGTCTTAACTACTACCATCAACCCCTCTTCGGGTTCTCTTTGCCCCATTGTTAGGTTGTTTCCATTAATAGATAGCATTGTACTGTAGTTGGACAAAAGTAAGGTGTTGGTTGAAATGTGCCCAATCATAGCATCGTGGGTAATTATTAAAAAAAAAAATTCCCCATTTTTATTAAAAAAAATTGACCAAACTTCCAACCATGAATGCCCTTAGTTTACTAAAAAATCGAAAAGAAAAAAACACATGCTCGAAAAGTCGCAACAAAATCATGCAACAATTCATTTACTGCCATTGACTTTTACATTACATTGACAGGTTAAGCTGGAGTATTTTTTGGATTTAGATGCAGTTTTGTCACAATTATCTATAAAGAATATGTAAATAAGCATATAAACGCATTGAAAAAAGCTAACAGTAAGCTGTGGGCATTCTGTAAAGGAAGATGCAAGATGAAGAGCAGCAGGTCAGTTCACCGAGGGGTTTTTCTGTACTAGTAATTAGAGTAGTACTAGTACTAGTATTTAGAGTAGTGTTGGTGGTTTGGCCCATATGATCCCAGATCTCGTTGTTACCTGACCTTTAAAACACCAGGTCCTATGCCACTGAAAACCCTGCCTTGTGGGTAAAAAAGTGTTGTGCTGTCAAAATTACACTTTTTTTAAAAAATATTTTTTATTTGTCCAATCTTATTTTTTATGAAGTAACGAAGCAAGGATACAGAAAGTGAAAAAAGGGAAAAATTAAATAAGGGGTAACATACATACAAGTATACAGTCTTTCATATGTACATAGGACATTCGGCATTTTTATAGTTATATAATAACTTAGTGGCATCGTAGTTAATCTTACTTAGCAGTACACTTTTCACATTGCACTTGTGCTTGTAAATAAGCCCTTGTGTTGTATCTACATTGCACATTTCTTCCATGTGATTTGCTAATTCAGATAGGGACCTGCAGAATGCTGGAAGACCAAAAGAAAACTAATTTCCTGAGACTGGTGACACCCAGATCAGTCTTCTTGGATTAATGGAATGGAAGGAGCCATAGTTATGATTTCTTGCATGGTGTGAATGTAACCAAAACATGAACACAGAACATGTTGTTTGATAACACAGAACTAAAAATGTTTACCGGTAGATATAGAATTCAACATAAATGCACAGTGGCAGTCCAAATCTTTAATACACTCAAGGCAGGGTCCAGATGCCCATCCACCCCTCCCCCACTCCTGCTGCTCCCCAGGTCTTCTGCCCAATAAATTTACCCAATTTCCCCTTTTACCCATGCTACATAACCAGTGTGCAGTTGGGGGCCTAGTGAGGAGTGGGAGCAGTGACAGTTTACAGAAGGTTCAGAATTGGGGCTGGTAGACAGTAAAGGTACATGCCTGGTACTGCTGTTGCACCATAGACATGTGCAATTTCTGCCTACCCTTAGTTCTGATCTTGTATATGCTAACCTGATTTCCAAACAATGCATTATATAGTATTTAAAGCAAACATGTTTTAGATTTTTCAAGTATGTCCATGAAAAATAGTAAATGCTTAGAGGTCGCCACTTTTGTCTGTTATATATTATCTTCCTGCTATACTGATATATTTTAGATGGTTTTTCCATCCACAATATAGTTAATCTTTGGCCTTCTTAGGTTTGCCTACATTTTATTCCGTGCTTCTTTTACAGTCCTAATGTGTTAAATATTTATTATGAATATTTTATTAATGCCAAATGATCTATCCGTGTCCACGGTTTCATGTAATGGTTTATAAAAATACTTTTAGCACTACATCATCTGGAAGAAGAATTCATATAAGCTTTCCTGTAAATGCTACTTCCCAAAGAGACTAAACAAAAGCCAAAATAAAGCCAGAGAAGTCATTATTAAAGGAAAACTATACCCCCAAAATGAATACTTAAGCAACAGATAGTTTATATCAAATTGAATGACATATTAAAGAATCGTACCAATCTGGAATATATATTTACATAAATATTGCCCTTTTACATCTCTTGCCTTGAACCACCATTTCATTACTCTATCTGTGCTGCCTCAGAGATCACCTGACCAGAAATACTACAACAATAACTGTAACAGGAAGAAGTGAGGAAGCAAAAGGCAGAACTCTGTCTGTTAATTGGCTCATGCGACCTTACATGTGGTTTGTATGTGTGCACAGTGAATCGTACGATCTCAGGGGGCGGCCCTTATTTTTTAAAATGGCAATTTTCTATTTATGATTACCCAATGGCACATATTACTAAAAAAGTACATTATTATGATAATGGTTCATTTACATGAAGCAGGGTTTTACACATGAGCTGTTTTACTCAGTATCTTTTAATAGAGACCTACATTTGGAGGGTATAGTTTTCCTTTAAAGAATATATATGTGTATATATATATATATATATATATATATATATGTATGTATTATTTGAACATATGTTCCGTGGCAGTTAAATTAAAATTAGATACATACTATTTTTATTATTGTACTGTAATACAGGTATGGGAAACCCATTATCCAGAGAGCTCAGAATTACAGAAAGGTTGTCTCCCATAGACTCTATTTTATCAAAATAATCCAAATATTAAAAAAAAGATTTCCTTTTTCTCTGAATTATGCAAAGGTTGTTTCCCATAGACTCTATTTTATCAACATAATCCAAATATTAAAAAAAAGATTTCCTTTTTCTCTGAAATAATAATACAGTACATTGTACTTGATCCCAATTAAGATATAATTAATCCTAATTGGAAGCAAAACTCACCTATTGGGTTTATTTAATGATTATATGATTTTTCTAGTAAACTTAAGGTATGAAGAAGATACAAGATACAAATTACAGAAAGATCCGTTCTCCAGAAAACCCCAGGTCCTGAGCATTCTGGATAACAGGCCCCTTACCTGCAGTACATCAAAAATGAAAGTTTCTGGTGCTTTTTGATGAAGTAAATAAATAGCATTGAAGAAATCCAACTAAAAGAGAAGTGGTCACACAAAGGACTGAGTTAAACAAAATTCTACAATGCGAAGGCTTTTGCCAAAGTAGAATGACTACATGAAACCAATCATTAAAACATGTTCCATTATCTAATGTAACTGTAATTGTGCCAAGAATTTAGTAGAGTTTTAAACCTTGGGCCTCATTTGCTAATAATCAAATTTAATTTTTTTCAACAAATCTCAAAAAATCGTTGGCTTTCCTATATTATTATAAAGTTCTAAAAATGTTAGTTTTATTAAGTGTAAAAACCATGAAAACCTCTAAGGCAAAACTTTGCCAAGTAAAATTCGTCGAAAGTGTTGTAGAAGTCAAGGGAGGCGCACTGATCCTATTTGACCATTTTTAAACCAATAAGAATTTTAGAGGTTTTCTTTTGAGATAAAAAGCCTGACCCAAAAAAAGTTGCAGTTTAATATATCGGCCCCATAGACATCCCACATCCATGCAAAGGTATTTGTAAAGACCCAGTTGTATTTAGGACTACTAGGAGGTTTCCCAGCATAGTGTTATGATACTAAGCAGTGTACTGATTCTAAACAATAAGCCAAATTCCTTGTCTAGGCTGATTTTTAGTTACCATATGGGGAAAATACCAGCATTTGTTGTAGATGTACAGCACCATACTGTATTAGACTACTTTATTACAAACACAAGTCCATGTATGATTTAATGTATAAAAATAGGGGTGTGGAAGCACTCTAAAGGCTAAAAGCCGCATACTGGCGGGGGAGGATAGATCCTTTTCACTGAAACCAAGGTTCAACAGACACTGATTACACTGAATGCTACTATGCAGTAAGACTTTTTATACTATGGCCGAAAGGCAAACAAGTTAGGGACCGCCATGTGGGGTTTACCTTGACGTGGTATGGTGGCTTTTCAACTTTATGATCATAACTTTGTAACTAAAAACCCCTGTTTTGTAAACTTACTTTTGAGACAGGGGCCCAGGGAATGTGCATTAAAACTAGCACTTCCATTATACTCAAATATACTATTGCTTAGCCTTTAGAGTGCTTCCACACCCCTATTTTTATACATGTATGATTTAAAATTGCAGGTACTGCAACAAACTTTGTAGACCTTGGTATATGAAGCATGACAGGTGCAAAAGTGATGTATGGGGGGGGTCACTGAATGTGGTCTCAGGAGGTTTTTCAGATACACATGAGAGATCTAATAAAGTCTTCCCCTGCATTGGAGCAAGGCATAGTATTCATCATTCATGGCATCTTTTTTCATTCAGGTGCCATTCTGTTGTTTTTTTTTGTCACATTAGCCCAAGAGCACTATAACGACAATCACATCGAAACATGGTTTTGATTGACTACTGACTATTTGGCTACTACATTACAGAACCACTTTTATTTTTATTTATGAGCATCCGAAATACACTACAGCAATTTTAATTTTACTTGCAAACTTATAAACTCTATAATAATATATATTTTGCAAGTCTATTGAGTTCTTTCTCCTATATATAATCAAAGACATTTTTATGACCCTTCTACATAATCGTTATCTACTATATAAGACCAGGGACTGTCACGGCCGGCACCCAACACCAGAACAAGTGCTCGAATCCTGGTTCTGAGCTAAGCTTCACCAGTGGTGTGACCACCTTTGAGCTTCGGGAGGAGCCCTCAGCCTAATCGGGTGCCACCTGGTCTTACGAGAGGTTCAAGCAAGTGTTCTGGCAGGCAATGGGGCACGGCTGGTAGCTAGAGTCTTTGGGACCGAGGATCACGGTAACAGACAAGGATAAGGCAGAAGGATCGTCAGACAGGCTGGGTCGTGGCAGGCAGAAAGCAAGGGTCGTCAGGCAGGCAAGGGTCAAAACCGGGTATCAAGCAGGAAGGGTACAAGCAGAAGAGTAGTCGGATATCAGGCACAGGTCAGGATACAGAATTCAGGATGGTCAAGGTACAGGCTGGGTCAAACACGGATAATCAGATTCAAACAGGCAAAATAGCACAAGGCTTCAGAACAGAGCACCAGAAACAAGTTCTATCACGGGCAGTTTGCTGGGAGTGGAAGTGGCCTATTTATACCCTGTTTGGACGCCAAGGTTTTCGCGCCAAAATCGACGCACACGCGTCAGGATCGACGCGCGCGCGTCCGCGTCAAAATAAAGGAAACGAGACGCGGGCGCGCGCGTCCTAAGGAGGCAAGATGGTGGAACCACGAGGCGGGCGTCCCCGCGGCCGGCGTGGTGGGCGTCCCCGCGGCCGACTTACAGCACCCCCAATCCCAGGTAAAACAGATTTCCTTACATTACCCCCCTCTCTAGGGGGGGACACCGGACCCCCAGGCTTCCCAGGAAACTTTAAATGGAACTGCTTCCTAAGACGATCAGCCTTGATGTCATCAACTGAGACCCAGGAGTTCTCCTCAGGACCGAATCCTTTCCACCTAGTGAGGTACTGGAGTTTGTTACGTACCATTCGGGAATCAAGGAACTCCTGGATCTCAAATTCAGGCTGACCGTCAACTTGCACTGGAGGGGGAACAGAAGTAAGGCGAGTATTAGCGGCAGGTTTAAGTAAAGAAACATGAAAAGAATCAGAAATCTTGAAATTAACAGGCAATTTAAGGCGAACAGACGAAGGGTTGATAACAGTAGTGATGGGGTAAGGACCAATGAAACGGGGACCCAGCTTAAGGGAAGGAACCTTTAGCTTGATGTTTTTGGTAGAGAGCCACACCAAGTCTCCCACTTTATACTGGGGTGCTTCTCTACGTCTTTTATCAGCAGCCCTTTTCTGAGCAGAAGTAGCAGTAGACAAGGAATCATGTACCTGGGACCAAATCAAGGAAAATTGTTCGACAGAGGAATTAGCGGAAGGGACAGAAGAACCAGAATTAGAGAAGGAAAAGGCTTTTGGGTGTAACCCATTAACAACAAAAAATGGAGACTCCCCAGTGGAGGAGTGGGTAGCGTTATTGTAGGCAAATTCTGCCCAGGGTAACAGTTCTGCCCAGGAAGATTGATTTTCGGACACAAAACATCTTAAAAATTGCTCTAAAGACTGGTTCACTCTTTCGGTTTGCCCATTGGTTTGTGGGTGATAGGCGGTTGAAAAAGAAAGATCGATCCCCACTAACGAGCAAAATGCGCGCCAGAACTTAGAGATAAATTGAACACCTCTGTCTGAAACAATATTACTGGGAAACCCATGCAACTTAAATATATGTTGAATAAAAAGTTCGGACAAAGTTTTGGCAGATGGGAGGTGGGGAAGAGCAATAAAATGACCCATCTTACTGAATCTATCCACCACCACCCAAATTACTGTTTTCCCCTGGGACACAGGCAACTCCACAATAAAATCCATAGAAAGATGGGTCCATGGTCTTTCAGGAATAGGGAGGGGAATCAGTAACCCTTGGGACAAATTTCTAGAAGACTTGGAGCGTTGGCAGACAGGACAAGAATCCACAAAAGATTTAACATCTTGTTTACAGGTCGGCCACCAAGCACTTCGAGTAAGTAATGAAATAGTTTTACTTACACCAGGATGTCCTGCCATCTTGGAATCATGAACCTCTCTTAGAACCTGTTCTCTAAGATCTTCAGGAACAAAAAATCTCCCAACAGGAGTGTTAGAGGGAGCGTCTGTCTGAACAGGGGATAACAAAGAAGAGAGGTCAGATTCCAAAGTAGCCACAATGACTTCACCCGGAATAATTGTACTACAGTCATCAGTTTCAGAATATATTGAGTCAAAGCTTCTGGAAAGAGCATCTGCCTTGACGTTCTTTGTACCAGGCCTAAACGTCAAGGTAAAGTTAAACCTAGAAAAGAACAAAGCCCACCTTGCCTGTCTGGGATTTAGACGCTTTGCTGACTCAATATACAACAGATTTTTATGGTCAGTGTAGACCGTAACCTGGTGTTTAGCCCCTTCTAATAGATGCCGCCATTCTTCAAAGGCCCACTTGACAGCTAATAGTTCTCTATTCCCTATGTCATAATTTGCCTCTGCAGGAAGAAATTTTCTAGAGAAAAATGCACAGGGATGTAACCTATTAGTAGTCGGGTGCCTTTGAGAGAGAATTGCCCCTGCTCCCACCTCAGAAGCATCTACCTCAACTATAAAAGGTAGTGTTGTATCGGGATGGCGGAGGATTGGGGCAGAACTAAACTCCCTTTTGAGGAACTCGAAAGCTTGGATAGCTTCCGGAGGCCACATACTGGGGTCAGCACCTTTTTTAGTAAGATTTGTGATAGGAGCCACAATAAGAGAAAAATTTTTAATGAATTGCCTATAATAGTTGGCAAAACCTAGGAACCTTTGGGTTGCACGTAAAGAATATGGTTGGGTCCACTCCAGGACAGCTCTTACTTTGTCTGGATCCATTTCGAGACCCTTGGAAGAAATATTAAATCCCAAGAACTGTACGGAAGCAACCTCAAAAATACATTTTTCCAATTTTGCATACAGGTTATTAGCTCTAAGCCTACGCAATACCTCACAAACATGAAGACGATGATCAGACAGATTGGCAGAGAAGATGAGGATGTCATCTAGGTAGACCACTACGTATATCCCCAGCAGGTCCCGAAAGATGTCATTGACAAACTCCTGAAACACTGCTGGGGCGTTACATAGACCAAACGGCATAACAAGGTACTCGTAGTGGCCATCCCTAGTATTAAAAGCCGTTTTCCACTCATCCCCCTCCCTGATCCGAATGAGGTTATAGGCACCCCTCAAGTCAAGCTTGGAGAAGATCTTAGCATCCTTGACCTGGTCAAATAGTTCGGAGATTAATGGTAAGGGGTAGCGATTTTTTACAGTGATTTTGTTAAGCCCCCTGTAATCAATACAGGGGCGTAAACCACCGTCTTTCTTACCCACAAAAAAGAACCCTGCCCCCGCAGGGGAACAGGAGGGCCTAATGAAGCCCCTGTCAAGATTTTCTTGTATATACTCTTTCATTGCCTGGGCTTCGGGCAATGAAAGAGGGTAGGTTCTACCACGTGGAGGAATTGACCCAGGAACTAAATCAATAGGACAGTCATACTGCCGATGCGGAGGTAAGGTCTCAGCTGCTTTTTTGGAGAAAACATCAGAAAAAACAGAATATGCTGTGGGTAACCCCTCAAAAGAAGTAGTGGCTACTACAGAGGGAAAACAAACCCCACTACATCCTGTACCCCATTGAGTCACCCCCTTAGAAACCCAGTCTATCAGAGGGTTATGCCTCTGGAGCCATGGTAAACCAAGAATAAGAGGAGAGGAAGCTCCCTCAATGAGGTATAGAGCTATCTCCTCACAGTGTAGATCATTTGCACACATGGAAAGATTTGTGGTCTTTTGGGAAACCACCCCTGATCCCAAGGGTCTTTTATCGACAGCCAGAATTCTCAAAGGAGGATTGAGGGCAACCAAAGGAATTTTATTTTTAGCAGCGAATGCTGCGTCCAAGAAATTACCCTCCGCCCCAGAATCAATGAAGGCTGACAATTTAACAGTGCCCGTAGGCCAGGTTAATTTAACAGATAATAGGACCTTGGAGGCAGATTGGGGAGAGGAAACGCCTGCACCCAAATGGAGCTCCCCTTCTCCATTTAGGCTAGAGCGTTTCCCGGCCTCTTGGAACATTGATTGAGGAAGTGACCCTTCTCCCCACAATACAAACACAACCCAAGAGACCGCCTCCGTGCCTTTTCCTCAGGAGAGAGGTGAAAGATGCCCAGCTGCATAGGCTCCTCCTGAGGTTGAGACACAGAGGGGTTTGACAACTTAGCACTAAAATTATGCTTATACAAAGAAGAAGTACCCTGTTCCTCCCGATTTTCCCTCTGTCTCCTATCTACCTGGATAACCAGAGACATAAGGTCATCCAGACTGGTAGATAGGGGGTAATTGACCAGGCTGTCTTTGACAGATTTGGCTAGACCGATGCGAAACTGGCTCCTTAGAGCTGCATCGTTCCAGCCAGTCTCCACCGCCCACCTACGAAACTCTGTGCAGTAAATTTCCACCTCCCGTTTACCCTGGCGTAGTTTGCGAATAGCGGAATCGGCCGAAGAGGCGCGATCCGGGTCATCGTAAAGAATGGCCATAGAGCGGAAGAAAATATCTAAAGAGAAACGGGCAGGGTCGGTGGCTGGCAATCTAAGTGCCCAGACTTGGGGGTCACCCACTAATAGGGTCATTACGAACCTGACCTTTTCCTCGTCAGAGGGAAATGAGTGGGGGAAAAAGCTGAGGTACAGCTTACAGGCTTCTTGAAAAACAAAAAACTGGGTTCTGTCCCCACCAAACTTGGCCGGAAATGCAATCTTGGGTTCCTGAGGTCTGAATACAGCACCCCTATCAGGCAGGGAACCCACTGAAGGAGTAGGAACAGAACTGGCTGGCTGCTGCGAGGGTTCCAGCTGGCGTGTTAGGTTATGAAACCCCTGGAGTAGATAGTTCTGCTTTTGCTCCTGCTCCTCCATGCGTTCCAGCAGCGTAGTTAGCAACAGCTCGGAAGAAGATGGAAGTGGAGCAGCGGCAGCAGCTTCGGTGTGATCGTCGTCCTCCATGGCCCGTGATAATGTCACGGCCGGCACCCAACACCAGAACAAGTGCTCGAATCCTGGTTCTGAGCTAAGCTTCACCAGTGGTGTGACCACCTTTGAGCTTCGGGAGGAGCCCTCAGCCTAATCGGGTGCCACCTGGTCTTACGAGAGGTTCAAGCAAGTGTTCTGGCAGGCAATGGGGCACGGCTGGTAGCTAGAGTCTTTGGGACCGAGGATCACGGTAACAGACAAGGATAAGGCAGAAGGATCGTCAGACAGGCTGGGTCGTGGCAGGCAGAAAGCAAGGGTCGTCAGGCAGGCAAGGGTCAAAACCGGGTATCAAGCAGGAAGGGTACAAGCAGAAGAGTAGTCGGATATCAGGCACAGGTCAGGATACAGAATTCAGGATGGTCAAGGTACAGGCTGGGTCAAACACGGATAATCAGATTCAAACAGGCAAAATAGCACAAGGCTTCAGAACAGAGCACCAGAAACAAGTTCTATCACGGGCAGTTTGCTGGGAGTGGAAGTGGCCTATTTATACCCTGTTTGGACGCCAAGGTTTTCGCGCCAAAATCGACGCACACGCGTCAGGATCGACGCGCGCGCGTCCGCGTCAAAATAAAGGAAACGAGACGCGGGCGCGCGCGTCCTAAGGAGGCAAGATGGTGGAACCACGAGGCGGGCGTCCCCGCGGCCGGCGTGGTGGGCGTCCCCGCGGCCGACTTACAGCACCCCCAATCCCAGGTAAAACAGATTTCCTTACAGGGACTTTACTATATGTAGCTAACTACATAGAAAGAGAAACAATCCATGGGATGAAAATACAAGATGATATAATCTTAACACTCCCAGGCCCAGATTTATAAGAAGGCCACAAAGTCTTGTGCCTATGGTGGCAAACAATTATTAAAATAGAAAAAGAGAAGTTGGGAGTTTTAGACTTGTTTCACTTTCTCCCATTGGACCTGCTTTTCTAAAATGTACATATAATATAAGTTTTATATATAATATGTTTAGCACTTAAAGGTTCATTAATTTCTGCAAATGTTCTAGTTTGTTATAAAGGACCTAGAAACGCATTGATCATAATTTTGAGGGGGAAAATACCTTTTATAATCACAAACAAAATATAATTAATGATAACCACCAGTACTTAACCTGTTATTTTCACCTGTCTCATTTTGTCATCAATTACTGACATAAACTGGGTCTTCCATATTACTTACCTCTATTTGGCTTGTGCTTGCCATTAATAATTTATCTGTGCATTTATTAGAATGCATTCATTGCCCTTATATATAATTGCACTAGAAGCATGGTTTAGCATAGAACAGTGAATATATTATACAGTCATAAAGCAGGGCTAGCCCAGGAGACAAGCTGTTTAGATTACATATGAGATGGGTTTTGAAAACAAAATATGCTATATAAACGGGCTGTGAAAACAAAACCTGTAAAAAATGCTAGGGCTAATCGTTCATGAGAAAATACAGGGCTCATTTACCAGTGCTACAGGCACAAGTTCTGTAGTGCTTAGGGGTCCCAAATACAGCCCTTGAGGCCCATACAGTGAGCATTTACAGCTTACATAAAGCAAAGAAAGCCCTGTACTTAATGCCTGCCATAAGTAGCCATTTTATTCAGGGTTTTTACTTTTATTCAGGGTCCCATAGCACTCTCCAGCTTGTATGTTTTGAATGACACGCGAAGGCTTATTTATTTAAGGTCAGATCTTAGTGGTTTTCAGATTTTGTAAACCTCAACTAAACTAACAAACTTTAAAACCACGATTGTCATTGAATTTAATAAAAGTTCAGATTATAAAAAGTGCAAATGAAAAAAGTGCAAATTAAAAAAATGCAAATGTTAAGCAATCCGAAATAAATACACCTAAAATCTCTAAAAATGCAAGTTTTTCAGACAACCTCCGAAAACCTCTAACATTCTGATTGGATTAAAAATGGTCCAATAGGATCAGTGCAGATCCCATTGACTTTTATAGCACCGTAACAACTTTTAATTGGAGAAGTTTTGCCTTGGAGGTTTTCATGGTTTTTACATTTAATGTAATTTTTAGAAACATAGGAAAACAATACATTTTTTGAGATTCATGGGAAAAAAATTAATTTGATTGTTAGTAAATGGGCCTTGTAAGACAGAGTTGCCTCCTTTTTAAGATTTTCTTAACGGTAAGTGGAGTACTGTGACAAAAGGGGGAATTCTGTGATGTAAAATGGGAGGGACAGGGACACAAGGAGGTGGTTTGATGATAAAAGGGGGCAGAGCTATCACAGACAGAGCAAGTATGTTTTGAGGAAGAAAACAAGTAAAGTTTAGGTGGGTCAGGGTGGATCAGGGAATTAAGTTGGTCGACTAGGGGCTGGACTTAAGGGTATTACAAATTTACCATAAAGAGTAGACAAATAGCCCTTTATTCCAGTAAAGAAAAACATTTATTTTAAACACATGGCAAGACCTTGAATAAAATAAGTTAAAAGTATTTTGTTGAAATAAGGTGATGTTCGCCTACTCTCTACAGTCATTGGAATGGACCTTGGTCATGATGCTCTATTTATTTGTGGAAGAATGGCAGATATTAAGAATGAAAAGGTGGACCTGACCAAAGGTTAAACCTCCATGGGAAGCTTATACCAAAAAATATCAGGTCTTGCATACAGAGTGAGATGCAACTTACTAACACAAGAGACATGTTGCATTACGACTAACATTAACAAATCCACATTTCAATCAACTTTTCTTCCAAATGAATTGTACGTCCCAGCTGATTTATAAATGTAATTTAAAGTGTATTTATTCTGTTGCTGTGAGAATTTCCATCGAGCTTGTATTTAAAAGACAATCAGTGGAAAAATCATCATTTATTAAGCAGAGATCAAAATACATTTACAATAACGCAATGGCGTGTAATGTGAAACTACTGACACTTTGCGATGACATTTCCAGGTATTTGAAATAATAAATAACATGAACAGAAACAAAATGCTGTATATGTGCTCGGAGTCTGTTATTCAAACAAAAAATCCATCAAGTTCAAAACATTTTAATTCTGACGTTGCTAAATAGCAACGATATCTCAGATGGCAGGCTATTAGTTAGATAATAATGTATTTGGCAAGTGTTTCTTACTTTTTGACATAAATGACATTGTTTTATTTGGATTTTCAGTGTCGCTCATAATGCGATGCATATTATGCAAGGTAAAATGCCATTACATGGTGTTAGTTGCAAACACCTGAGCTTGTATTGCAGTAAATGTGCTTAATCTCTAAGGATTTAATCTAATTTTTTATCAACACTTGACGAGACACAGTCAGTGAGCAGCATGTTAATGTGACCTCATTAAACTATTACTTGGCTTGTGGAGGAAATTGGCTACTGAATATAAGCATTAATAATTCATATATATACTTTTTTTCTCTTCCACTTTGCCATTGCTTTACCAACCATCTGGGGAAATTAAAAAGGGTTACCGATGTCAATCAGTTAAACCAAAGGTAAAAAGGAATCCGCAATTAATAATGGTACATTACAACAACCCTAAAAAAACCCTATTAATAAGAAAACATTACTGCTCCAGCTTCAGCTGACAAGTATCCGGAGGATATTTTGTTTCTGTGTGAAAGATTCATTATAATTGCTTTTTTTTTCTAGTTTGCCCACAGAAACATTGGGATTCATTTTTTGTTATTATTACTTTGCATTTCTTAAAAAATAAAGAAGTAGAAAAGCTCTAGCATCTATCTTGCCATTATGCTATTGTTGTTCTCAGTAGAACCAAATAAAGATATTGGTGAAAACAACAGCAGAATAAATAGGTGGTTCTGCTCATGCCACACATTTATTATCAGTTACTTTTACTTAAAGGAATAGTAACACCAGTGGAGGGCAACAGTTCATTATATTGGCATGTCATTGTCTGTCGGTGTTACTGTTCCTTCAACTGTTTTCATTGCTCCTCTTCTTTTTTTTTTCATAAATAAATGGTGGATATGATGGACACTGTACAAATGGCATTATAATATGCATGCTTCTAGTTGAAGGCAGGATTTCTAATCAGATTAAATTTATGGCAACAATTGTACAGTAGCTATCGATTTGTTGGTGTAGTCTATCTACACCAGAGATCACTGTGGGCCTCAATAACAATTCAGGAATGTTTGGCAGTTCTGGGCATTGCCATATAATTGTCAGGGGGCCTATCGGCTCCCAGCGGGAGCAGTTAGGACCAAGGAAGAAGCTTTAGGGGTTAACTGTCCAAGTTCGCGGTACAAATAGGATATGGAGAAATCATAATCAAAGTCCAGGCAAAA
This sequence comes from Xenopus laevis, assembly GCF_017654675.1. NCBI lineage: Eukaryota > Metazoa > Chordata > Amphibia > Anura > Pipidae > Xenopus > Xenopus laevis. The sequence continues at coordinate 108,869,795 of NC_054382.1, forward strand.
GTCAAAAGTGGGCAGAATAATAGCATCAGCGCGCCGGCACCACCGCTACCCACGTGGTAGCTATGGGTACCGTCATTTTGGATGACAACCAGCGCTCCTGACAGTACCCCCTCCCCCATGGGGGCCACAGGACCACCAAGCCTTGGCTTATGAGGAAACTGACTGTAGAATTCCCTTACCAAGTGAGGGGCATGTACATCAGAGTGTCTCTTCGAAGAGCATTCTTCAGGACCAAAGCCCTTCCATTGAATTAGGAACTGTAGAGACCCCCTGGAGATTCTGGAATGCAAGATCTTTTCCACCCCGTACTCCTGTTGACTTTCCACAAAGATCGACAAAGGGGGAGGTTGATCTGAAAAGAAGCGATTGGAAACTACTGGTTTTACCAGGGAGACATGAAACACGTTGGGAATTCACATCTCAGGTGGAAGTAGACGTCAGACAGCTACAGGATTGACAACCTCAGAAATGGAGGAAGGACCGAAAAATTTTGGTGAATCTCTGTATGGCCTTGGTACTTGGGGAGAGGCCACTTCCGTATTGATGAAATCTTGGCAGGGTCCATCTCAAAACCCTCGGGGGAAATTACATACCCAAGGAAAGGGATCTTGGGCACCTCAAAGATGCACTTCTCCAGCTTAGCATAGAGGGAGTTTTTCCTTAAATGAGAGAGTACCTCCTTCACTTGTGAATGTTGACTAACCAGGTCTTTTGAGAAGATTAGGATGTTGTCTAGATAAACGTCAACCGATTTACCCAGTCGGTCTCTGAAAATGTGATTCACAAACTCCTGGAAGACGACGGGGGCATTGCAGAGGCCGAAGGGCATCACAAGAGATTCGTAATGCCCATCCAGGGTGTTAAATGCTGTCTTCCATTCATCTTCCCCACGAATCCGGATGAGGTTATACGTCCCGTGTAGATCCAAGTTAGTGAAAATCTTTCAGTTAGTCAAAAAATTCAGAGATTAGATTATATTAAGTCCCCGGAAGTCAAGGACACAAACCACCATCCTTCTTTCCCATGAAGAAGAAGCCAGCCCCAGCCGGTGAGTTAGAGGGACGAATAAACCCCAGCTGGAGATGCTCCTGGATATACTCCTTCATAGCTGAGGTTTCTGTAAAAGACAGGGGAGAAGTGTGACCTCTAGGTGTAATGGTTCTGGGAAGAAGATCGATGGGGCAATCGTATTGACGATGAGGATGGAGAAATTCCATCTTTTTACAAAAGACATCGGCAAAATCCCTCTAGACTGTCAGCAAGGACTGAAGTTCTGTCAACAAGATCGACATACGGTGGAGAGGAGTAGTAGGTAAACAATGTTCTTGGCAATAAGGACTCCAACGAGAGATTTGACTGGAAGCCCAATAAATGGAGGGATTGTGTAAACTAAACCAGGGTAATCCCAACACCACAGGAACAGAGGGGCAGGTAATTTCTCTTTATGTAAAGTCCCAACCTGCACAGGTAACTCCCCTGTTGTCATGGAGATTATCTCAGACGTTAATGGTCTGTCATCAATTGCTGTAACCCGCAGGGAAGTAGTCAAGGGATACAGTGGAAAATCCATCTATTTGGAAAAGGTAGTGTCCATGAAATTCCCTGCAGCCCCGGAATCGAGGAAGGCAGAACTGATGATCGTCTTAGCAGCCAAACAGATCTGTAGAGGCAGAAGAAATCTATGAGCATTCTCTTGGGGTTTCTCTTGGGGTGTTGGTGTAATGCCACCCACATATGCCAACCCAGGTTTACTTTGAAGAAGAGAACCCTTTGGCCTCACAGTTCAGAAATTGGCAAAATGAGCTTGGCCGCCACAGTACAGACACAGACCTGCCAAGCGCCTCCAAAGTTTCTCCTGCTCAGAGAGACATGCCCATCTGACCTGCATAGGTTCCTCTGGAGGAATAACAGCAGACTGCTGGCATAGAGGGAGCAACTGGGGTCTTTGGAAGCGTGGAGCCAAACTTAACTGAAGTCTCTTGCTGTGCTCCCTGTAGGACTGATGTTCCCTGAGCCGTGTATCCACCTTGATGGCGAGAGCAATTAGGTCTTCCAATAATTCAGGACAATCCCTGAAGACTAGGTCATCTTTGAGTCTGGATGACAAGCCTTGATCGAACACTGCTGCATGAGCCTCATTGTTCCAGCTTGTTTCAGCCATCAAGGTTCTGAAATCAATGGCATACACACTGGCACTGCAGTTCCCTTTCAGAATCTCAGGAGGAGGCAATAGCGACACGACCAGGGGCATCATAAACAGTACGGAAGGCTTGGAGGAAGGCCTTGACATCAAAGGTCAGTGGGCAATTCTTTTCCCAAAGCGGTGTTGCCCACTTGAGCAGGTTTCCTCTCCAAATGTGACATCACATACCCCAACGTGGCACGTTCACTTGAGTACTGCAAGGGTTGAAACTCAAACTGGATCAGACATTGATTAGGGAAACCTCTGCAGACTTGAGGATCCCTATTATAGGTGCAAATAGGATCAGGCAAAATTGTAATCAAAGTCCAGGCAAAAGTCCAAAAGGCGGGCAGAATTATATCAAAGTTGAGGTTCAGGCAGGGTCAAAAGTCCAGGAATCAATATAACAAGATTTATCAATCACCCAGGAAAGCTCAAAACAAAACCTACAATCGGCATTGAACTCGTGACCTGGAAAGGTATTTTGGATGAGCCGTCGCCAAGGAGGGACTCGCTGACCGGCGCTCCTGACAATAATTTATATTTGGATCAAACTTATTGGAAATTTCTAGCACAAATCGCCATTTTTACAGTTTGAATGAACCAAGTGTAGTATATTGGATTCAGTCAGCACCTGTAGCGGCAGTAGCTCTGGACTAGCTAGTGATGTAATATAAAGTAATATGGTGAATCTGGACATTCCCACATAGGAGAGCACATGTTAAGAGAATCTCTGTAATAAAACTAAGTTCTGCTCAGTCTTGTGTCTGGTAACTCGACACAGCCACATTAAACCATGCCCAAATACATCAGTCCATTTTTGCCAAGTAACAGCTGTTAACATCTTATAGAAGTCAGAGGCACTGCACTGATGCTATTGAACCATTTTTATTCAATTCTGACTTTTAGATGTTTTTGGATTTTTTTCACTAGTATTTGTCTGAAAAACTTAAAAAAGAGTTTTTCCAATGTCTTCACATTTTTTATCAAATAAGTTTTTTGTCCCGGCTTTTTATATTCAGATCTCTTAAAGCAACTACATGGCATTAGTGGTTTTAGAGAAAATGTGTTTATTAGTGGTTTTAAAAAAACATTAAAACTACTGCAATAAGGATGTTAATAAATGGGCCTCCCTGTTTTAGTTAATTTCATGCTATAATAAATTAATGTAATCATATATAAATAAATAAAGTTATTTATATAGTTTATATTAAAGACATTTTAACATATATAAAACTGTTTATTGATTACTTGTTTGATGATTTGTTTGTCAGGGAGATACAGACCCCTCGAAAGCTTGTGGTTACTGGCACAAAAAGTATTGTTCCTTTTCTTTACTGGAAGTGGTGTATTTTAATGCCATTTTAAACAGCTTTATAAATGTGGCCCCTACATGTTGAAAGGAAAATGGTTCCTAAAAGTTACACATGCAAGAAAAGAATTGTGCACTAATTGTCATAGTATTGTAGCAAAAGAAACAAAGCTTCCATCAATTTTTTGCATCCATCCATATTTTGACAAGAATTGAAAAAAAGAGTGCCATGAATTGTGACACAATTGTCACATTCAGTGTGTTCAAGTAAAAAAAAACCTAAGTAAGAATGCTAGGTACTAATTAGAACTGCTATATTAGGAAAGCAAATACAGTAGAGTCTAATATTAAACAAAGAACAATTCTCTTCTGTAAGTTTCCCATTGTGTGCATGTTATTTTTAATCCCAATTTGCATGCTAATTAAGTACAAGCAATTACAACTAGAGTAACTAACATCATGCTATTACACAAATCATATAAAATTATTGTTGTCATTTTATGAATCTTTAATGGCAATTTTGTACATTTAATTGAGAAAATCATTGCCTTTTTATAATGACATTTTTACTTTTATATTTGAAGAGACGTGCATAGGCTGAAAAAATGCCTGAAAGAATATACGATATGCGATATAGATATATATATATATATATGTGTGTGTGTGTGTGTGTGTGTGTGTGTGTGTTTGCATGTATTTATATATATGTATCCACGAATATCAAAAAACGCCAAATTTAAAACTTCACTTCTTTGTTATCCTTGAGAAAAGTCCTAAAGGGAATCTGTCGTCATTTTAAACTTTTTTTTTTTTTTGCATTTTTATAAAAACAACACATCCATAAACACTGTCTGGCAAATAAAATGTTAATCCACAAATCCATGCATAAGTTATTTTAGTTTGTATTTTGTCATGGGGGCTTCCATTTCTGCTCATTACACATTCATCCTGTGCTGCTCTAACAGCAGGCACAGCATTACCTGTGTGCTTGGAGGCAGCCACTCTGCAATGAAAAGCCAAGTCGCACTACGACATGAGAATCTAGCTGTACACTCCCCCTCCCCTCTCTGCCCATGCCTGTGATGTTTGGAGGAGAGAGGTCACATGGTTGCAGGGAACCAATTACTTTCACTTTCCTACGTTCTGCTCTACAGCTGCACTAGCAGCCCCTCCTCCCACATAGACACTATCAAAGCTCCTGCCGTTCTGTAAGTTTAATCTCTGCTTTCCTTTGGAGGGGGGAACTTTCTCTCCTTGCTGCCTTCCTAGTTAGTTTTACTGGTTACTAGATGAGGTAAAGGAGCTGTGAGTTCCCTCTGCTATCCACCTCTCACACACCTTGCTCCTTTCCTGCCTGCAATACTTCTTTTTTCATTAACTACTTACTGCCTCCTTTCTCCTGAGCTTTTTTAACCCTTCCTAGACTTCCTCCTAAGTTTCCCTAGTTTTCAAGTATGTCCTCCTTATTTTATCCTTTTTTCTATTCCCTGTCATCAGTCCTGGGAGTGTACTCCTGTGGTTCTGCCATTCATTTTTGTGTAAACAAATATAATAAACTATCTATATAAAATATTTTTTCCGGTTCCCAAAATGAATTGTGTGTGTGTGTGTGTATATATATATATATTTATTTTTGAAACGTAAGTGGGGGCAGTGATCACAGGACTATCTTATTTCAGTCCTTCTGAAGTGGTGTCAGTGGGAGCTTATCTTGATTCCTGCCTATTGTTCAATTGACAGGCTCAGCAGACAAGGCTCTATTTACATTACAGCAGCTTGTAGGAGGGAGGGGTAATGACATCACTCCAACTTGCAGTGCAGCAGTAAAGTGTGATTGAAGTTTATCAGAGCACAAGTCACATGACCTGAGGGCAGCTGGGAAATGTCAAAATGTCTAGCCCCATAGCAAATTTTAAAATTAGATATAAAAAAATCCATTTCTTGTTTTGAAAAACGGATTTCAATGCAGGATTCTGCTGTAGTAGCACTATTAACTGATACATTTTGTAAAAAAAATTTTTTTCCACGACAGTATCCCTTTTTAACTAGGACCGAAACGTTGGACTCTAATATGATGCAAATAAGGAAGTGAAGATTTTTACATGGGTGTGCCGGTTTTTGATATTCGTGGATATACATACAATTTAACTGTGCACCTCGGTTATATACAGAAGTAAAGCTAGCCTGGGAGTGTGGATACCCAATAGAAAAAAAAAATACAGCAAGTCCAGTTGATTTGACTTGATACTATAAATACATTTGGAGTTAGTTTATTAAAAGTATTAAGGATTTAATCCTCATTGGAAGAGAGACACATTTAGGTAGCATATCAGCTATATAATTATTGGGCACAGAACAAGGGAAATGGAAATTCAAACCTGTGTAGAAAAGGGATGAAAGGGCTTCAAATGGTCTATGTTTTGTGATAGTCCTGTAGTATTCTATGGAAATAAGAATAGGATGAACAGATTTTTTAAAGCATTTTACTCCTATATTGCAGGACAATGATGACTGCAAGAAATTCCCTATCACTGAAATCAAAGTTGTGTTAAGAGGTGGAGCCTTGCTTTAGAGATGAAGGATACAGAATGCAGTTAAAGGGATACTGTCATGGGAAAAAAAAAAAATTCAAAATGAATCAGTTAATAGTGCTGCTCCAGCAGAATTCTGCACTGAAATCCATTTCTCAAAAGAGCAAACAGATTTTTTTATATTCAATTTTGGAAACTGACATGGGGCTAGACATATTGTCAATTTCCCAGCTGCCCCAAGTCATGTGACTTGTGCTCTGATAAACTTCAATCACTCTTTACTGCTGTACTGCAAGTTAGAGTGATATCACCCCCTCCCTTTTTCCCCCCAGCAGCCAAACAAAAGAACAATGGGAAGGTAACCAGATAACAGCTCTCTAACACAAGATAACAGCTGCCTGGTAGATCTAAGAACAGCACTCAATAGTAAAAACCCATGTCCCACTGAGACACATTCAGTTACATTGAGAAGGAAAAACAGCAGCCTGCCAGAAAGCATTTCTCTCCTAAAGTGCAGGCACAAGTCACATGACTGGGGGCAGCTGGGAAATTGACAAAATGTCTAGCCCCATGTCAGATTTCAAAATTGAATATAAAAAAATCTGTTTGCTCTTTTGAGAATGGATTTCAGTGCAGAATTCTGCTGGAGTAGCACTATAAACTGATGCGTTTTGAATAAAACATGTTTTCCGATGACAGTATCCCTTTAAGTAAAAACTGGAACTTGCAACTTTAGAAAAATCTTAACGAATAAAGGATAAATCCTTGAAATTCAATGATGTAGTACATAAACATAAAGTTGTATAGTGCCTTTGGCAGAGGGTTCCCAGAGGTGGATAGAATGGATTAAGGGTCTACTGCGAATGCAGAGACATATATTTGGTCATGCAATGCACAGGCGGTGTGGATAGAAGTGACATCTTTTGAAAGTACCCAGGTAGGTAAAGAAGAGACAGATTTCTCATCCTTGGAGTGCTGCTACAGTATATATGTGTAACAGATTTAGACAGGATCAAGCAGTACTGGTGTTTAAGTGTTGCTTTATTTTGCTATGTCTCAGCAACGAGAAGGCAGAATTCAATTGTATTGGCCTCAAGAGGTCTATCATTTTAAACCAGAGGACTGTGCTTTGATCTACCAGAAGAGGCTCTCTAAGGATCTTGATTTAGAAATGCTATAAACTGAAAGAAGGTTTCAACATCAGGTTTATGCATCAGCTTTTCCTGCTTCATGGATCTGAAAATTTAAACCAGAAGTTCCCCTCGTAGGAAGCATATAAAAACTCTGAGTATGACCAGTTCTGCGGAGAAGGCATAGGAACATTAACCTGTAGCTTTTATGAAAGTCTTACATTTGTAATGATTCAGAGATAAACAACATGGACAATAACACTTGAGAATGTGCATATGTACTATATGTTTATATGTGGAATCCAGGAGATAACTATGTATTGGGAGTTTCACATGTGGGACAAAATAGTAGAAGTAACCAGAATAGTGAATCGGAGCCACACTAATTGCAAATGATATGTGATGAGATACAAATGTCATGAAACTGACAAACACTATAAAAAACAACTTTCATTCCAACTCACAGCATAACTTGAAATATAGTTTCTTTAATCTGATTCCTAAACAATACAAAAATCGGTAAAAAAAAAAAATTAGCCATTATGTTATGTGCTTTTCAAACAAGATAACTGTTTATCATTAGTAAAGATTTTCATTTTATTACATACATCCTATATGGGCGAACAGGAGGGTTTATAATTTGCATAGGCAGAAATCAAAGCGCTCTGAGAACTAGGCATATGTGCTCTAATAAGTTGTGTTTTATGTCTTGTTCTATACTGTATAAAATAGTTATGGAACATATATAGATAATGTTTATATAATACACAAAAGCCATGAATATCTTGTAAATTATATCCTTATAAACGGTGAGTTCTGATGTCATCAGTTATAAACGGTTAGTTCTGATGTCATTTCTGTCACATGACTCACTGAAATTTGTGTATTATAATAAATAAAGTACCCCCAGTTCCAAAATATGAGGATATTAGAAGTTACCTCAGAGTTCCATGACCTGTATAAAAACACTCGGCCTTCGGTCTAGTGTTTTTATATCATCATGAAACTTCTCGGTAACTTATAATATCCTTATATTTTACAAGAGGGGGTACTTTATTTACTATATACAGTAGAACACACACTAAACCTATGACTCATTGGTGACCAGTGCCAGTACCTATTTAATAAACCTAGTAGAAAATTAAGATGGGGCAGTGTTTGTTCAAGAATAGGACAAAGATAATTACATAGTGAATAAAATATATTGCTCCACACACTGTACCAAACACAGCAAGCTCCCAATACACATTACCATGAATACCCTCTCTGTCAAGGGAGATAATACTAGGCTTTCTGTGTATTTAAATATGTATGGCTAGATATCTATTTGTAATGCCAGATTACAGTGCTTTCCTAATTTGCTGTACTTGTGCCTGATATCTTGCTTACTAGGGCCAGAGAGAAATAACTGACTCAATAAAATGACTCAAAGTAACGACTCATCAGTTATAGTAACAATAAATAAGCTTTCCATTAGAGACAACATATAAGAAAGCTGTGTATTAACATTTGAATATGTCAAGCACAGTAAAAATGCTAAAGAAAACATTGAATTGTTCATTCCTAAGTCAAAAAGAAACAGCAAAAAAATGTTTAATGTCTCAAGAGAATAGTGTCAAATACCAGAAAAGAATAGGACACACCAAACATGGAGAAAATTTTATCTTAGAAAAGAGAACTGAGGCAAGTAGTTATCATATGATTGTTGGTAAAGAGTATACACATTTAAGAGAGCTGACTATGCTAGTCTTACCATTCACATGGGGACTAGCGCTATTTCAGGACCTCGTCCCCGTAACAAATTGCCCTGTGAAGCGTCCCTTTCTGCTGAAAAATCTTTAAAAAATCCCTGTGGAGCAGTTGATCAGGGCTCACACTGCATCATTGTACAGGCAGGGGGCACAGGCAGGGTCAGACTGGGCCAGCGGGGCGCCTGGAAAAAACCTGGTGGGCAAAGGCTCTCATGGCCCGTGCCAGCCCAGACCCACTCCTTGCCCCTGCTCTGGCCGCATCAAAACCAGGTAAGCGCATGCGCGTGGGGGGGGTAATGCCGAAGGGGGCTGCAACTGGGGTCCGGAGGGGGATTTGTGGCAGGGTTGGGGCTTGTGGGGGGGCCCTGAAACATAGACCTGGTGTCTATTGCCTCTATGCCATCCTACTATGAGTTTTGGGGTATTGTACAAGGAATTGCCTCTATGCCATCCTACTATGAATTCTTTGGTATTGTACATGTAATCACCTCTGTGCCATCCTACTATGAATTCTGGGGTATTGTACATGTAATCACCTCTGTGCTATCCTACTATGACTTCTGGGGTATTGTACATGGAAATTTCCTTAGTGTCATCCTGCGGTGAGTTCTGTAAAAAAAGGAGGTGGGGTATGGAAGGACAGGGTGACTGGCCCACAGCTAGTTCACCCTAATATATTTTGCTTTTTAAATGGAAATGGTGCTCTGAACAGGCATTATAAATATAGCTCTCTTAGAGCAAAATAAGTGGAAAGCTTTTGTACTTAGCACATAGTACTTATAACAGAGATAATGCTATTAGAGAGGCAGTGGGATCTTAGAAAGATTGTGTAAGAAATTATTGAGGAAGAGAAGGTTTAGCACATGATAGATGAGGACATGTTATATGCAAAAAATGTACTTTGTAAATTCACTACCGCTAGAAGCTTGACTGGCAAAATTGATGAGCTTGATGTCCTCAGTATTACTGAAACATGGCTGAATGAATCACAATGAAACCTTGTATATAGGAATGAGGTGGTGGGAATTGCTGATAAAGTCAAAGTTTTATAGGTTGACCCTTCCACAGATTGTTGTATGGCAATACTAATACTAATAACAAATTAATTGTAGGAGTATGCTAAAGACACCATCATTAAATTAAATTGGAAGCTCTATTCCTGTTGTAAACATAAAAACATATACACCTCGGTAATAGTGACCATAATGTTATCTAATTTAATATATGTTGCTTTTCATGAAAACCAAAGCACTTTACAAGCATATAACCATCATTATTTTATACATAGCTTTGGGTCCTAGCTTCTTCTCAGTTAAAAACACAGAATCGTTTAAAATTATATCACACCATTACTATGTTAAACCATTACTCATTGTATTCCCTTATGGGAAAAAGTAAAAGGATCAGCCAATGTAGATCAACTGAGATTAGGAAGGAAGAAAGAGAATGGGAAGGAAGAGGAAGTATTTAAAAGCTAAAAGAGAGTATACAGTATTGTTAGAGCCTATAAATGATATATGTGTGTAGGCAGCCATCTCATGTCATTTTGCCTGGTCATGTGCTTTCAGAAATTTCCTGCCATATGAAAATTAGCCTGAGCATATGAGCTCTAGAGAAGTTGTGCTAGGCAAAATTGAACGCTAGCGATTCTTTGCTTTGATTTGCTCGCATTGCCGAAGTAACAATGGCAAAAATTAGAGGACAAAAAGAATATGGAACCCCTTAATTCAATAATAATTAAATTCATGGCTATAGGCAAAGGTCTGACTGTTGTCAGAATAAATGCAAAAAACTGAAAAAAGAAAAGAACCCTGCATATAACCAACAGGATTTTGTAGTAATCCTAAAATTAAGGTGTGTTACCTTATCAGTAATAGACAATAAATTAATTGAAGAGATGTAAGTGCCAATTAGGGCGTGTATTAATTCCTTATCCTAACAAACATATATTGAATCAAAATCAAATAAGAGGTCAATTGTTTTTAAATAGGTACTAATCAATAAATAAGGTGCGATCCAATAAATTAGTTAAAAAATACTGCTCCAGGCATTTACTAATAGATCTATACCTTATCACTACAATTCATTTCAATATAATACTAAAGGGCAGTTCCTAAGTGGATAAAGTGCTAGTTCAATAAATAGTGAAGATTACTTGAAAAGTTCATTGAATATCTAAAAAATTGGATAGAGGGTGGAGTTGTCCCAAAAGCTAACTGCCTGATCATTTTCTAAGGCCTGGGACACCACAAAGTAGGAGGCAGGACAGGGTAATCGGGACTGTGGCCTTGATGTATTAGCTTACCCTAAACTTAGGAAGAGCTGAATAACCCTAAAAAGAAGTATCCAACCTCACACCCCCAGTACTTCTAAATGAACAGATGCTGAGAGTAAATAAAATACAGGTTAAACATAGAAGGAACGCCAACGCGTTTATCTTAACAGCTTTTTCAAGGCGCAAGTCCTATTGTCTATTACCGATAATGTAACACACCTTAATTTTGGGATTACTACTAGTGATGGGCAAATTTATTCGCCAGGCGCAAATTAGCGGCGAATTTGCGCGATTCGTGGCAGGCGAATAAATTTGCAAAACGCCCGCGAAAATTCGCGGAAAAAATTTCGAAAAAACGGACGCCGGCGTCAAAACGGGCGCCGGCGTCAAAAACGGGCGCCAGTGTCGAAACAACGGGTGCCGTCAAAAACGAGACGCCGGCGACGTTTCACGAATTTTTCGCCGTTTTGCGAATTTCGCGTGAAATTCGTGAATTTTTCGGCGAAGCGAAACGGCGCAAATTCGCCCATCACTAATTACTACAAAATCCTATTGGTTATATTTTGAAAGATATCAGCTTTAACCTCCGTCCAAAAACAAAATGTCTGCAAATCCAGCAAACAAACTCATATATATTATGTACACAAGCTATGTACAATATAATTTCCTATAAATTGTTTGAGACCTTGCAGTCAAGTGAGTACAAGTGGTGGGTTTAGAACACCTGCATAAACATAAAGATGTAGAATTCATATACTCAATGCCAATAGGCTGCCCTTTACCTGTCTCTGGGAATTTAGATTCACAAAGAATGATGTCAGAAAGTTTGAGGCAATATTAATAAGATTTAATAAGATTAAAAAAAAACTGGAACATTAGGTAGTCTTATACAACATACGTAAATCATAACCTAATGTGATTGCATTTTAAGTCCAATGCATTTTTATTTGCATTTTTATCTTGGAAATAATAATCTATGTTTCTACTTAATATATAACATCTCAGTTCTGTTGTCTCTTTTTCCTTTTCTCCTTTATTTATATCAAAGAGATTTATATTTATGTGTTAATTACCATTAAATCTTTTGCTTAATCTATTTTTTGTTTTGTTCTCTTTTACAAATGTAAAGTTATAAAACTACTGTAAATTAAATTTAAAAAATGCAATGTACTTATACCTTTAATAGTGCTGATTTAGGCAAATCATTGCTCAGCAAGGACCTATGGGTAACTTGGGGAAAATAAACGTATCTATAGCAAGCAGCCTTGAAGCACCACCATCATATTTATTTATTGAATAGGCTACTTTCTTTCCTTAAAAAAAGCACTGCTTATGGCTGTTACGGAATATGCAGCCCAGTTTAGAGTTCAGTACTCAATGGAAATACTGAAATCTCCAAGAGGAGATCTCAATGTTAAAGAATGACCAAGTGGAATAGTTTACACTGGAAAATAGGCAACTGGAACATGTTCTCTATGTATACAAAGTCATCCAATTAGAATAGAAGAATTGCAATTCCAAATGTGAAAAGGGCTTTAACAGAGAGCTGTGGAGGCTGGAATATAATAACTTTAAAACTGTCTTATTTAAATTTTCCTTGTAGTGTTGTTATGTTATTTTCATGCTACTTTATTATATTAATTTATTATACTTTATTCTAGTGTATTATAAATAATTATTCTATAATTATTGTTATTGTCTTTCTCTTCGATTAAACACACACGTGTTAGTTGCCCACATAAAAAACATGTACAAATAACCACATATACAGATAACCAGTTCCTAGGTACCCAGGTACCAAGGCAATACATTTGAACTTGAACAAACAAAACAGGTCCCTTGATCATTTAGTCCCAATTCACACTGGAGGACCATGGGTGTATATGCTCAACATGAGTACCTATGTTTATCCCAAAGCAGAGGAAATGAATGCAATAAGTTGAAAACTAGTTTTTGCAACATGTTTATTAATGGGCACATAAACCATGATATTGTAGTATTGTCTACAAATGAAAATATAGCAATTTCAGTAAAAAATAAACCATTTGTTATATTGTTTTTTAAAATATGCATGATTTTTTGGCTTTTTACTACCTAGATCTTTCTATATTACTGTTTTGTTTTTTTTAACAAATCATTTGAAATGACTTATTTAGCCATTGTGTTTAATTATGAGGAACTGCTTCTACTGGATTTGGGAACAAACCAGAATGATCCAGACTTTGTTTAATTCAGATATATGTGGCATTCCATTATCATTTTAAATGAATCATTATTTATAATGAATTCTCAATTAATAACTTAATGCTTTGAATTATGAGTTGCATTTAAAAGTACCAGACATTAAACATATCAGTGCTACATGAAAAAGCTCTGAGAAGAAAAAGATTTTGGTTTACAGTTTCCTATTTTTTACTCTGCTTGTAAAACAAAATATTTAGGTACTGTAATTAAACTGCATTCCATAGCTGATTTATCCTTCGTCTCACATGCAATTTATAGCTTTAAAATGACTTTGCTTGCTTTGTATAATAAGGTTTTATCTCTTTGTAACATCTCTGCAGAATCCATTTCTGGTCGTATTCCTGAAATAAATGCAGACAGGTGGGAGTTTATGAAAAATGTTCTAGCGAGTGACATGAAGCCTGATGGGTTAGCACAGTCCACTTCACATGTGGGGAAATCTACTACATGCCATGCATTTATAACATTTTTCTATTTCCTTCTTGAACATGATCAACTATAGCTAGTAGTTCCACTTCACATGTGGGGATATCTACTACATGCAGCAAAACAATTTACCTAATTTCCCCTAGGTCTCTCCTGGTGATAGTTGCCCGGTGCTGGCTGGAGGGGTCGGTGCCTCTCCCAGAAATATCAGCAAAGAAGATAAGCCAAACAACACAGGCTGGTGTAGCGGGGATTCTCCCTGCACGTTTATTTCGTCAAGTGATGTAACGTTTCGGGGGCGTGCCCCTTCATCAGTCTGATGAAGGGGCACGCCCCCGAAACGTTACATCACTTGACGAAATAAACGTGCAGGGGAGATCCCCGCTACACCAGCCTGTGTTGTTTGGCTAATCTTCTTTGCTGATATCTACTACATGCCATGCATTAAATTAGATTTTTCTATTTCCTTTTTGAACATGATCAACTATAGTTAGTAGTAGATTAAAAGAAATGTTTATTTACAACACAGAAAAATCCAGAAATAATTTACATGTAAGGGATCTATTAAACTGGATTTTCTGGGCCTTTACATAATTTGCATCCAATACCTTAAGGCTGCTAAAAAAACACTAAAGGGTTTTTTAAAAATTAGGATTGTTTTGCCACCAACATAGATTTATGTAGCTTAGATATAAAATAAAAAAGCTGATCATTAAAAAAATGTAAACTGTTTGCTTAACTGGCATTCCTGTATTTCAAAACTCTTGGATGATGGGTTCCTGGATAATAAATCCCATACTATGCACATAATAAATACATGATATATATAGGGCACACTCTGTACATGAGTGCACAGAAGTGCGAGCAGTACAATAGCTTACATTGTTCTTACTTAAAAAATAAAATACTTGGTGGTCAAGACACAGGGAGCAGCTTCTTAACCATGGCTAGACCACTAACAAGTAGGAGCTATCTATTTTTAATGTGTTACATGACCTTAAAGGAAAACTATAAACCCAAAATTAATACTTAAGCAACAGATAGTTTATATCATATTAAGAGGCATATTAAAGAATCTTACAAACTGGTCTATAAATTTAAGTAAATCTTGCCCTTTTACATCTTTTGCCTTGAGCCACCATTTCATGATGGTCTGTGTGCTGTCTCAGAGATCACCTGACCAGAAATACTCCAGCTCTAACTGTAACAGGAAGAAGCAATGAAGCAAAAGACAGAACTCTGTCTGTTAATTGGCTCGTGTGACCTAACAAGTATGGTTTGTTGGTATGTTTGTGTGCACAGTGAATTGTACGATCCCAGAGAGCGGCCCTTATTTTTTAAAACGGTAATTTTTAATACAGTTTTAACCGCCTCTTGTAGATCTAAAGCTAGAGGTGTAGCAATATTAGTCAATAAATCAATACAATCTACAATCTTAAAAACATATCAAGATAAAAAAAAGGACGCTATCTTATAGCAGATATAGAAATTAAGAACACGAAATATACAGTGGTGAACATATATGCTCCTAATACTGATAATAAATGTTTTTTCACAAATGTCTTACAACGGCTTGACTCCTGCGGAGGCGATGAATATCATACTTGGTGGAGACTCTACCGCAGTATAGAACAGTTATTTGGACAAATCAGGTAAACTCACCTTGCACTCACACTCAAGAGCTAAACCCTTACACACACTTTGTGACATACTACACATACAAGACACCTACAGATTTTTATACCCAACCATGGGACCCATTCAAGAATAGACTACATATTTATTACACAGACGCCGCTTCCCGCTGCTTTGCCACAGCCAAAATCTACCATAGATATTTCAGACCATGCTATCATAACCACACAGTTAGAATTATCTAAAACCCAATCACGCTCAACCAATTGGAGGTTCCCGGCATACTTAGCTACTAATAAAGATTTTTCTTTATTTCTAAAATCAAACTGGGCCAACTATATCGATTATAATATTGAGCACTGGGAAGATCCCCACCTACTATGGGCAGCCTCAAAACCTGTTCTGAGAGGACATGTTATATCTTATTTAATCAAAAAAAGAAAATCTTTTTAGGGAAATGCACATTACTACAAAAGGAATTGACAAACCATTATACAGCTTTCAAAACTACCAATACACAGGAAGACAAAAATAAATACAATGAGACGAAACAGCTTTAAGATACTTTATTAACTGATAAAGCATATAACTCATTAAATCATACAGCAAACAGATTTTATAGATGGGGGAACAAATCAGGAAAACTTTTAGTTAGAATAGCCACAAAAAAATAACCAACCCATATGTACAAAAATTACAAACCCCGCAAGGATGGACTAAAGATCCTGATCAGATCAAAGATATCTAAACAACTCATTTCAAAAAATTATATAGTGCCCCCACAGACGATCCGATAGACGGCCTTAAATTCCTACAGGAATAAATTCTTGATGCTCCTGTAACAAACTAAGACATTTCAAGAACAATTAAACATTTGAAAAACAACAAAACACCAGGACCAGATGGTTTCTCTGCAGAATACTATAAATTACTAATATCTGAACTCTCCCCTATTTTAACTAATCTTTATAACAAAGTCCTGCAAGGTTCACCACTATGGCATGAGGCCAATGTTGCAAGAATAATATTAATCCCAAAAGAAGGCAGAGATCCAACAGACTGTACCTCATACTGACCTATATTACTACTTAATCCTAAAATCCTGACCAAAATAATGGCGGACAGATTACAGTTAATCTTTCCCAGAATACTTACCGAACACCAAGTAGCTTTCCTTAAACACAGACAATCAGTGCAAGCCATCCGCAAGATATTGACATTGGTATATCATTGTAACCTAAGAAAAGAAAACAAGGAATATTACTAAACCTGTACGCAGATAAAGCCTTTGATCGGATCTCACATATACATATTAGACGATTACTAAAATATCAACATATTGGCATCCAAATGTTCAATCTCTTCAAAACTTTTTATTCTAATTCATGCACATTTGCAAGGCTGCCCGCTCTCTCCATTACTATTCAACTTAGCCATAGACCCCTTACTCAGACATTCCTTGAAAAATCTGTATATCTCATGTATCCCAATTAATCAAACACAACTAAAAGTCACAGCTTTTTCAGATGACATACTTCTCTTTATACAAAACCCTCAAATAGAAATTCCAACCATTCTATCAATTATAAACAGATTTGGACGAATAGCCGGCTTTCAAATTAATGCCGGAAAATCCGAGGCAGTTCATCTCCATGATCCCAAGACACACAATTGGTCTGCCGACTTTTCTTTCAAAAATGCTCAACACTATATAACATACTTAGGTATAAAAATACCAAAACATCATAAAGACACTTATAAATTGAATATCCGACCATTTATTGATAAGATTCAACAAGACACACAACAATGGAAGCACCTTAATCTAACCTTTTTGGGTAGAATCCACTTCATTAAAATGATCCTGTTTCCAAAATAATTATATATACAATGCAAATGTTACTATACCGTATGAAACCAACTGATCTAAAACGCATAAATCACATATTTCGTACCTTTATTTGGCAGAATAAATGGCCCAGAATCAGCATGTATAAATTACAACAACCAAAAACTTTAGGGGGAGTCAATCTGCCAAATATCAAGGAATACAATGAAGCAGCATTACTTAGATATGCAGGAGACTGGCTAGTAAACAGAAACTGGTTCACTAACATAGATTTAGATCAATCTCACTTAGAGGGTCTTACTTTAAATTACCTTCTACATTCCCCACTTTCAACAATTCCCCAATCGTCAAAGGATAATCCATTATTTTTAGACACATATAAAATTTGGCAATCACTGAGATTAAAACATCATCTACCTTCACATCACTCTCCATACCTAACATGGCTAGGGAATGAAGGCTTTCCTAAAATCCAGTCCTACACAATTGGCGTGACGCAGGATTAGATAAGGTACGAAATCTTATCAAAAATAATCAAGACCTGCTCTCCCTAAAGGAGTTAAAAGTGATATTCCCATTCACACATTCACACATATTCCTTAGTCTGCAAATACTACACTTTTCGAGAAATACAATCCACAAAATAAAACACACAAACGATAACAACTTGAAAAAGAAATCTACTATACGCTCAACTGCACAAATATATAATATACTACGAACAAGCATAAACACGGACACAGAAGAAACTCTCTTATTTAAATGGACAACACTCACACCACAAATTCCTATTACGGAAATTTTTAAAGCTCATATACGCATAACACAATTGCTACCAACCAGCAGATACCAAGAAATGGCATTACAACTTCTTCACAACTCATATCTAACACCCGAAAAACGATTTAAAATGGGGACTCTCCCCTCAGACATGTGCATTCGATGCATAGCCCCCAAGGCGGATCTTTTACATATGCCATGGTCTTGCCCTCAAATACTTATTAACTTTTTATAGGCCAGTTCAACCAACAACAGAATGAGTCCTATTTAGCAATACCCAAATTTAAATAAAGGGGAGAAACATTTGGCAGCTAGGTTGGCAGCAGCATCTCAGAAAACAATTTCACACCAATGGCTTTCCACGGAAGCCCGCTCATGCTCATGAAACAGAAACTACACCGTATCTTTCATATGGACTGGCTGGAAGCCACAACAAGAAAAGATATACAAGCGGAAAAATTATTTTCTACTTGGACCACATACATCAATAATCTTCCCTCACCACTTAAATACTTAATCACTCACATCTTTATAAATACAACATGGTATGATACAGAAATCTTAAAAGGCAACTCTTTGCTACAAGATACATAAAACTACATCCCAAATACGCTTCAAGGAACTAGATCAACCACAAGCTCACCCCCCAGGAGTCACCGCACTAATAGGCTTTTGACATCTTACTTAAGGTAAATAAGTCTAACCTGTTAAGATTTTTCAAGATTCTAAGATTTGAAACTGATCTCAAAACTTGATACATAATAATGCAAAGCAATGAAAATCCAATGTTATGTTAGCTTTGTTTATGTTTAATTTTTCTCCTTTTTCTAATGTTTCATATCCTATACTGAATGCATGTTTCTTTAACAGCAATAACTATTGTGTATCACTAATTGTACACATGTGTTGTCCAAGAAACATATAACATGCTTTAAAAACTAATAAGAACAATTACAAAAAAAAGGGCAATTTTCGATTTATGATTACCCAATGGCAAATACTACTAGAAAAGTATATTATTATGAAAATGGTTTGTTTACATGAAGC
Source organism: Xenopus laevis (assembly GCF_017654675.1). NCBI lineage: Eukaryota > Metazoa > Chordata > Amphibia > Anura > Pipidae > Xenopus > Xenopus laevis. The sequence goes on from NC_054382.1 coordinate 108,888,957, forward strand.
AGGGTTTTATGCAATATCTTTTTTATAGAGACCTACATTGTTTGGGGGGGGGGGTATAGTTTTCCTTTAAAGGAAAATTATTCTCCCAAAATGAATACTTACAGATAGTTGCAAAGAAAAAAACAATTCACACAAATAAGAATAAAAAATTGCATTTGGCAATGTAATAGTCTTCCTTATACTGTTATGGCATTGCAAATTTTAATTGCACAATTGTACCTTTTAAAGGAGAAGGAAAGGTTTGACATGGTAATGTATTCAAAATGTTTACCCCACATGTGCCTCCTGAACCGCTATATTTCTGCTTCTGCATTGCCATCCATTACTTAGTAATCTGCCTCGCAAGCTCTACCTTTCTTCATGTGTTAGCCGGCGCCATTTTAGAAGCGCCAACGTCACTTCCCCCGCGGCTGCCCCACACTGCGCATGCGCCAATTTTTTTCCCCCTCTTCACTTGATCCCGCGCGTCATCAACGCTCAGCGCTCAGCGCATGCTCAGCAGTACTACAGAGAGGAACTGCGCATGATCCAGGTCGTGAGTCGCAATGGGAAGATAGGCATGCTGGGAAAAACGCTTCTCCTACTCTACACTATCAGAGGAAACGGATCAACAGAGCTGCTACAAGAAAGCACACAGAGGTAAATGTAACACACCAGCAGACTTTTAGTAACACGGCTGCTTTTTTAAAGATAATTCATGTTTGGGCTTTACAGGTCCTTTAAGAATTACTTGAAATTACTGATGGGCGAATTAATTCGCCAGGCGTGAATTCACAGTGAATTCCCGCGATTCGCCGCAGGCAAATAAATTCATGAAGGAGCTGCGAAAATTTGCCGGCGTAAAAAAAAAAGTATACCGGCGCATTTTGGCGAATTTTGCGGTAAATTCGCAAATTTTTCCGCGAAACACCCCAAATTCGTCCATTACTGCTTGAAAGTAGTGATGAGCGAATTTATTTGCCTGCCATGGATTTACGCAGAACTTCCATACTTTGCCATCTATGAATTTTTTCGAGAAACTGCATCAAAATTAGCAGCAACAGAAAATTTAATGCCCATTGACTTTAATGAGTTTCGACAAAAAAGTAGCTGAGACAAAATACTCGCCAAGACAAAATTGTTGCTGAGGCAAAAAAGTTGCCATAAGAAAAAACGGCCATTGAGAGTTAGAAAAAATTGTGCATGTAAAAAAAATTTTGATACGCATCGGCTTCAATGTGTTTCATGAATCTTTCATTTTATGATTTTTTTTTTGGAGTTTTGCTAATTGTTCAATGACGCATAATAATAAAAAAGTATATTATTATGAAAATGGTTTATTTAAATTAAGCAGGATTTTACATATGAGCTTATTTATGCAATATATTTTTATAGAGACCTACATTGTTCAGGGCTATAGTATTCCTTTAAAGAACAAGGAAGGGCTAATTCATTGGCAGATGCAAAAATGATAGGTACCACCCAGTGGAAAACACTTAAGAATCTTTTAGGAAGTGCTGCACCTGCATTCAGCTTCTTATTTCCAGGGATACCTTGCGTAGGATTGGGATTTAGCATATGAAATATGTTAATATACTGAATACTGTAAGCTCAAGTCTATGAAAAGGATTTCTGGGAATAGATGACAGTCTGTCAATTCCTTAGATAGAACCACAGGCCTGTTCATTTTTTTTTCTGACAAGAAGCACAGGCCTATTAAAGGTTTAGTTAACTGGGAGGGTGTCTAACCATTGGCTACCACCCCCCCATTACAGTGAGTTGGCCTTTATGTGTCTGTTACAGGAGATGTGATGTGAAATACTAAGTGTGACAATCTATAGGTCTAAGTATTGCTATAATCTTTTAATGATGAAATGTCTGAAACATGCATGCAATTCTATTCCATTAAAAAATAATTAAGTCCCTTGATTTAAAACAAATTCTGTTCTATTATCTAGTCTGCATTGTGCCATATGCAAAGGTACGGATGTATAAAGCTGTGATATTATTTTTCACAAAAGTGCAGCTATGAGTAAAAACTATGCTGTTAGGAAAACTCATATAGAAACCTGTCTTGTTGGAAAATTGCACTGATCTAGTCTATTTATTATAAAGTATTAATGCACATAGAAAGCTCAGTCTTACTTTGCAAATATTATTTAAACTGGTGGTTTATAAATATGCAATCAATTTGATGGTGTTTTGAGTTTTTTTTTTCTGGTGTACTATTATCATTGTATATTTAAATATAGGTACCCTAAAATTAATGTGCCTCAAAACTAGTACAGGTCTGTTATCCAGAATGCTCGGGAACCTGGGGCTTTCCAGATAATAGACATTTCTGTAATATGGATTTTCATACCTTAGGTCTAATAGAAAAACTTGTAAACATGAAATAAACCCAATATACTGGTTTTGTTTCCAATAAGGATTATTTATATTTTAGTTTGGTTTATATTTTAGTTTGGAGCAAGTGCAAGGTACTGTTTTATTATTACAGAGAAAAAGGGAATAATTTTTAAAAATTTGGATTATTTGGATAAAATGGAGTGTAGGGGAGACAACCTTTCTGTAATTCGGAGCTTTCTGGATATCGGGTTTTCAGATAATGGATCTCATACCTGTACCATACAGTCACTTGGCATAAATAAATAAAATATACCCAAGCCAACCAAAATGATTAAAGCCTATATTCCAGTAAAAATCCATAATCTATGAGGGTAACATGGGCACAAAAAAATATAACTATAAATGTTTTTTTTCCTAATATGGGCACAAAGAAAATATAATTGTATATGCAGAATATTGAATAACATAATGGCAGCAATTGTATTGTCAGATTTACAAGAAAAAGAACTGTACTGCGCTACTAAATGCAACCTCTTGGCTCAAAATGGTCTTAAAGAAAGTGAAAAAAAGCAAAGAAGGAAATATCCACTGAACATGAAGGAGCTTGTTGAGCGGCTTGTTCTACAGAGAGCCGAGTGCATTTGAAGCATGACCAAGTCAAAACAAAACAGTAGCCAGAAAGGAAGAAGTAATTATTTTAGATTACAAAATGCTTCAGCGATTCACTTCATGAGACAACTGCATAGTCCACCTCAGCTAGGATGCAATCAATATCATATTTCGTCAAAACCGTGTAAGACTGGAAACAAAATGATTCACATTTTAGCAGACACTAGCTGCAAGCTACTGGGGGGGAAATTACTTTAAGCAAAAAAAAATTTATATTTTTTTGTTCAACATTAGATGTCTTATGGCACTAAAAGGTAAAAAAATGTGCTTTACTGTTATGGGGGAGGGGGTATAATTTTTTAATGTTCCCATGACAAAGACCTATTAAAATAATTGCAAGTAAATAAATCTACCTTTATTGTGGTGCTAATTGAATTTACTATGAATCTCAAAAAAAAAAAAATCTTTGGTGGGCTTGTGTTGCCCCCCACAGATTTGTCTCTGAACATTTATTATGTCATAATTATAAAGTCCCTTTGAAGTGGATAAAAATCCCTCGACTATTCTCATCAATTATTTTCACCTGTTAATTCATTTTTTTGCGAGGTAATAACCCCGGCATAATAACAAACGTGCAAGTACTCCGATTTTGCAATTAAAAACAGCAGGGCTCCTATTCTGATCATACAGTCTGTGACATCCATCACAGAAAACAATTTGGGCCTAGTGGGATGACAGATGCCACACTGATGGCTCTACTAACTAACTGTCTGTCATGATAAAAAAAAATATATATATATAAAATAAGATGGCTACAGTCTGCATCTGGAAGTTATCTGACCATTCAGAAGGGAAAACCTTCAGTGACTAAATTACTGAGAGGTAATTTAACTTCACAAAATGTGGATTTTTGATCTATATATGCGTATGCATTCCAGGGGCTGGTGTAATTTGGAAACATCTACAATCACTCTCTGTGTTTGTTTCTCGGTCCTATCCATGGGAAAAACAGTATAATTCTCATTATATTGCCGTTTTCACATCTTATTACAGCCAGACGTCAAGTGGTTATTCCACTGCTTTGTTTGACTAAATCAGAACAACAAGGGTTTCTTCCAACCTTTGGACAGGTGCCGAAATAGAAGAGGCTTCTTTTTATGCTCTCCACTTTACATCAAGGTTTAATGAAACTATACGTGGAATTTATCCCACTGGCTAGCAAGGTTTAAAGCAGCCTGTTTGCTAATCTTGTAGTCATTATTAGAGGAACACACAAGCAGAAAACCCAATTAGTCATCAAAAGGGTTTTGCACAAGAATATATTGTACTTCAAACCTGAAAAATGTCAGTAAATGTCAATAGGTTGTGAGTATTTAATGATCGGTATAGCTATTTCTTTTAATATGCAGCCACGTATCGGGGTTCAAAAAAATGGTCAAGGCTAATTCTGCTTCTCTTGCAGAAACCTCTCAAAATGCATATTTTTAATACAAAGAAACGGACAGATCAAGTTTGGAAAAAAACATGTACTGAAATCTTGGTTAACAAGCAAAAATGTTACTGGGTCCCTGCAGAGAGGAGGGAGGACAATGCCCCAGCATTACTGTAAAATACTGTAAAAAGTTTAAAAAAAATTTGTGTCAGAAAAGAATCAAATAATAAGTGCAAAAAGTAGGGCTTTTGTTAGTAGTAGACACATGCATACTGTATATAAATTATTGTGGAAACGTCATAATAACAGGTACATTTTTTTCTTTTTTATGGAAAATAACTTAACAACAAATCTGATTCTTGCTTTCATTAGTCTTACAGCAGCTGAGACGCCACAGATAAATGCTAATTGTTTTCTGCTGACAAAATGAAACCCAAATATACACCCCCCACTGAGTCTCTCTATCAGCAGCTCTTTCTGGGTCCAGCTCCTTAAACTCTCCCTGGTGAGGATTCAAATTAAACAACTGGCTTGCATGCTCTATAAATGTATCTCTCAGAAACCCAGTATTCCTATTACTAACGAGTAAATGAATACATGAGATTCATTACTGCTACTTTTGTGTATTGTCTCCTGGTTTGTCACAGAATAGGACAGAAGACCCAATTTTAATGAAAGCATTTAAAATGAAAAAAAAAAATTGTATATTAGGCACTTAGAATGAGTCCAATATACTTGGACTCTAATTTGTGTAGTCTTTCTTAACCCATGTGTTGGCTTGGTTATGGCTGACTAGCGAATAGTGAATAGTGTAGTGTATGTCTCTTTGGTTACTATTAGTGATGGGTGAATTTATTCACCAGGCGCGAATTTGCGGTGAATTTCTGCTTTTTAGCACCGGAAAATAAATTTGCGAAATTGCAGAGAAATATCGCTGAGGTTTTGTTTCAGTTAAACAAGCGCCCATTGACTTTAATGTGCGTCAAAAGTCGCCGGCGTCAAAATTCATGTTTCGCGAATGCTTCACCATTTTGCCAATTTCGGGGGGAAATTCGCAAATTTTGTGGCGAAGCAGAACAAATTCGCCCAGCACAATACTTCTACATGAAGCCAGGTTGTCCGATACTTTGCACAAGTGACTTCACTCAGACATCTCTCCCCTTTATAGTAATAATCGATCTATGATTGAGTTAGCCTTGTTGCCCTTTATTCTCTTCCATTTTTTTTTTGCTTTATTGGTAATTTGGTTTTTAATGCACGCGTGTCTCCTAACATTTTGTTGTTGCACTTGCACACTCTACACTTGATTACCAGGTGAAACACTTTTGCAAGACTATGGGGCAAATTCACTAACCGGCGAAAATTCGCCATCGCTGGCTTTTCACGCACATCGCAACACTTCGTCAGGCGTAACTTCGCCTGGACAACGCTAATTCACAAATATCCGAAGTTGCGCACAGGGTACCGAACGTTGGCGAAATTACGCCAGTGAAATTACACTCAGCAGTTCGAAGTTACACTAGCGTTGGCTAATTAGCATACGGCATGCAGTAAAAAATGTACAATCTTTTTCAGTCTATCACCCTTTAAATAGGAAAAAACGCCAGCTCCTATCTACTCTATAGCACTTCGCCTGGTCTGAGGTAGCGAAGGAAAGTCTGGCGATAGAGGTAACAGTTGGTAAAATCAAAAACTTAGTGAATTTGCATAGTAATGATCTTTCGCCAGACTGAAAATTCACCTGGCATTAGAGTGCGAAGTTGCGCCGAGTCTATCTCCTTGGCGAAATGACGCCATTGAATTTACACCAGCTACCGTTAGTAAATCGGCGAAGTGCTGAAATTACTTTTTCGCCAGCGTTAGCCACTTCGTCCTTTAGTAAATTTCACCCTATATGTGATATCTACAATGATTCTCTGGTTGTATATACTGCACACTGATGACATCACAGGAAGTGGGTTGGATGCCATTTTACTTAATTAAGTGTCTATTTTAGGTTATAGGATTCTAGTAAAAATCTTCCAGATATCAATCAGACATGTTAGTATGTTGATGTGTTGTTTGTCAGGTCTGTATGTCTAGGTCCTACAGTCAACAAATTAATATGCTTGTTGGTGACCTTGCCAAATCTGCATTTATTTATCTGTTTAGATTTCACCTGTTTTACCTAATTTGGATTTGCTAAATCAAATTGTTAAAATTTAAAACATAGAAACTAGTAATGTGTGGACTGGCCTGATAACCGTGGATTTACTCAAGGTTTTCTAGACCTTCCCATAACTAATAGAAACTAAGCTGCCAATATCCTTCCTTTAATGAGGGATATAGGACTATAGATGCACATCTTTGCTGATGTATAAGGTGTTTTTGTACATGTATTCCTGGTGAAAGGTACAGACTGATTATTCTTAATATCCTCCAAAACACCCTTTGAATTAGTGCAAAAATGTATGTACTCTGTAGGGAGTTTAATATCTCTGTAGCCCTCAATCAAGGGCTATTACTTTCTAAAATTCCATTAAAAAATTAAGACTTAAAAAACAGTACGGACACTATTGCTGGAAGGGATTTTACAGTTAATCAAACAAAACATCTCAATGTTGTACAAGTTATTTCAATTTTCTCAACATCCGTTTAATATTGACAACCCTAGTATCACTTTCAATTGATCTTTTGTTGTAGCAAGGTGTTTAGTGGTAATATTCCTAAAATCAGATTGTTCTCAAATCAAAGAGCTAGGGCTCAGAGCCAGCAGATTAAAGTGCATGATACATTTTTCATTAACATCTTTGATTTTAAATAATATAGAGGATTATTCCTGCAGGGTGCTGGTGTTGTATTACTGTAGCTTTATGATATTCAGATAAACATATGGTAGGAAAAGATATATGTTTAAGAATAACACCCCACATTTACAATGGCTGCCTGATGTTTTTACTTGCACAGACCAACAGATGTCTCTTGATTAATTCATGCACCATTAAACAAAGATCTAATAAATGCTTAAGACACTTAGGTACATTACAGGGATTTTAATACATTCATTTTTATACATTCAATTTCATCTGCCATTTATTTTAACAATTTTGCATTATGTAATCCTGCATGTTATATATTTATTGTCTTATTTTATTAACTTCCATAGTGTGATGTCAATTATTAAAAGTGTGACTTTGGTTTTAACCACTTCTTCAAAGGCATACTGTATGCCCAAAGGAATTGTACTCATGAAGCTGTATTCTAATAAATATATGTGGCAGTTATCTACTGTTTTATATGTTTAAATACAGTCTAATTTTATACTTTTTCATGTATATTAAAGACTAAGGGGCTGATTTACTGTAGATCGAGCTAGGGAATTCAGAAGGATTACAGGCAGGTGGGTCTATTTTATGATTTAAAAATGCTTTCCTGACTGTTAGGAAAATTGTTGATGAATTTCTAAATGATTTGCTTGTTTTTTTAATATACATATTTTAATATAAATTAAACTAAAATATGCATGAATAACATTTTTGCAGACATAAAGGAAAGCCCTGGAGCTACAGTATAAGCACATGGGCTGCATGACAAGGGATCCAAATGACCAGCAGCCAGATTACAAAGGTTTATGTTTAAAGTATGACAGATTCAGTTATAGCTGTGATTGGCTGAGAAGGAATATGTTATGGCAGGGGAAAGCTGGGCTGGGGGGGGAGATAGAGCAGGATGTGATGTCAGGTGAAGAAGCAGTTCACTTCAGGGCCAGGGCGCCAGGCCAGGCACGCGCTCAGAAGTGCGCCCTCGCAACTGCTAATAACCAGGCGTGTTACAAAGGGGAAGGGCATGGGAGGGAGTGACGGAGGGAGGGGGAAGTGCTAGAGGGGAGGAGAGGAGAGAGGAGGGGTGAGAGCAGCAGGGGAGGAAGCTGCCTGAACTATCAGGTAAGCAGAAAACGTTTGAGTAGGTACCTGCCCAGCTCCCCCCATATCTTTGCTCCCTAGGCAGGTGCCTCTTTTGTCTACCCCTAGTTCCGGCCCTGTTTCACTTCCTTATCTTCTGAGCAGGTACAAACATTCCCACCCTATTTTTGCATATTTTGTGATTATGTCAGAGTTTTTCTTCTTTATGTTCTCATATTATTTATTTACTATTGAATGTGGATGTTTTTCTTGCAGTGTTATATTGTCGTTTCTGTACCTTTCTAAAGTAAGTGAGAAACCACATTTTATTAATTCATGTTTTGAATGTCAAACACTTGATCCAGGGAATGTTTCCTATCACCATTGGGGTCAGGAAGGAGTTTTTTCCCTCTAGAGGCAAAATTATCACAGGCGTCAGGTTGGGTTTTTGCCTTCTAGATCAAAACTGGATATTTCATAATGTATTTTAAGTTTTATTAGTGGTAGGAGTTTGCCAGAGTACAGTGCAGTTACGTTTAGAAGAGGGAGAAAGGAGGTTCTCTCCTGTGACTGCACAGTGGGTTGATTGATATAGATGCTACTACTGCTTGTGCTAGGTGACAGCCTACTTGGATTTCCTATCATTGAGACACTGCAGGGCTGCTGAACTTCCCTTGTGGTGGGAGATGCAGCTCCTGCTGGTAGCAGAGTTTGGGGCCATCCTCTCTGTAGGTAGAAGCAGCCTAACACCCAGAGGTGTATATAATAACATAATGTTGATCTCAAGTCATCAGTGTTCTCTTATGGAATTCTGGCTTTTAACATTGCCTTGGGTTAGGCTGTCAAGGAATGTGAATAAATGTTGTGGCCATTTTACCCCATTTCTCTTGATGTTTTATTAAGGTATATAACAATGTGGTTCACTGGAATGGCTGATGGTGAATGGTCAATTGAGGAGTCCCCTTGTCATGTCTTTTGGAGTTACAATATGTACAGTACATGTAACAGAGCCACTTGTGGCTAGTGGACACCTGTCACTAACGTGTGCATATGCTTGGCCTTTGTGAGGATCCGCTTCCGCGTTCCTTCCGGCGCAGGCGCGCTCATCGGGGAACCGATGCGCGCCGGCGCGCGGTGTTGGACGCCGGCGACGGACGCCGACGCGAAGGCGTTGGCGACGGTCGCCGGCGCAAGGGCGTCAGCGATGGACGCCAATGACGGACGCACTGATGTCAGCTGTGCGACGCCAGCGTGAGGACGCCAGTTTGGCGCCAAATAGCTCTATTTAAACTTATCTGCTTCTGTGACTCATTGCCTGGTTATTAGGTTATCTGACTGAACCCCTAGCATTGAATTCTACTTGATCTTCTGTGTTTGACCCTAGCTTGTTTCCGGTTTGTCTTATTGCCGCCTGCCCTGATCTTCTTGCCTGACTACGTTTACGATTCTTCGCTGCCTGCCCCTGACTTCGGCCTGCCTGACTTTGCTTCTGCCTGAACCCTCTGTACTTCGCCTTGGTTAGTCTCATTGGCTACTCGCCACATCACTACTCCCTGTCCACTCCAGGTGGGTTAGTGTTGTGTGAGGCGCTTGTGGGTTCGTATTCTGCAAGTTCCTGCTCCTTCCTCGTTGGATCAGACGGTAATCCTGACAGTATAACCAGGCCATGGATCCAACGAAGGGGCTTCTCCGTTCGCTGTCCTGACGCAACAGCTGTCGTCTTTGACTCAAGCCGTTCGGGAGCTACAGAGTGGTTACTCTCAGCTACAGGAGCATATCCGAGCACATCCCCCGGCTGTAACTCCCTCCTCTGCTACTGCATCTTGTTCCAGCTGAAGTACAAGTAATTACTTCCGAGATTTCGGAGCCGAAAGTCGCCTTCCCAGAAAAATTTGCTGGTGACCGGAAGTTATTCCGCAACTTTAGAAGTAGCTGCAAGCTGCTATTTACCCTTAAGCCTCACACCTTTCCGAACGAACAGACACGGGTTGGGGTTGTCATTTCCTTCTTGACTGGCGAACCCCAGACTTGGGTCTTCCGTCTTTTGGATTGGCAAAGTCCTGTTTTGGCTACGGTGGACTCTTTCTTCGATGCCATGGTAGTGGTCTACGATGACCCACACAGAACTTCCACTGCTGAGGCCGCCCTGCATGCCTTGAGGCAAGGTACCCGTCCTGTTGAGGATTATACTCTGGAGTTCCGTCAGTGGGCAGAGGATACTGAATGGAACCCTGCAGCACTGAAGAACCGTTACCGTTTGGGTCTTTCAGCTGAGCTGAAGAATGAATTGGCCCGTACAGGCATTCCTGACACCTTGGAGGAGCTTATCCATATTTCCATTCAGTTGGATCAAAGACTGAGAGAACGTAGGGAGGAGGAAAAGGCTGAAAAAGCTGGCCTTTTATCTCCTACTTGGCTCTTACCTTCTGCTACACCTCCTATCCGTATGCCTCCTATGATGACATCTACAGTTCCTACAGCCTCTATCAGTACAGCCCCAGAACCGATGCAAATTGGTGCCATTAAGTCCGCATTAACTCCTGAAGAGCGCCTCAGACGTCGCAGGCTTAATCTTTGCCTATACTGTGGTCAAGCGGGCCATCTTCTTCGGAATTGTCCGACCCGTCCCTTGGGTAAGGAGGCTTGTGAAAGAGACTTTAATGGTTGTAACCCTTCTGTGTCCTTACTGACAATTTCTCTATCCTTGCAGTGGGGAGACAAGGTGGTGGAACTTCAAGTAATACTTGATTCCGGGGCAAGTGGGTGCTTCTTGGACAGTAAAGTTGCTCTTCAGTTCCAAATTCCTCTCCAATCCAAGAAGAACCCTATAGCACTTCGTGTGGCGGATGGTTCGCTGATTACTTCAGGTCCTGTGGTTCAAGAGACTGCTGCACTTTTTGTTGTGATTAATAAAATTCACGCTGAAGTAATGAACTTTGATGTGGTTACATCTCCATTATTCCCTATCATCTTGGGGTTACCCTGGTTACAGAGACATAACCCATCTATCAATTGGGCCACTGGTGGTGTAACATTTTCTTCAAATTTTTGCCTTTCTAGATGTAAATTAGAGAATTCGTCTTCTTCAATTAAAGTATGTTCCCTTTCTTCTTCTTCTGAAATCCATGATCTACTTCCCCTGGCTTATTGGGAATTCGCTAATGTTTTCAACAAGAGAGGGGCCGATAGGCTACCTCCCCATCGTATTTATGATTGTCCCATTAATCTTCTTCCGGGAGCCCAAATTCCTTTCGGACGTATTTATCCTTTAACTGAGCCTGAACTCCTGGAATTATGCACATATTTGGATGAAAATCTAGCCAAGGGATTTATCCGACAGTCTTCTTCTCCCGCCGGGGCTGGGATTTTCTTCGTCGAAAAAAAAAATCATTCGTTAAGATCTTGTATTGATTATAGAGACTTAAATAAGATCACGGTCAAGAATCGTTACCCTCTTCCTCTCATTCCGGAGCTATTCCAACGATTTAAGGAGGCCAAGATTTTCTCTAAACTTGATCTTCGAGGAGCATACAACCTAGTTAGAATTCGGGAAGGGGATGAATGGAAGACAGCGTTCCGCACCCGTTATGGTCATTTTGAATATCTGGTCATGCCGTTTGGACTTTGCAATGCCCCTGCTACATTTCAGCATTTCGTCAACGATGTTTTTCGAGACTTTCTTGATATTTTTGTCATCATTTATCTGGATGATATTCTAATTTTTTCTAGTTCTTTGGAGGAGCACAGAATGCATGTGAAGAAAGTTCTTGCCCGCCTTCGTACTCACCAGCTCTATGCCAAAGTCGAGAAGTGTTTATTTGAACAGACATCTGTGGACTTTTTGGGGTTCTTTATTTCTCCTTTAGGAATTCAAATGGATTCCAAGAAAATCTCTGCAATCATTGATTGGCCTATCCCTTCTTCTAAGAAAGCTGTCCAACGCTTCATTGGATTCGCAAATTTCTATAGAAAATTCATAAAGAATTTTTCTCAAATTATTTTACCAATAACTAAACTCACACGCTGTAATCAAAAATTCTTTTGGTCACCACAGGCTCAGATGGCCTTTGAGAAGTTGAAAAAACTCTTTACGTCGGCTCCAATTCTTCGTCATCCAGACTTGGCTCTTCCATTTACGTTAGAGGTCGACGCTTCGGAAACTGCTGTGGGCGCTGTCTTATCACAGAGGTCTGGGGTTCAAGAAGAACTCCATCCAGTTGCTTTTTTTTCACGTAAATTGGCCAAAAGCGAATGTAACTATGACGTGGCGGATCGTGAATTACTCGCTATTAAATTGGCATTAGAAGAGTGGAGGTATCTCCTCGAAGGGTCCAAACACCCAATTCTCATTTTCACTGATCATAGGAATTTGGAGTACCTGCGGTCCGCCAAGAGATTAAGACCTAGACAAGCAAGGTGGGCTCTTTTTTTCATGCGATTTAATTTTCACCTTACTTACCGGCCCGGGTCAAAGAATGTCAAGGCGGATGCCCTATCTCGCATGTTCTCTTCTGAGGACGAGATTCTCTCTTCTCCTGAGACAATTCTAAATTCAAAAAACTTTCTTTTGTTACAATCTGTTCTTGTAAACCAAATTAAGGATGCGTCTAAAACTGTCTGTGAACCTTCTTTAGTGACCAAAGAAGGGTTTCTTCTTCATGAAGGGAAAATTTTTGTTCCAGAACTAATGCGTTTGGAGGTTCTTAAAAATATTCATGACTCTAAACTGGTGGGTCATCCAGGTATAAAGAAAACTATTATTTCCGCTAAAAGAATGTTTTGGTGGCCTGGGATGACTAAAGACTGTTCGGAGTTTGTTTCCTCTTGTGAAGTCTGTACCAGATCCAAGGACTCTCATGTTCGACCTATTGGCCTCCTCCAACCTCTTCCAGTTCCTTCTCGTCCTTGGGGATCAGTGTCAATGGACTTTATTTCTGATTTGCCACCCTCCTGTGATTGGCTCCACTATTGTTGTTTTTATTGACCGCCTGACCAAGATGGCTCATTTTAAATCTTTGCCTGGACTTCCTTCTGCGTCTGAGACGGCTGATTGCTTCATCAAGTAAGTAGTAAGACTCCATGGTCTTCCAGATGAGGTAGTATCTGATCGTGGCCCACAGTTTACGTCTCAGTTCTGGAAAGCTTTATGTGGTGCTCTTAAGATTTCTGTGTCGCTTTCATCGGCTTTTCATCCTCAATCCAATGGCCAGACGGAGCGAACTAATTAGACTCTTGAGCAGTATTTGAGATGTTACTCATCGTATCTCCAGGATGATTGGGTTAATCTCCTTCCTCTGGCGGAATTTGCCTATAATAATGCCCAACATTCTTCTATCAATCAGTCCCCCTTCTTTGCAAATTATGGTCTACATCCTGTAACCTTCCCTTCTTCCATTGTTTCTGATATTCTTGTTCCTGCAGTCAAGGACCGGTTGACCTTTTTGGCTGATAATTTCCTGAAGCTTCAAAGGAACATGAGGAGAGCGCAACGGAACTTCAAGATTTACGCGGACAAGAAACGAAGAAGTGATCCAGAGTTTAAGGTGAGGGACTGTGTTTGGTTGTCTACTGTTAACCTCAAGCTGTCCTGCCCCAGTAAGAAGTTGGGTCAACGTTTCCTGGGGCCTTTTCCTATTATTCGTCAGATTAATCCTGTGGCTTTCCAACTTAGACTCCCGGCTACCTGGCGTATTCATCCAGTATTTTATGCTGCTCTACTTAAACCAGCCTCCACATTTCACTTTCCTGGCCGTACAGCTCCTCCTCCACCTCCTGTTGTAGTGGATGGTCAAGAGGAGTTCGAGGTTGAGAAGATACTGGATTCCCGTGTTAGGGGCAAGCATCTCCAATATTTGGTCAGTTGGAAAGGCTTTGGTCCGGAAGAGAATTCCTGGGAACCTGTTTCTAACATCCATGCTGCCGAGCTGTTGAAGAATTTTCACAAGAGCTACCCTGATAAACCTTCTGTCAGTCGCGTCCTGAGGCCGCTCCTTGATGGGGGGCAATGTGAGGATCCGCTTCCGCGTTCCTTCCGGCGCAGGCGCGTTCATCGGGGAACCGGTGTTGGACGCCGGCGACGGACGCCGACTCAAGGGCGTTGGCGACGGTCGCCGACGCAAGGGCGTCAGTGATGGACGCCAATGACGGACACACTTACGTCAGCTGTGCGACGCCAGCGTGAGGACGCCAGTTTGGCGCCAAATAGCTCTATTTAAACTTATCTGCTTCTGTGACTCATTGCCTGGTTATTAGGTTATCTGAACCCCTAGCGTTGAATTCTACTTGATCTTCTGTGTTTGACCCTAGCTTGTTTCCGGATTGTCTTATTGCCGCCTGCCCTGATCTTCTTGCCTGACTACGTTTACGATTCTTCGCTGCCTGCCCCTGACTTCGGCCTGCCTGACTTCGCTTCTGCCTGAACCCTCTGTACTTCGCCTTGGTTAGTCTCATTGGCTACTCGCCACATCACTACTCCCTGTCCACTCCAGGTGGGTTAGTGTTGTGCGAGGCGCTTGTGGGTTCGTATTCTGCAAGTTCCTGCTCCTTCCTCGTTGGATCAGACGGTAAGCCTGACAGCCTTTGCTGACAGAAGTATATATCTTCACAATACATAAGATGAACTCAAACACTTTTATTGTTATACAGCCTCTTGCAGGAAACAGCTTACAGTTCAGACTGGGATTCTGGTTGCCAACAAAGATCTTTATTTACAATATGAAAATAAATTCTTTATTTTCACCATTTACATACAGGTTATCTTCTTTTCTCTTTTCAGATGTTCCCAAATATGTTCAGCTGGTGAATAATACAGGGTGGATGTGGTATCTTTACTACAACAGAATGATAGTAATATGCCCTTATATGTCACAGTTAATATATGTGCATTTATCTACAATTTTATTCAAATACAGATTTATTATTAATCATACTTTTCATATGTTCTTAAAAGTGGTCAGTGCTGATGAGGACTAGTGGATATTTATGCTACCATAGAATGATGAGGTATCCCTTTACAGGCCATGAAATTGTTCCTGGTATTAGAAGGCCATTCAAGCCTTCATCCAAATCCATAGGAAAAAATTAAGAAAAAGTATATGAGGACCATTAAGATAGAGGTGTAGGCATGCCTATTTTATAATAGAATGGTACAGTGTGTAGTTTTCCTGTGGAAGTCAGCAACTCCAAAATAGGAAGACATCTCTTCAACTAAATATTTCCATATGATTGTAATTTTTATGCATTTTTGTTCACCTGCCTCCTCACATAAGTTATCTTTATGCAACCTTATACTCCTATTTACTAAAGGGTGAAGTGGCAAACAATGGTGACAATCCAAATTGATTTAAAGCAGTGCAAATCAGATCAGCGCAGCTCCTACTGACTTAGCCCCTTTACAACTTTTACCTGGCAACGTTTTGCCTCAGAGGTTTTTGTGGTTTTTACACTTGATAACATTTTTAAAGCTTTTTAGAGATATAGTAAAACCACAAATTTTTCAAGATTTGTAAAAAAAAAAGAAATTTGATTAATCGTAAATGGGCCCCTTTTACAGTAGGTTTCCAGTAATAGTTGGTAAAGGGCCAATGCAATTCTTGCTCTTTATTAGAGGAGCACATGTTACCTTTTAAATTAATTATGCATCTACACTTCAATTGTTTATGAATAGTCTTATAAATTTGAGTTTTGTATAAAAATGGAGATCCAGGCAACAGGTGTTACTGTCAAATACTGAACCTTGAAGAACCCCAAGTCTCAATTAAGTTAAAATAGAAGATTTATCAGAGACAGAGACTATGATTCAGCTTAAATGAGGATCCCAAAGAAGTAGAGCATTTGCTTTAAAATGTATTGCTCCACGCACGATACAAGGTTGAGTTCAAGCATTGGTTTGGGCACAGACCCTTAAATGCATCCTTGAAAATACAAATTATGCTGATGAAAACATGGTGCCTGTACCTGTGTATGTCCTAGGCTATAATACTTGCACTGAGAGACATGAAGAATAAGGTTATCTGTGGATTATGTTTTGACAATGCATTTCTTCTTTCTTTTTCTGGCACTTCAGCAAACTTCAGCACTTCAGCAAACATACTATTTTAGTATAATGCCAGTATCCATGATTACATTTTTAAAAGATTGTGATTTACATGACATGTTGCAAGGAAAACTGATGCTTGATAAAAGTATTGTTTTCTGCTTGACCACTTTCCAGACAGGGCATGTGTTTCTGTCTGCAATAATGTATGATCGCATAAACCAAAAAAAAAGTGACAATTAAAATTCAACATTTTATATCCTCGCAATAGTATTTGCCCTTTTTGCTCCATAACTTCTGCTCTCTAGTACTTAACATATTATGTCATACTTTTGTTGCTGCTATTAGGTCCAAAGTCCAATGGAGAAAATATATGGTTTTCATTACGAAATTGTTCTTGTTTACAATTCAAATCTCTCCTTCATTATCCTTTTTTCTAGACATTTAAGACAGCACTGAAGACCTCTGGTAGAACTAGTGCTGTCATATAGAGAAATTAATATTGTTAAAGATGGCCCTCGCCGCCCTCTGGTACAGCTGAAGATTGGAAAATATAGGGCTCTGTTTTAAAGCAGAAAATGATTAAAGGCACAGGCACCTTGCTATCACTGCTGATGCTAAAACTTTTAATAACATACTTCAGCACAGGGAAAAAAAAAGTCTTTACATGTTCTCATTGTACTGTATGTTCTTAAAAATAAAGGCAACTTTGTTCTATCAGAAAAAGCCTTCTTTAAAGATTAATAGGCGCAAAAGGGATCTCATCATTATAAAGAAGATATTCGTCTCAGCTCACTTAATAAAGACTGGGTGATAGAAAAACCAGTAGAGCTGTCTTCTATTAGCCAGTAAGCTAATTAGCTGCATTGTAAGAGGCTGCCTTACAAAAACTGACAAGCTCAAGCCATTTCCCCTCTCACATACAGTAAATGAGAGCACTGTAACAGATGTAAAGTAGTTTCCTTCTACAAGGTGTCTTTGACTTTTTATATTATCTGAAGAAAATCTGTATTCCCCCTTCTTCAGATATTGTAAGAATAGGTTGTATGACCCAGGCCCAAAGTCTCAGTTAAGTGGTTATGGACTATATACCTCTAAGGGATTCAATGGTTTAACTCATTAGCAGAAAATAGTAAAAGGCAGAACAAAAAAACTGGGAGCATAACCTTTGTCTCATAAGGGATGGACTGATGTTGCTTCCAGTATCACCCTTATAATTTTGCACACCTCAGTCATTTTTGTCATTTTAAAAGAACTAGTTAAAATTGTGCACAGGTTCTGCACAAGTACAAGAAGAAGTTTGTTTAGGTTTAGATCAAACCATAAATGTTTGCAATTTGGCAAGCCCTGTTCCAACTGATGTTTCAAAGGCTTATATACAGAATGCTGTTGAAGGTCCCCATAAGCTTTCTAAGTATATTTTTATCGAAGGAAAATCGTTCGATCGATGAATTAAAATCCTTCGAATCGTTCGATTCAAAGGATTTAATCGTTCGATTGAACGATTTTTCCTTCGAGAAATGCGGTAAATCCTTCAACTTCAATATTCGAAATCGAAGGGGCAGATTTACATAGGGTCGAATATCGAGGGTTAATTAACCCTCGATATTCGACTGCCAAAGTTAAATCCTTTGACTTCGAATATCGAAGTCGAAGGATTTACCGCAATTCGTTCGATCAAATGATAGAAGGAGAAATCCATCGATTTAACGATTTTTCTTCGACCAAAAAAAGCTTACAAATCCTATGGGGACCTTCCCCATAGGCTAACATTGAGGTTCAGTAGGTTTTAGATGGTGAAGTAGGGGATCGAAGTTTTTTTTAAAGAGACAGTACTTCGATTATCGAATGGTCAAATAGTCGAACGATTTTTATTTCAAATCTTTCGATTCGAAGTCGTAGTCGAAGGTCGAAGTAGCCAATTCGATGGTCGAAGTAGCCAAAAAAATCATTGGAAATTCGAACTTTTTTTTTATTCTATTCCTTCACTCGAACTAAGTAAATGTGCCCCGAAGGCTTTTACTTCGACGGTCGAATATCGAGGGCTAATTAACCCTCGATATTCGACCAATAGTAAATGTGCCCCTAACAATTTATTTCCAACAAAAGTTTGAACAATTTTCTAGAATTGTCTACATTTACACTATGGGGCACATTTAATAACAATCTATTTTTATTTTTTCCACGAAGCTCTAAAAATATCTGGGTTTTTTCTATATTTCTTAAAAGCTCTAAAACTTTGAGATTTATTAAGTGCAAAAACCATGAAAACCTCTAATGCTAAACTTCTTTAAGTACAAGTTTTTGAGTCAATGGGAGATCAATTCTGAGATTTTACGGGCATTCATATTTTTAGCACATCACTTAGTGCTTTTTTTTTCATTTGTGCTTTTTATATTCTGAAATTTTAATCAATTCCATTACTTTTTTTGGTTTTAGAGTTTGTGAGTTTGAGGGGGCTATTTATGAAAATCAAAAGTATTTTATAAAAACTACTCTAAACTACTCCAACCAAATCTGCACAGATTTTTTTCACCTTGTTTATCAATACATTTTCCTGAAAATTTCCTGTATGGGTAAAAACCAAGAAAAAAATAGAAAAAATCTTATTGTACAAATCTTTTAGATTTTCCACCTGATTTTTTGCCCGAAAACCACAATATTTTCGGATTATTGCACGAAACCCAGAGCAGACTAGGATATTTCTTTGGGACTTCTCCCATTGACTTCTACATGAACTTGGCAGGTCTGAGTTGGAGTACTTTTTTTCAGACTTTTAACACCCTCAGCGTTTAATAAATTCCAAAAAGTTTGAGCCTTTTTTCCACTAAAAATTCTGATTTTATAGTAAACAAATTACATTTTTGCAGTTTTTGGCATTCAGACTTAATAAATAACCCCCTAAACCAATATTCGACCTTTAATAATTAGGCCTTCAAGTCCCATCCCCCCCGAGTTCACTCCACCTTACATAGTTACATAGTTACATAGTTAAATTGGGTTGAAAAAAGACAAAGTCCATCAAGTTCAACCCCTCCAAATGAAAACCCAGCATCCATACACACACCCCTCCCTACTTTTAATTAAAATTCTATATACCCATACCTATATTAACTATAGAGTTTAGTATCACAATAGCCTTTAATATTATGTCTGTCCAAAAAAATCATCCAAGCCATTCTTAAAGGCATTTCTGTAAACGTGGAGCGCTCACCTTACTGTTTCACACTTCTTGTAGTGTCAGGTGCTGTAACTGGAGGACCCACTCCTGTCACTGGGTCATAATAACATGTAGAAAGGAACCAGCAGCACACTGTGTTCAAGTTGCAAAAAGTGTACCAAAATTTATTAAGCCCACATCATACAATTAGGCAACGTTTCGGGCCTACCAGGGCTTGATAAAGGGCCTGGTAGGCCCGAAACGTTGCCTAATTGTATGATGTGGGCTTAATAAATTTTGGTACACTTTTTGCAACTTGAACACAGTGTGCTGCTGGTTCCTTTCTACAATTCTTAAAGGCATTAACTGAATCAGCCATCACAACATCACCCGGCAGTGCATTCCACAACCTCACTGTCCTGACTGTGAAGAACCCTCTACGTTGCTTCAAATGAAAGTTCTTTTCTTCTAGTCTAAAGGGGTGGCCTCTGGTACGGTGATCCACTTTATGGGTAAAAAGGTCCCCTGCCATTTGTCTATAATGTCCTCTAATGTACTTGTAAAGTGTAATCATGTCCCCTCACAAGCGCCTTTTTTCCAGAGAAAACAACCCCAACCTTGACAGTCTACCCTCATAATTTAAGTCTTCCGTCCCTCTAACCAATTTAGTTGCACGTCTCTGCACTCTCTCCAGCTCATTTATATCCCTCTTAAGGACTGGAGTCCAAAACTGAACTGCATACTCCAGATGAGGCCTTACCAGGGACCTATAAAGAGGCATAATAATGTTT
Source organism: Xenopus laevis (assembly GCF_017654675.1). Classification (NCBI taxonomy): domain Eukaryota; kingdom Metazoa; phylum Chordata; class Amphibia; order Anura; family Pipidae; genus Xenopus; species Xenopus laevis. Next base: position 108,909,193 of record NC_054382.1, read on the forward strand.
TCATCCCTTGAGTTAATGCCCTTTTTTATGCAAGACAGAACTTTATTTGCTTTAGTAGTCACAGAATGACACTGCCCAGAATTAGACAACGTGTTATCTACAAAGACCCCTAGATCCTTTTCATTTAAGGAAACTCCCAACACATTGCCATTTAGTGTATAACTTGCATTTATATTATTTTTGCCAAAGTGCATAACCTTGCATTTATCAACATTGAACCTCATTTTCCAGTTTGCTGCCCAGTTTTCCAGTTTAGACAGATCACTTTGCAAAGTGGCAGCATCCTGCATGGAACCTATAGTTCTGCACAATTTAGTATCATCTGCAAAAATAGAAACAGTACTTTCAATGCCCACCTCCAGGTCATTAATAAACAAGTTGAAAAGCAAGGGACCTAGTACAGAGCCCTGCGGTACTCCACTAACAACACTGGTCCAATTAGAAAATGTTCCATTTACCACCACTCTTTGTAGTCTATATTTTAGCCAGTTCTCTATCCAGGTACAAATACTATGTTCCAGGCCAATATTCCTTAATTTAACCAGTAACCTTTTGTGTGGCACTGTATCAAATGCTTTAGCAAAGTCTAAGTAAATCACATCCACTGCCATCCCAGAATCGAGGTCTCTACTTACATTCTCGTAAAAAGAAATTAAGTTAGTCTGGCAAGATCTATTACGCATAAAACCATGCTGGCACAAACTCATAGTATTATGATTTGCTATGAAGTCCAGTATCTTATCCTTTATTAACCCTTCGAAAAGCTTTCCTAATACTGACGTCAGACTAACTGGCCTATAGTTTTGAGGCTGAGAACCTTGTAGTTGATGTCAATGTTAAAGGGCAGAATAGTTCAACTAGAGACCCAGGAGCCATATATGATCCTCATACTGTTCAAGAGCACCATTGCCCATTTTGGATAACAGCATTATTTTATAATAATTTGACACCGGTATAGAGACTAGCTGTCCCACTATATGGATGGCAACGTTACAGAGAAATTCACCACCATATTGCAATAGTGTAATTTTGCAGCAGTATAATTGCATATTAACCAAATCTGGTTTAAAACTAAGAGAGAATTTTGTTTGGTATTGGCAAGTACACTAGTTTACATGGTTCATTAGTATTCTCCTTGGTAAAATGAAGTGGGAAAAATATGACCTCAATTATTTTAATGGCAAAGGGGCTCATTTACATCTGCAGATGCAGTGGGCAACTTTGGCTTTTCCCTGCAGTGTTGCATCTTAGTCTTTCATAAAAGTTACTTGCATCCAAATATGGTCTGTTTTTACTGTTAATTCACTCATCAACTGGCTTACATTGCAATAGTTGAAGTCAATGCACCATCCAAACTTCCAAATGTAAATTCTTTATTGTTATTACATTGTTCAGCCATGTGATACCAATAAAGCATTTTCGTTTGGAATTTTGGAAGGAGCTTTGCCTTCAACTATTGCAACTTAAGCCGGTTGATGAGTGGACAATGTTTAAAATTGGTTAAAATATCCTGATAGCTTTTTTAGTTTTATATATTATATATATATATTTTTATTTAACCAATACTGGTTTCGGGGCTTTTAATTTTTTTTCTTAAAGCTCAATTGAAATTGAGTTTTTATTAAATAGAATCTTGTAAATTATCACAATTGCACATAACAGACTGAAAATTAGAAATTGAAAAAATTGTCCCAATGTAAATATTTTTTAAAAAGTGAGAACATTGTGAAACCAGGACTTCCTAATGACTGATGTTAATAATAAAGGTCGCTATTAGTATCTCATAATTTAAAAACATGTAAATGCAAATATATGCATAATGTATTATAACATGAATAGCAAATTGTAGCTAAGTATAAAGTGTGCAATGTATAGGGGTTTTTACTATTTCAAACAGATTTCAATTAGCAGGATCTCACTAATGGCTTTAAATACTTCCTGCTTGAAAGGTAATTTAGACTATTCCATTATCTGTTTTACTGGTAATTCACTTAACTGCAATTATTTACTCTTAGGTTTTAATTACATATGGAGTAAGGTTATATAAGTTACTGTTTTACTGCTGTTGTTATGGTTTTAGAGTAATGTTTTACATTTTTACTAGCTTCTATTCAATATCATGTTATAGGTATATAGAAAAGACTGTATAGAATATAAATTGTAACAATTCTATTATTTAGTCCCTAACTCATCAAATGCTCAAACTGGCCTTGCCAGTATACTATAAATAGTTAGAAACATCCTAGTTTTTATGTTGGAATTTATGAGAATTATTTTAGCAAGTTATTATAATACATTATGGTGCCTATTTGTGAAGCTTCAAATTTTTCTGGTTGAGTTTTAAAGAGGAAAAAAATCATCTGAATTTTTAGAGAGGAAAAAATCCTAGCATTTTTAGATATTTATTATGATACAAAGCTGATAAAAATCTGAATCTAAAAATACTCCAGCTAAAACCTGTCATCATGTAAAAGTCAATGGCAGGTGGTCCCTTTAACAATTGAAACAAGTTTTTTACCTTCATGTTTCTTGATAGTTTGAGGCAGTTTGTGCATGTTTTCATTTGGGCGACAACTCAAAAAAGTTGCAATTTTTGTCGCAATCTTGTTTTGTAGTATTTTTTCAAGAAAAATGATTGGTAAATTAAGGGGATTACGGTTTAGTCAGATTTCTTTTTTTAAAAAGAGTGAGAAAATGTTGAGTTTTAGTGAATAACCTGCTAAATGTGTATAATTTGCCTGTTTACTCCTCTGGTCTTTTTGGATTCATTATGGTTAGTAGTGTCCCTTATTATTTTTTGACGAGTAGTAACTCTCATTAATGCTTGTAACAAAGTAATGAGCAATAATAAATCAGCCAGTAATTTATTAAAATATAGATGCTGGTATTATTTAAATATGTTATGTATTAAGTAGCTGCAATTTGTTGCTGACTAGAAATGGGGTTTGTTATTTTCTAGGAGGACATAATGAACTACCTGATTTGAAACTTTTTATGTTCTGCTTATAAGAAGAGGCTTCTAATCTATTTAACAGACTAAAGACTAAGTAACACTTTCTTTATGAAATTTTCTTCCAGTAACCAGCCTATTCACGTATATATCATACATGTTAACACAACCCCTGATGTTTTGACAAATTAATGTATTAGAAAGGACTATGTCTTTTCTACACAATTACTAACACCAGGCTCTCATAGGTAGAGCTTGATCTTTGAGGTAATTGTAAAGATAACTGAAGTATGTGTAGTCCCATTTGGTGTATTTAATATATATTGGAGCTCTGTGGGCTTTGAAGGGCACCTAATGCCCATTATGAAGCCTATGTAGTGTTCTTCTGGGTTGAACCAAATTATCTGGTGTCCTTGGGAATCAGAGTGGTATATAGGACATCCTCCTGAATTTAAGTTCAAACTATTTGACAAAAACAATATGACTACAATATAATGTATGGATCTGATGATGATTTACTTGTTTATGAAGTTATTGCTTTTTGTGCTTGAAAGTGTGAACCTATTTCCTGTTTCTATTTTCCTTTTTTGTAAACAATAAGGGGCATAGGTCAATTTTTCAAATTCAAATCGTACGAATCAAAGCAATAGCGCATTCAATCGAATTCGATTCGAAGTTTTTCCAAAACAAAAAGTCCACCAATTGACTCCAAATAGGTTCTAGGAGGTCCCCCATAGGCTAAAACAGCAATTTGGCAGGTTTTAGATGACGATTGGTCGAAGTCGATTTTTTAAAGAGAAAGTACATGATAAATTTCGAAATTCGAATTTTCAATTTTTTTTTCAAATTCGAATGGAATTTGGACTATTCCCTAGTCAAAGTACACAAAAATTAGCTGGAAATTTTTTAAATTCGAATTTTCACTTCGACCTTTGATAAATATGCCTCTAAAAGCCTCTTTTGCTTTATGGTGGGAAGTTTAGCTACAGTATGTAATCAGGTATTTTTTATCAAAGGAAAAACCTACAAATTTAAATATGTAACTAGGTTCAGAGCATTTTTGTCCCATGGGACACAACAGGCACTTATGGCTGGCTTAACATTGAGAGTAAAAGACATAAGAAAAACTACCAGTAAAGTTTCTGTTTTCAGAATTAAGTAATACATTCAAATGTGAGAGTATATATTATTTGGGGAAATAATAGAATTATAGATGATTATGTCAGACAAATAAAAATACACATATTTATTTGAGTTACTGGTGCTGAGATCCTTGGTGTAGCTTGGTTATTTTTTCCTTCCTTTCAAATGCATTGAAAGGTAACAAGGTTATCTTACTATTGCTGTAATTTATTACATTAGTTGGTCTTGTAAATTGCCCACTGGATGTAATCATTTATTATTCCTTTTTACAGCCTTTTTCTGCATAATATATTTATTATATAGATGTCACAATTGTGATGTCTAGCATCCACTGTAATGTTCACAAGCTTTGCATACATTTTCCTAAGGGAAAGATCAGCTCAGTCCCTGCTAGGGAGAGCTGTCAGTATTCTGATATATGAGGGATAAAAGGGTCCCTGATGCAGACTCCAATAAGCTGGAGTCAAGGTCCAAATTCACTGACTTGAGCATCGCTATACAATTTTGGAAAATGTGTCAATTATCAGATGAACTGCCTCAGGGTATTGCCTGGGTCTAGGTCATAAAACCAGCCACAGTGAGGAAAGAAGAAAAACAATTGATGAGGAAGTGAATTAATTGATAACAAGGATTTCAGTATGTGGAATATTCAATAAAGCAAAAGAACAAATGAATTATTTACATGTTTACTTAATTTAAGTCAAACAATATATATAGGAATTGAAAAACATATTTAGGGCACTCGTTAGAATTCACAGCACATATAATTTAGCTGACTTGAAAATTATTTATAAATATTTATAAAAATGTTAAAAAATAAATACTCTGGCTAGAATTACTAAACAGGGATAGTTCTATGCTGATAACGAGAAACTTTCTCTACTTAAAGAGTAGTTTATATTATGTACAGCTTTAATATCTGATTATAATACTAAATACATATTTGTGGAATATCTAATGACTTTGGTAAAGCTTACATTAAAAAAAAACATTGGCTTTTTTTTTTCCTATGGGACCTAGACAGTTTTTACTTTGTGCAGTTTTGTATTACAGTTTTTTGTGGTTGTTACTCTTAGGGGCAGATTCACTAAGGGTCGAATTTCGAAGTTAAAAATACTTCGAAATTCGACCCTCGAATTGAAATCCTTCGACTTCGAATATCGAAGTCGAAGGATTTAGCGCTAATCCTGCGATCGATCGATCGAAGGATTTTTCGTTCGATCGAACGATTAAATCGTTCGAATCGAACGATTCGAACGATTTTAATTCAACGATCGAAGGAAAATCCTTCGATCAAAAAAAGATTAGCAAACCTATGGGGACCTTCCCCATAGGCTAACATTGACTTCGGTAGGTTTTACCTGCCGAAGTAGGGGGTCGAAGTTTTTTTTAAAGGGCAAGTACTTCGACTATCGAATGGTCGAATAGTCGAACGATTTTTCGTTCGATTCGTTCGATTTCGTTCGAATTCGAACGAATTTAACCAATTCGATGGTCGAAGTACCAAAAAAATACTTCGAAATTCGAAGTATTTTTCATTCGAATCCTTCACTCGAGCTTAGTGAATCGGCCCCTTAATAAATCTTGGAGTTTTAGAGAAATAAAATAAACTAAAATACAAAACAAAATTCAAAATACAAATAGTAATTGAAACTTTTGTAAATCGGCCCTCTAAATATCTGCAACGAGTAACACAAAAATGAAATGAGTTTGCTAAAGCAGCTTTCCTTGTGCAGAGCACACCCTAAAGTTATATATTGTTTTGTAATTTCTAAACAAAATGTACAGTATGCACACGATAAACTAGGTATATATTTAGCAATGCCCCTACCACAAGTACAGAAGCAATAGGGGCACAAGATTCTGAATGAATATGAATGAAGGTGCCAGTACAATATCTTGTGGCAACAAAAGTTGAACTAATTGCCCCTATGGTCACCTAGCCACTTAAGAAACTACACCTCTGCACAAAAATAAGAGCCATCTATAATAGGGGAAACTCTGCTTTAGGCCTTCAGAAATTTTGCAAGCCATGGTCATATCCAACAGATAGGCCCAATGGTCAAAATCCATCAGACTACACCTTATTATTCAAATTGTGCCCTCTCACAAAATCCTAAATTGTACTAATAACAGTTTTGCAAAATAGTGAATGCTATGCTAAGAACAAATACAGACTACCAGTTCTACCAAAGAATAGTATATCTGAAACCATTTTTCAAAGAATGCCATATTAAGGTATTTTAGACAACAAAACTGCATATCATGCTTAAAGGGATACTGTCATGGGAAAAAAATTTTTTTCAAAATGAATCAGTTAATAGTGCTGCTCCAGCAGAATTCTGCACTGAAATCCATTTCTCAAAAGAGCAAACAGATTTTTTTATATTCAATTTTATTCTGACATGGGGCTAGACATATTGTCAATTTCCCAGCTGCGCCAAGTCATGTGACTTGTGCTCTGATAAACTTCAATCACTCTTTACTGCTGTACTGCAAGTTGGAGTGATATCACCCCTCCCTTTTCCAGCAGCCAAACAAAAGAACAATGGGAAGGTAACCAGATAACAGCTCCCTAAAGCTGGCCATAGATGTTGAGATTTTTAAAAGATCAGATCCTCATCGTGAGACCACGATTTTCTCAGTACGAATTTACCATCAACTAAAAAGACCAATTTGCCAGGAAAACAAAGGGGAGCTGCCTGCTTGGCCCTGCAAACACAGATAGATTGCACTGGGACCGACAAAGATTTTTTGACCTGGCCAGGGGCGTAACTATAGAGGAAGCAGACCAAGAATTTCTCAAGAAATTCGGATTTTATGGTTAAAAAAATGGAATTTTTTGAGTTTTTGGAATAGGTTTTGTTGCATTATGTGCTCCAATGGACGTTAACCATATCTAGTCTTCTTTGCTGCACCCCACCCTTGCAAAATTTGTTTGCACTTTTTGCCTGCTGTTGGGAAATGAGACCATCTTGTTTGGCATTTGGACTTTAATAAATAACCCCCAAAGTGTGCCCAGCAGTGAAGTGATGAGCTCCAACACCATTTTGTCACTCATAGAGGCAATCAAGAGGACAACCTTCACAAAGGAACTGGTCTACCCAGATATAAAAATAAATAAATAAAAGCAAATCATAATGATACTTTATCATCAATGTGTGGTCAGACTACCTGATCAACTAGTCACACTGTATAATGACAGTTGTACTAGTAAGTAATCACAAAAAAACAGAAACCAATAAAACAAAACAATATATTTTTTATATACAGTATTTTTTACAAAGGTATTGTGATGAGAATAGTTTACAAAATACCTTATGCACCAGAAAAAATGCTACACTGGATTTAGTGATCTCTAATGACCCAGAACGTATAGCAAATGTGCAAGCAATTGAACCCCTGGGTAATAGTGACCATAATGTGATAATATATAGGGGTAGATTTATCAAGGTCGAAGTGAAAATTCAAGTTAAAAAAATTCAAATTTCGAGCTATTTTTGTACTTTCGACTAGGGAATAATCCAAATTCGATTTGAATTTGAAAGAAATTCAAAAATTTGAATATCGAAATTTATCATGTACTGTCTCTTTAAAACTTCAACTTTGACCTGCAGAATTGCTGTTTTAGTCTATGGGGAACATCCATTTTAGAAAAAACTTCGAATCAAATTCGATCGAATTTGAAATTCAAAATTTGACCCTTGATAAATCTGCCCTTTAATGTCTGGTACAAAAATCAAATATACACTGGGGCAACAAAAACCATGATTTTAAGGAAATCTAAGAAAAACACTTTTAGTGCCTTGAGCGCTGCCCTTCAGAGCATATATTAGGGCATTATGTTTTCATCTAAAAACACAGAACAGAAATGGTTGTCATTTAAAATGATATTAAATTGTTACTGTTCTCAATTTATTCCCTTAAGGAGTAAATGTAGAAGCACTAAGAATCCCCCTATCTGGCTTAATATAGAAATGAAAACGTTAATAGGAAAGAAGAGAAAGGAATTTAAAAACTACAAGTTTGTTGGGACAGAAGCTGCATTTAATGAATATAAACACTATAATAAATGTTGTAAAACAGCAATCCGGAAGGCAAAGATAAGTAATGAGGAGTGCATTGTGGCTGAGGCAAAGACTAACCCTAAAAAGTTTTTTCATAGTAAAAAGATGCGGGTTGAGAGTGTTCCTCCTTTAAGTAATGGTACCAGTATGGTTGCAACAGATACAGAAATGGCTAATGCGTTAAATCAGTTATTTTCGTCATTGGATACAATAGAGTAGTCAGAGTTCCCAGGCTCACTTCACAACAGCACTGTTGACTCAGCTCAATCTAGTCAGTGGCTGACTACGGATATTATTCATAAAGCCTTAATTAAAAATGAATGTAAACAAGGCGCCAGGGCCAGATGGCATACACCCCCGGGTTCTAAAAGAGCTTAATTCAGTTTTATTGAGAAACATTTTAATTAAACAGAAGAAGAAGAAGAAGAAGAAGAAGAAGAAGGAGAAGAAGAAGAAGAAGAAGAAGAAGAAGAAGAAGAAGAAGAAGAAGAAGAAGAAGAAGAAGAAGAAGAAGAAGAAGAAGAAGAAGAAGAAGAAGAAGAATTGGGGTGATCTGGAAACATTGTATGTAATGTGTCCGGTGTATGATACCAGAACATAAGCATTTTATAAGCATTTTCCTTTTGTTTAGTGCATGTTACCATTTTCTTTGCGTTGGCCCAGTTTAAGATCCAGTATTCATCGGTAGGTTGTTGTGTTAGAATCCTGTCCCATTTGGTCATATACTGATGTTTAATTAGGGTGTCCGATTGTGGTTCTGTCAGCAGTTTGTAGGCCCTTTTGTGGTAGACCCGGTATAGCTAGTGCTTCAAATGGCAGGAGGGACGATGTTTTCACTTGCCATAGGTATGGTTATAGAAAATGACGTAGTGGAAAGTATTCATACAACTTAAGTGATGCAGTTGGAGCTCTTTGCATCAGGCCTGTAAAGGATCAGAGACTGCAGGTGGAGTTTTCTATGAGGTCCTTGATTGTGTATAGATTGGTCTTTTGCGGTCTACTATGGAAGTCCCAGTTTTCTCTTGGGGGGAAGCCAGGATTTTTCAAGTAGAGGTTATTGAGAGGATAGGTTGATTTTAGGTTGTATTTAAGTTTAGTGGTATTCCAGGTGTGCAGCTATTTGTTCTGTGCTACGTAGTATTCCTTTCAGCGAGGTGGTTGATTTGCTGCAGGACCAAATCCGAAAGTTTAAGTGTCCTTTGTGTGACATTTCATTTTCGATGTAGCCCCATATAGAGGTGGGTTCCCATTGTGACCAGGCAAATAATTGGCAGAGGTGGGCTGCCTTGGGGCAGATTTACTAAAGGGCTAATTGGCTAATGGTAGCATCAATTCGATATCGTTACGGTCCGCAGGGACTTCGCAGATTTACTAACGGGCGCAGCCGTCACTTCACTAGCGAAGGAGATAGACGTTAGTATTGCTTCGCACTCTAATGCCAGGCGAATTTTCGATCTGGCAAATGGATGTAACTCCGCAAATTCACTAAGATGCTGATTTTACTGAACGTTACCTGTTCCGCCAGATTTGCCTTCGCCAGCTGAGACCAGGCGAAGTGCACTGGAGTGCATAGATCTTCCTCAATTTTTAGTGGAAAATTTCCCGCTGGCGTCTTTTTCTTTTTTCAGAGTGATAGCCTGCAAAAGTGCTTAAAATTTTTTTTTGGGTAACCAGGTTCCCCCATACATTTCCTAACATATGGAACATAAACTATACACATTTTTTTATTAAGGTTCCCTGGACTTGTGTAATGTAATGTATTTGCTGCAACATATACGTGCATTCAACTTTATCATTTCCCGCCGTATGCAAATTAGCCAACGCTACCGCATCCCCACTATGATTGCCGAAGTAAGTGTAGCGAAAATTCGACAGCATTCAGCGCCCTGGACGCAACTTTGCATTTTAGTAAACTAGTGTTGTCTGACAAATTTTCGTCTGCCAAAGTGTAGCGATGGGTGCGATGCCGTCAGTGGCGTCAGTATTTCCTTTTTATCTATAATATTAAAACATTAAACGGTACATAATAATCTTTGTTGGTTAAATTATTTTCTAGTAGGTATGAAGGCCCAAATTACAGAAAGATCTGTTATCCAGAATTAGCCAGGACCCAATGGCCACCATCTACAAACCCATAAATACTGGTTTAATTATGTGGTCATGCCTTCATTGCAGCCCCTCTTTACATTTAGAAATGTTTAAGGTGAGCACAACTTTCTAGTCAAAGCAGAAAAATGCGAGTTTCCCAAAAAAACAAATAAAAGTAATTACTGTAAACATGCAAAGACATTTATTAGGACATGAGAGACAGAGAAGTGTAATGCTTTTGTACCTAATGGCACATAGCCTATGAGTAAGTGTCCCATTAGGTATGAAATACATTAGGCTTCTCTGTCTTTCAGGTTTTAATAAATGCTTTTGTACTTTGAATTACTTTTGTTTGATTTTTGGGAAACTCACATTGTTCTGCTTTGACTATAAATTTGCACCCTCAGACTGGGATGCAAATTTATTTATTTATTTTTCCAGTTGGACTGTTGGACATTTAGGTTAGTGACTTTACTTAATTTTTGGATTTTGCAGACTGCACCATGTCTTCATATTTTGGTCCTGAGCACAACTCTCCTTATTTTTTTTTAAAAAAAACTTATAAATTGCACTTGCCATTTCCACCAAGGCAGATTTCATACATATTCATTGTACATATTAGTGGATATTTTAACACAATAAATACTTATATTATTAATATGGGTTTGGCTCTAGTTTATATTCTTCTTATGCTCCATGTAAATATTTATTGTATAACACAAGAATAACAAAATCGATTTTGAAATTGTTTTTCTTTTTCAAATAATAATGGTTTATTGAGAACATGCAAATATGAACGCTTTGATTTTTCTTTTTATCTTTTCTTTTGGGGCTCTTATTTTTTTCCAATTAAGCACAAATAACATATTCTTGAAAATCACTGTGACAATTGTAAATATGGTAGCTGTTTCATAAACTAGCTCCATCATTTTCTTTCAGGAAATTTGCTGAAATACTTTGAATTTAATATCAGGGACTTAATTTGTAATGGAAAGGGATGTTTGATGATGTTTAAATGCAAAGTAAGTCACTTTAAAAAGCACAGGGCTCTTTTAAGTTTTTTTAACTTCTTGACATGTGTCACAATTTGGAATTCTTCTCTCACGGGATAAATGCCAGATTACATGGTGTAGTATTTTCATCCTCTGTACTTTCACTGTAGAAGCATACAACATCAAAGGGAAAGCAGATCATTCACATCAGCAGAAAATTGAATAGGTCTATAATATGCTTGCTTTGATCTCCCCTGCTAATAATTATCTTGGCTACATGCATGCATTGAAAGTAAGATTGGAATTAATAAGACCAACAGACTGAGGAAAATTTTAAAAGGATACTAAACATGTTCTATCTTTAATAAGATAAACTGCAGTTGAGCCTGCATCTTTGCTGGTTGTTGGTTAGGACATTAATCCAAAAAAGGTTATAACTCTTAAAATATGTTGCCACACTGAAACAATGTATTCAAGTTGTAAAGTCATTTCTAGTCTATGGGCTTAAGATAACAAATTATAAATCATCAGACTTCACATGGATATTACAACATGAATGCCTTAGGTAAAAATCAGTACAGCTATATGAAAAATCAAAACAGCAAAAGTGTTATCACTAAAAGAAAAAACATTCCAAAATAGCCTTAGGAAAGATGTGGTGTTTGCTATGGAGAACGGATGGATCCTTCCCAAATTAAGGCAATTTTATGCATAGTTGGAAGAATCTTGTACTATATGTTGGATTTACCATTCGTTTGACCTCCTGTTTTATAACTTAATTAGTATAATTAGCAAAAGCAGACAACATGTGTGTTTTAATAGAATTAAAATAACCAAGCATTAGGTTGATGACATATGGAGATGAAACTAGGCATGTAAGGATTAGTCCATTTGCTTAAAGTTCCAATTGGGTTTGGTCTCATAAGGTTATGTAATTAAAGGAACATTCTTTACTTTGCTTTTCTGCGGGTCTAGTCACATCTATGTCAGCTATGGGTTATTGGACCTGGACAAAATGTCTGCCTTTTATTATGTACGCATTAATATTTTCAACATTTTGGAAATTTGGAGATTATGCAATTTTCATTCAATAGATTAGGAATCCTCATTTCCCTGTGGGTTTTCATCATTCTGCATTTCAGTGATGCACCTCATCTACATTTAACAGATTTGTTGATCTCATGACCCCTGTGAATCAAAGATATTTAATTCCTTACAAGGAATGTCAGGAATTCTATGTAAGAACCACTTCTGATGTAACCAGTTAAAAATTTTCCCTTGCAATCCCCCAATCCAGCTACATTGGGGTATTCACTTTTTAAAATCATCATAGGCAGTCATTTTTTCAAAGGATTGTGTTTAACTTTTTCAATGTTCAATCAAAGGCAAATGGATTCTAGAGATACCACTGCTCATACAGCAATGTTTCTGAATATAAATTTATGGGGCAGATGTATTAAGGGTCAAATAGTAAATTTGAATAAAAAAAAAAATGTTGGTGTCAAAATTCAAACATTCAAATTTTAATCCCCCTGTTCGAATGTAAATTTGAATGTGAGATTTATCACACACAGACCATCAAAACAGTCCTAATTCTAATATTTGCCACCTAAAACCTGCCAAGTTTATGTACAAGTCAATGGCAGAGTTCTGTTGAGCCATGTGGAGATGTTAATAGCCTTCTTGACATTCAAGATTTTTTTTTTTGGTGAAACGATTTGAATTTTCAGGTCGGAACGATTGGATTGAATATTAGACATTCAAATTGTTTTCTTAAATAACCTCCCATGCAAATTGTAAGTATATTTAACTTTATTAAAAAAAATTCACATGAATTCAAAATTTGATCTTTGATAAATGGGCCTCTAAATGTCTTTATTCCCACATAAATGGGCTAAAGTATGGCCATCTAACATCTCTCTGAATGTTAGCATTAAGTTTATGGCCTATAAAGTACTTTCTTGATGACATTTTTTCATACTGGTCATTCATTTTATTTCCTTTAGCCTCCTTGGACTGTTCCCATGGTTATTTTAATTGAGGAGGCCATAATCATGCCTAAAAATCAGTAGGGAAGGTGTTAGTTTATTAGACACCCCCAGTATTTTATTTTATCTTGTTATTTAAGTCAAATCCTTGCTGCAGCCTATTGTCTTAAAGCAAAAATAATAGCCAGCCCCTCAGTTTTCATTAATCCACAATTAATATTCTTCAAAATTAAGCAAATCCAATCTATTCATTGCATGCCTGCTTTATAAGATGATACATTAGATAAACACAATGAAATATGGACACCGTAGGATAGACAAAAGGACTAATGCATGCTCTATACCAGGATACCTGCACCCCTATTCTAAAACTTTTTTACAGTTTCAAGTCAAGTCTGATTTATTGTCAAGTTTCTCATGTTGTGCTTGCTACAGTAAGAACAACGAATGTAAAAATTTAATTGTTTGCTGTACAAATTTGCCCAGTGTTGTGTTATACCAAAACTTTGGCTTTTGGCATCTTCAGAAAGTTTGCACATTGCTGATTAAACCTTTTTTACAGTATTTTTGCATATACAGTAGTTTAGTGATTGCAAATTTAAGACCATAAACATAATACATGAACTTATGGATAAGAATTAGTAATGATCTTATAATGTTGTCAATTAACATGCGCATATACACTGACTAATAGATTTCTCTAGCTACTGTATTAAAACGTTAAAGCACCAGATTTTCTGCATGAAAGTTGGCAACATTTAAATATTTAGGCTACTCACCCTTTTAAATGATGCCCACAAGCACATAATACACAGTGAGAGGCAGTGGTAGCTTTTACCCCAGACACATTATACACAGTGATTCGACAGGTAGTAGAACATTAGACTAAGGATGCATGCAGGCCAGTTGAATTAACAATACCCCCAGAACATTACGTTGTATAAAAACAATGCTTATAAACATAAATTCTAGTACTAATTCCATGTATAATACTGTACCACAAAATGCAGGTCAGGTTATTTATAATATAAAACTAACAGGGCACAGGGCCACGTCCCTGTATATTCTGTCCCATCTTCTACTATCTATCTGTTGAGTACTTTTACTTTCTCTGTCATTCTTTAAAACCACCTTTACTTTAATCAGTTCTTCCACTTCCCCATTTTATCCTTCTCCAAGTTTCTCCTTTCCCCCTGTCTACCCAACTATCATTACTTGGTCAACTACTTAGACCCTAAGTGGACTTTAAGTAAAGTGGAGGGACATTCACTTCCTCCACAAGGCTTTCAGATAAAACAAAGTTATTTAGTGGTTTAGTTAATGAAAGCTAGCTTAAAGCATTTTATGGCACTAAGTACTCAGCCAATAGCACCCCCTTAAGACCCTATCCATTATTTGACACTTTCATTAAGACCCTATCCATTATTTGACACTTTCAATCAAACACTTTCAAACTCAATTGTGAAACAATAGTTTATACATTTGTTTTTATAATATTAGTTCTTTCATAGAAATTATCAAATTGTATAGTGTATATACCTTCAGTATCTTAAATTATGAAACAATTTACTTTATTTAACTGATTCAATGCTACAATTGTATTCTTAAATGCACTTTTGAAGAATAAACTTATATTAATTCTGATAAATGACACCTTCAGAAGTTAGGTCCCAATGGGAAACTATGAATAGAAATCTTTTTTTGAAATATATAAGAAATACTGTACAGTATATGGGTTACATTCGCCGCGAATTGGAGCCTGGCGAATAAATTCGCCCATCACTAATTATCAGGTAACTTGTGAGGTGCAATGTAATTTTTTGGGTGAAGACAGGAGCTAGGTTCAGTTTGATGAGATAAACATATCTCATGATTTCTTATATGAAAATTCTGCTTAAGTCTAGAACAAAGTCTGGAATTAAATTAGGAAACAAGTCTTTCTTAGAGAACTGAAGTTCATGAGACAAACTGAGGGGCAGATTTATCAGATTTAAAAAATACTTAGAAATTCGACCATCGAATTGAATACTAATATCAAATTTGAAGTATTTCTCACCGAATTTGGCCATCGAACGATCGAAGTAAAATGGTTCGATCGAACGATTAAATCGTTCAAGTCGAACGATTTTAGCGTACGATCGAACAATTTTACTTTGATGTGTGAAGACTTAGAAAATGGATGTAGAAGGTCCCCATAGGCTAACATAGCACATTTGGCGAAATATTGAAGTCGAAGTTTTTTTAAAGAGACAGATTATCGAATGGTCGAATATTCAAATGATTTTTACTTTGAATTGAAGTCGAAGTAAATTCTTAATCCTATTCGATGGTCGAAGTATCCAAAAAATTACTTTGAATTTCAAATTTTTTTACTTCGAAAATTCCCTCAAATTCACTTCGACCCTTGATAAATCTGCCCCTTAATGTATCTCAAGATTTATCATGGGAAAAGTTAGTTTTAAAAGGTTAACTCTATGGAGGACAGAACATTTCCAGTAATTTATATAGTGAATAAAGTACTCCCAATTGTAAACTATAAGGCTGTTATAAGTCACTGAGGAGCTCCTTGACCATAAAAAAGCACAAGGTCATGGATTTCCAAGATGACTTTTAATATCCTCATATTTACAACAGGGGGTACTTTATTTTTTAAAATACTAGGGATGCACCGAATCCAGGATTCGGTCCTGGGTTCAGCCAGGATTCAGCCTTTTTCAGCAGGATTCGGATTAGGCCGAATCCTTGTGCCTGGCCAAACCAATTCTGAATACTAATTTGCATATGTAAATTAGGGTAGGGAAGGTAATTCATGTGACTTTTCTTCATGAAACAAGGAAGTAAAAAATGTTCCCCCTTTTTCCTTCCCCGGCTCTAATTTGTCCCAGAAATTTCTTTGTCCATATGCATAAAGTTTATGGGCATTTTTTTTTTCTTATGCCAACTTTTTTGTCTTTGCGTTTTGTTTGTTTCAGCAAATTTTTGCCACAGTTTCACAAAAAAAAATGCAGACGGCAAAATAAAATTAAAAATTGCTGCGAATCCATGTCTAGCAAAAAATTCTCTCATCACTATTAATGTCTTCTTAGTGACAATGAGTAAAAAGGTCATATTTTTAAATCATCTGTGTAAAGAAGATGCACATAATCATTCTAATAATCATTCTAATGCTTGTAGTATGGCAGTTTGAGAGCTTGGCTAGGTTATTTTCTGTCATTCATTTAATATATCCTAGTTTGAAGTCCTATACCTTGAATTTAGGATTCCTTTCTTCACTTTTAAAATGAACAGCGATATGAGCAGATTATACCCTGACCCGGTTGTATATTCCTCCAGTTATTGCAGCTGCAGGGCCTACTCTATTTCTCTGTGAGGACTACTTCAGTCTCCAACATATATGAGGGCTCATTAGTAATCAATATTGTTGCATGGGGGTTAAATGGGTGAGATAAAAAGATTAGGAGGAAGCTTCAAACCTATTGAAAGATATTCTTCCTTATTGGTCTAACTCACAATTCAGATTAAACAAGGATCATAAACAGACACTTTATTTGATTTACAGGATATTTTAGCCATATATAACCTCACCTAGTTTCTGTATGATGTGTTTCTTCCACCCCTTATTTTACCTTCAAATGCACAGAGCACACTTAGCATATATTATGCCTCATTTACCAGGGAGATCATTAATGATCAACATAGATCATTAAGATGCTGAACTATGGATGACAATATCTGAATTATGACTAATCACTGTAATAAAGGGATTGTGCTTTAGGCTGGTACAATAAGTGCTTTGCTAAACATGTATCATTTCTTGTCTGACCAGTTTTGCTTTAGGGAAATATTGTATAAATCTTTTATTGCCCTACTACTTTTTCCAGGAAGCCTCCAGTGCCTCTCCTTATCTCCCAATCAACTGAATTATTCTGTTGGCTTTACTTGTTTCTTTTCTGAAGTATTATCACATTATTGTGGTTCCTATCAAAGGTGAGTAAATTGATTTGCAGTTGTGAGGGAACTGTAGTGATTCACAGACTGTGGACCACTGTGCAAATCAAATCACTACATTCCACCTGCTGTTTTGTAACTGAATCTTACCAAAAATGTATTGATTTGGTGATACAACAAGTATTAATTGTCCTATGAACTGAATTACACTGCAACAAAATTCAGTTTTATCCTGTGAGACGGTAGGGTTGCTTTGAAAAGGATGCCCTGTGTATAGAAATGTTTTTATGAGAATTATGACAAATCTCTGATTATATCTGAGGAAAATATGGCTGCATTATATACAAAAGGAAATACACACAAATATTTTAAAACTAGATGACATTAATAAATGTCTCTGCACTGGATTAAATGTTAGGAATAATGATGTAATGAGAGTTCCAGCTGAGATAATTAACATTAATAAAGTCTGCATAATATCATTAGTTCTTACGCATTTTCTAACTACACCAGCTCCTACGCAGGTTAGCAACACTTGCATCTGTTTCTTCCTATTTACTTTACTTTTCATGGACTTAATCAAGTACAATGAAGTGTATGATTTTGGCTGAATTTCCTGTGTAACTGTAATGTTCACACTTGTATAAATTGCACACTTAGACCCTTTTCATTGGAATATATGCTAAAAGTTATAGCTGGCTGTTGGTTCTAATTCCACAGTTAAGTAGAACTAAATCCTACCCTGAGTCCCTGGCCTGTTATGTTGGGCACCAAAATTAATGCATATTAGTCTACTTGATATTTGCAAAATTGTTAGCCTTTGCCCCAATTTACATGTCCTGAATTCTTCATTTCTCAGAAGTGGAACCAAGTAATATGATAATATATTATCAATAATAAAGCAGATATTAGTTCCTCTGGTAAACCATAAACAAGTATTGTTTACATTTTGCATCTTTTCCAGCACATGGCACCAAATATGGAATCAGTGTGCAATACAGTATATATATATAGCGTCATATATAGACATGATGGGGCCGATTCACTAAGGGTCGAATATCGAGGGTTAATTAACCCTCGATATTCGACTAGGAATTAAAATCCTTCGACTTCGAAGGATAATTCCTTCGATCAAACGATAAAATCCTTCGAATCGAATGATTCAAAGGATTTTAATCCAACGATCGAAGGAAAATCCTTCGATCAAAAAAAGTTAGCCAAGCCTATGGGGACCTTCCCCATAGGCTAACATTGACTTTGGTAGCTTTTAGATGGTGAACTAGGGGGTAGAAGTTTTTTTTAAAGAGACAGTACTTACGATTTTTAGTTTGAATCCTTCAATTCGAAGTCGTGGTCGAAGTAGCCCATTCGATGGTCGAAGTAGCCCAAAAAAACCTTTGAAATTCGAAGTTTTTTACCTTCGAATCCTTCACTCGAAGTTAGTGAATTGGCCCCGATGTGTGCCTTTTAATATAGATTAATAATGTTTCTGGATCTTAAAGTACTCTGGCATGCGGAAACTTAGTTTCTTCCTCTTCCTGCAATCCATTAGGTGCAAGTCAGTTGTGTTCTAGGTGCCACATGTATAGGGAACCCTGCAAGTAACACCCCCTTGTCCTTAAATGAGTGTTCTTAGATGATTAATTGAACTGCATGCTACATGCTTATTGGGTGAATGCTTGGTTTTCCATTTGCTACACAGTGTGCTGGTCGCTGTATATATTTAAAGAAAGCTTTATGTCTCAGACATGTCCACTTTTCTGTTCTTAATGTTTTTTTATTCTTACACTTGCATTGTCACAACTGTACAATCATAACAAAGTCATGGCATTTTATGAGATCATTCAGCAGAAGAACTAATGTCTAATCAATCTAAAATGAATTAGGATAATGAAATAATACTCAAAATAGTGTAAGGATGCAATGTGTGAACTAGAATATATTGCAATTTATACAGTTTAGATTACCATTAAAATACTAAATATTCTTACATAATACTATCTTGGTAGTTTTATACTTTTTCCCCAAAATAAAAGTGCCTGTTTGACTGAATTCAGTAGCATCCATAACGAAATAGCATTGTGATCCCTAGAAGAATAGCCATATTAGTTCTGTTCTTGTTAAGCAGTACTTTTTCATTTGGGTTCTCGAGGAGTCAGTGACAGATGACATTGTAATTTTCACATTCCTTCTTGTTCATATGTAACATTGCTAATGTAATTTCATTTGTTCTCAATCAAATTAAATGTTCCAGCTCAATTAATGCGTTCATACACTTTAGGTTTTCATTAAAGGTTTCTCTTTCCTCTGTTTAACCGTGTTTCACATCCTTTCCGAGAACCTCCAACTGCTGCTCCAAATGTTTCATTATGCCTTCTAGCCATAAATATAATTGTGAAACAATATCATTTTAATTGTTTCACTTATGACTTGTTTTAAATGATTCAACAGTCATCAAGACAGATAAGTGCTCTTGTACCCTGCAGGCTTCAGAGGCATAATGGCGCGAGGCTATGTAACAGAATATCGAAATAATGAAACCATATGCACAAGATAATGACAAAGCACTTGTATTGCTGTAGAAATAAATGAAAACACAAGATCTTCCCTTTTCTCCTGCATAACATCCATCTACAGAGACATTTCAATTATGAGACTTTTCATACAACTGATACTATTAAAAAAGGAGTGGGCTCTGCAATATGACCTCAACAAAAGCATTGTTGCCTCATCTATCTGCATAGATTTTAACTAAAGAAACTAACAAGCTATACAAATGCTCTTGTTAATTACCAAAAATGTTACTTAATAGGGCAATATTAAGCTTAATGATGGAAGATATTTGCAACCACCTATTTTTTTTTCCTGCAAGGGTTGATGAACACGTTCATCTAATGTCTATTTATGTCTTTAAATTTAATAAGCAAACAGTCCTTTTATGTTTAGAGTTTACTGGCATTCATGGGTCTACCAGAAGAAATATGCTATGGGAGGACTTGCTAATGGTAGCACATAATCACATTAATTAAGACATAACTGCCATTAAAAGATTTGTAGTATGAAATTAGAGCATGTTGTGAACTAAGAGTATCAGGCTTATAGTGCATATTACAGCCATTAGTCTGGGCTCCCAGCACAGCAGCTGGCAACCTCACGTGTCATAAATGTAATGAATGAGAGCTGTTTTCCTTAAATTGTATGTTTTTTAGTTTCTTTAGTAAGATCTAAACATCTACAGTAACTGTTGTGGTTTGGAGGGCTTATAATAAAGTTTGCACACGTCATGGTCCTTTAAAACACAGAATATCATCTAATTTTCTTCTACAAAGTAGCACATTTACTTGCACTTTGCATTTCAAAAATTAATTAAGCTCAGAAACAGAATTGTTGTTAATGTATATTATTGTTATTATACTCAGCCTATATATGGTGTAGTACCTATAGCACTGCATTTTTAATGAAAATAAACCGTCCTTGCATCAGGAAACATGAGCGAATGGAACTTCATGCAAAGTAAGACGTCAGATCCAGTTACCCAAGGCAACAAGTAGCAAGTAGCATTTGATGGTCACCAAACATCTAAATGGTTGCTATTAGTTACTAGATATGGTGCAAACTTTGCAAGTTTTATAATGTTACTTAAATATGTTTGGTGCCTTTACTATGTGAAGAACATGTTGATACAGAAAATTGCTACCAAATCATAGAAAAAGTGAGGAAATATTACTCATGTAGGAGGTATACACTTTTGTTACTTAACACCTGATGGTATAGTTATCAAAAAGTGAGAGATCTCCGCAGTCCTCTAGAGTGAAATTCCGCCACTCTCTATTCATTTCTATGGGATTTTGAATGGCATATTTATCAAGGGATGAACTGTCACTTTCACCCATTGATAAATATTCTTTTAAAAATCCCATAGAAATGAATGGAGAGTGGCAGAATTTCAGTCTAGAGGACTGTGGCGACCTCTAACTTTACTCTTTGATAAATATACTCCTTAAGGTTCAGCATTTCTATAGTAGAAATGATCCAGGCAGGGCCGGACTGGGGGTAAAAAGCAGCCCGGGCAAAAAAATCAAAGCAGCCCACATGTAAACACGCGCTGGTCTTGTACTCATCCACTCATATATTGGGGTAAAACTGCAAAAAATTCATGCAGGTCATTAGTTGGATCCTGAACATATAGTATTAAAAAAGATATGGTTTACAGCACATAAACCAGAGAACAACAGGAGCAAGAAGTGCTGGATATGTACTTCAAACAACACAAATCACCTAAGTGTGATATTAGTCTTAGGGTCAAGTATGGGGGGGGGCGCTCAGAAATGACTTGTCTGCCCTGCTTCCAGTCTAGGCAGAGGTGTTTGCCCAAGTACCCAGGACTAAAATCCCTCTTTGTAGTCCTGCGCAGCAGACGAATGGTAGGGCCACCAAGAAGACTAGTTGCACCAATGGCACCAGTGTCGGACTGGGGCACCTGGGGCCCACCAGAAAACCTGAGCTTGAGGGCCTTCCTTTACTCACAAAAGCTACCAGTACTTGAAGAAAAAGTTACTTTAACACATTTCCCTGATTTTACATTTGTTTTTCTGGTCCCCTGAAAAACGTAAAATTTGTGTTCTACTTTATACACAGACACACACATTTTATAAACACCAGTACTCCATTTAATTTATTTAATCAATTCATTAATATTAATAAATGATAATATTTAATGTATTTTATGAATCTATTGATAATACAATAGCCTGCATTTGATTTATTTAATTTAATCACTATATGCACCCTAGCCTAAGTACAACAAAAAAATTAGTGTACAGACAAGATAAATGACTGTGAGGAGAGCAGAGGAGGGGGGAGTTCCGGCAGTAAAATAAAAAGAAATGGGTTTTAAAAGTAAAATGAAATAAGAGAATAACCCACATAGCCTGTATGTAACTGGTGACACCAAGCAAACTATATTGCTTGGGGGGGGCATGGAAAAAACTTTCTTGGGGGGTGTCTGATTGGAGGTAGTAGCCAGTTCAGCAGCAGTCAATGAAGTAATGGGGGGGGGAGCTGTCGGAGGATGTGTAAGTTGCCTGTGAAGGGTGCAGAGGAGGCAGCTGGACAGTCAGGAACATAATGTTTGTATCGGTTATGGGGTTGTCAAATTTAGCAGGCACGGCCCACCTGCATTAGCTGCTTCCGTCATCCTCCTCCTCCACACCCAGACATTGCTCGTTATCCACCCTTCCTTCGCCCCTCGTTGGCTCACCAGAGCTGCACAGAAATTCGGAGGCCTCTCCCTCCCGCACTTGTTCTTCCGACTGCGGATCTGTTCTTGAACTTTTAGTATTGGTGGGAGGCGGGAGCTGCTGCAGGTCACGAGCGATAGTGAAATGATCGCACACTGCCTGCAGGAGGGGAGGAGGGGGAGATGGCTAACTAGATACAATGTCCTCCCCCAAGCTAACTATTCGGACTGCTTGTCCCACTGTGTCAGGCTTCCTGAAACAGCCGGAAGTCGGTAGTGAGGGAGAGATGCTGCAGCATAGTTTCTAATCAGGATCAGAAGCGGCCCACTTGGACAAACCATAAAGCGGCCTTTCGGGCAATTGCCCGAACTGACATATTGCCAGTCCGGGCCTGGATCCAGGCCTTCAAAGTTGTCACAGGAGTTTCGCAAATTGGATTTTGTTAGAAGTGCCTGCGACATGCACATTCTCAGTGGGCTCAGAGCAGCTGTTGAGAAGCTAAGCTTAGGGGTCATCGTAAATCATCAATCATGTACATAACATGTATTTATATAGCGCCAACATAGTGCGTAGCACTGTAAAGTAAATGTGATTCTACAACTAAATCACAGGAATTATATACATAGAACATTTGGAGTTACATACATCACAATCAATACCGGTACAAAAGGTGAGGAAGGCCCTATGCAAAAGAGCATACACTCTAAAGGGAAGGGAGTAATACACAAGGAGTGGGCGTGGGCAAGATTGAATTTAAGTGGGTGAGAAATGTGGTACTGTATGTGGTGTTGCATTTGGTAGTTAAGCAGAGTGAGAGTAGGCTTCTCAAAAGAAGTGCGTTTAGAGAGATTTCTTGAAAGCAGAAAGGTTGGGAGAAAGTCGAACAGACCGTGGGAGAGAGTTCCAGAGGAGGGGGTGCAGCATTGTGTGGGGCATCTTTGGAGGCACAGATTTTTACTGCTAGAGGGCTGTAGTTCTCATGTACTGGTATAAAAGCAAAAAACATAAAGTAAAACATTTCTGCACTTCTTTCTTAGTGGGGTCACTCAGGGCTCTGTATTAGGTCCAATTTTATTTAACTTGTTTATTAATGACTTAGGGGAGGGTATTGTAAGTAATGTATCAATGTTTGCAGATGACACAAATCTATCCAGCCCAATAAATTCCATCCAGGATGTGGCATCCTTGTAACATGATCTTGACAAACTGGCAATCTGGGCAGCTAAGTGGCAAATGAGATTCAATGTTGATAAATGTAAAGTCATGCACCTGGGATGTAAAAATATCCAAGCCACTTATACCCTTAATGGGACTGCACTAGGCAAATCAATTATGGAAAAGGACCTTGGAGTCCTTGTAGATGATAAACTTGGCTGTAGCAAGCAATGCCAGTCGGCAGCATCAAGGGCAAATAAGTTCTTGAGCTGTTTTAAAAGGGGCATTGATTCACGGCATGAAGCGGTCATTCTTCCACTTAATAGAGCACTGGTAAGGCCCCATCTAGAATATGCCGTACAGTTTTGGTCTCTATCATTTAAACAGGACATTATTGTATTAGAGAGGGTACAGAGAAGGGCAACTAAGTGGGTCAAAGGTATTGAAAATCTTAGCTATGAGGAAAGACTGGCCAAATTGGGGATGTTCACGCTAGAGAATAAGTGTTTAAGGGGAGATATGATAACTATGTATAAAGATATAAGGGGATCATATAATAATCTCTCTAATGCTTTATTTACCAGTAGGTCTTTCCAGCTGACACGAGGTCACTCATTCCATTTAGAAGAAAAGAGGTTCCGCCTAAATATTCAGAAGGGGTTTTTTACAGTGAGAGCTGTGAAGATGTGGAATTCTCTCCCTGAATCAGTTGTACAGACTGATACTTTAGATAGCTTTAAGAAGGGGTTGGGTGGCTTTTTAGCTAGGGAATACGGGATTATGGAAGATAGCACATAGAACCAGGGACTAGTCCGATTGCCATTTTGGAGTCAGAAAGGAATTTTTTTCCCCCTCTGAGGCAAATTGGAGAGGCTTCAGATGGGGTTTTGTGCCTTCCTCTGGATCAACTGGCAGTTAGGCAGTTTAAAAAAAGTTAAAAGGTTGAACTTGATGGACATGTGTATTTTTTCAACCTAACTATGTTACTATGTTACTATGTTATAGCTTCAGAAAAAAAAAATGACTGTAATATCCTTAAAAACTGTTTGAGTGTGAAATCTTTTACAAAGTGACAGCCCTTATGTTGGGCATAATTAAAATTATAAAACAAACTTCAGAAAGTCAGTGGAAGTGTAACTATTTTAAAAAGGATTATGCTAATACTATGGGCAATGATATAGGTATAGCACATCAAAATCTTCTACTCTTAATTCTATGTATAGACTTTTACCCTCAGGCATACCCTAGTTGCATTTAACCATGGATACAGGTGATAAACACAAGTTGTCAGTGATGAAGCTGCCCAAAGGCAATTGCAGACAGAATCATGTGTATTTAATGAAAAGAAATAAAAATGTGAAATCCTTGAGATTATACTAAATAATGACAAAATCATTGTTATTTGGTTTCAAAATGATGTTAATTATCTGTTGTTCAGGGGTTTTAATGTGATGCCAGAGGAACAATAGGTCATATAAAGAAATTGGCATTCATTCTGCTCTGTACTTTATAAGATTACTCTCAATACAAGAGAAAACACTGATTTGCTATAAGAATATTATGTACTGACCTATATATGAGAATCAGAGGTACCATGTTTAGAAAACCATCTTAAACTGTAACTGCAGGTTCTTATTTCCTAGCCTTGTGTGCACAGATATTTCTTATGTGGCACAACTTTCACATCTATCAGTTTCCTGGGTATATTTTTTAAAGCAATAGCATCACCCTGATATTATATTGTTTAATGTTTAAAGGAAAAGTTCAGTGTAAACAAAAAAAACTGGGTAAATAGATAGGCTGTGCAAAATAAAAAATGTTTCTAATTATAGTTAGTTAGGAAAAAAATTTAGAGGCCCGTTTACTTAGCTCGAGTGAAGAACTAGAGGAAAAAAAACTTCGAATTTCGAATGTTTTTCTTGGCTACTTTGACCATCGAATTGGCTATTTCGACCATCGAATTGGCTACTTCGGCCTTCGTCTACGACTTCGAATTGAACGTTTCGAACTAAAAATCGTTCGACTATTCGACCATTCGATAGTCAAAGTACTGTCTCTTTAAGAAAAAACTTCAACCCCCTAGTTCGCCACCTAAAAGCTACCGAAGTCAATGTTAGCCAATGGGGAAGGTCCCCATAGGCTTTGCAATCTTTTTTTGGTTGAACAAAAATCGTTCGATCGATGGATTAATATCCTTCGAAACGAACGATTCGAAGGATTTAATCGTTCCATCGATTTTTCGTTCGATCGAACAAATAGCGCTAACTTCGACAGTCGAATATCGAGGTTTAATTAACCCTCGATATTCGACCTTAAGTAAATTTGCCCCTTAATGTATAAAGGCTGGAGTGAGTGGATGTCTAACATAATAACCAGAACACGACTTCCTGCTTTTCAGCTCTCTAACTGTGAGTTAGTGACTTGATGGGGGGCCACATGGGACATAACTGTTCAGTGAGTTTGCAATTAAGCCTTAGCATTCAGCTCAGATTCAAAAGCAACTGTTGTTGCACCCCCCCTCAAGTCACTGATTGGTTACTGCCTGGTAACAAATATGTGGAAACTAAGGGAGCTGAAAAGCAGGAAGTAGTGTTCTGTTTATTAAGTTAGACATCCAGTCACTCCAGCCTTTATACATTACATTTTTGCAATATTTATATATTTATATTTATATTAGAAACATTTTATATTTTGCACAGCCTAAATATTTACTCAGTTTTTATTTTTACACTGAACAGTTCCTTTAAATTGTATACCATTACATTTCTTAAAGGAGCAGTGGGCTTGTTTTAAATCATAAGAAACATGGGAAAGTTATGCTCACCACAATTTTTAA
This sequence comes from Xenopus laevis, assembly GCF_017654675.1. Taxonomy (NCBI): domain Eukaryota; kingdom Metazoa; phylum Chordata; class Amphibia; order Anura; family Pipidae; genus Xenopus; species Xenopus laevis. The sequence goes on from NC_054382.1 coordinate 108,935,600, forward strand.
AACCATTAGGTGGAGGTGCAATGAGGCTGTGACCACAAAATACATATAGACAAATACAATAAATTTAAGACATTGAGACATTTTGTGCATACAGCGTCTGAATAATGCCTTACCCTTTAAACAAAACAGGGATTGTTTGTCCATATATTGCAATATATTTAAGTCATTCCATATCTGGTCAGTCCTACACTCAAATTGCATCTGATTCATTAAGAATTATGTTGCTTCATTATACATTTTACAAAGGAACTAAGTTTTGAGTACTGGTTTTAAAAATTAGTGGTGAGCACAACGTTCCCTTGTTTCTTATAGTTTATACAGGAGCAGTGGCCAGCTCCATGTTGTAGCTCCCACCCCTCCCAGCTATAGTCAGGTGATCCCACTGCTGTCTAATAAAAGGGCAGTCAAGTTTGGGAGTTTTACTTTGAACGCAGCAAGTTAGTTGCAGGAAAAACCTATTCCCTTTGTAAAATGTATAATGAAGCAATAGAATTCTTGGGGGCAGATTCACTAAGGGTCGAATTTCGAAGTAAAAAATACTTCGAAATTCGACCCTCGAATTGAAATCCTTCGACTTCGAATATCGAAGTCGAAGGATTTAGCGCTAAACGTTCGTTCGATCGATCGAAGGATTTTTCGTTCGATCGAACGATTAAATCCTTCGAATCGAACGATTCTAAGGATTTTAATCCAACGATCGAAGGAAAATCCTTCGATCAAAAAAAGTTTAGCAAGCCTATGGGGACCTTCCCCATAGGCTAACATTGACTTCGGTAGGTTTTATCTGCCGAAGTAGGGGGTCGAAGTTTTTTTTAAAGGGAAAGTACTTCGACTATCGAATGGTCGAATAGTCGAACGATTTTTCGTTCGAATCGTTCAAATCGAAGTCGAAGGTCGTAGTCGAAGGTCGAAGTAGCCCATTCGATGGTCGAAGTACCCAAAAAATACTTCGAAATTCGAAGTATTTTTCATTCGAATCCTTCACTCGAGCTTAGTGAATCGGCCCCTTAATGAATCATTCTTAATACTTTAAACAGGTATTGAATCCATTATATGGAAATCCCTTGTCCAGAAAGTTATCAATTATGGGATGTCTATCTCCCATAAACTCCATTTTAATCAAATAATTCTCTGTATTAATTAAATAGTACCTTATACTTAATCCTAACTATGATATAGATCCTTAGTGGAGGCAGAATAATCCTTTCATGTTTATTAAACGTTTAAATATTTTTTTAGTCAATTAAAAGTATGGAGATCCAAATTACAGCAAGACCTGCTATCCTGAAAACCCCAGGGGGTATATTTATCAAAGAGTGAAGTGAATAGTGAAGTTCCGCCACTAGAGTGAAATTCCGCCACTCTCCATTCATTTCTATGGGATTTTTATAGGCGTATTTATCAAAGGGGGAACTTTCACTTTCACCCATTGATAAATACGCCTTTCAAAATCCCATGGAAATGAATTGAGAGCTGTGGAATTCCACTCTAGTGGCGGAACTTTACTCTTTGATAAACTCAACAACACCAATTAGGACCGCTCCAACTCACCACCACTTCGCTGCTTCCCTTTGGAGTCGGGTGCTCAGTCCGCAGTGTCCCCACTGCCGCAAATGTATACACCAACAGATGAACGGCACTCCGATAAAAAACAGGCTTTTTATTACTGGGCAATGTGGAAATACATAGGCCTTACACGTTTCGGGAACACCTTCCCTTAATCATAGGCTTACAAAATGAATCGAAAATTTGCTTTATATACAATAGGTCTCCAGCGACCCCTGTTGGTTATCTGGATTGTTACAGTTAAAAATGCATATCTACTATTGCTTTATTATATTATTTGTATTAATAAAAACAACCACACTTTGCTAAAATATATAAAACAAAAGAGGAGGAGAAGGGGGTAAAGAAAAAAAGACCCCTTTAGACCTTGGATATTACATATAATTATCTATTCAAATTAGCATATAGCATTATCCTTGTGGCTTAAGAGCTCGTAATTTTATTTCCCTTGGGACAAATTAGCTCTTTTTCATTTATTTAATATTCTGTTGTTTTAGATTTTTCCTTTTATCTGTTCCTTCACATATTGTGTTAGTACTAAGATGGATCGGTATGTGCAATCTTATATGCATGTATGGAGAAGAGGAATTGACATAATCAAATAAAGAAAAAACTTTGGGTTAGTCTTCCATTAGTTTATATGGTTATTGTATGAACAAAAACAAGTGTCCTAACTGGTTGTCCAATAACTCAACCTGGATCAGTAAATATTTGTATATGTGCTCAAATGGTACCACCTGTGTTCCACGTGTATCAATATAAATAAGCAATGTCATGTCTTGTATTCAGGCCTTTTGGCATTCTAGTTTCAAGTTTTAAGATCCAAAAGGCTTCCCTTAGGTTAATGGAGTGTAATAGGTCACCCCCTCTGAGTGGTACCTTTATCTGTTCAATAACTTTAACTGCCAGATCCTGGACACCTTTTGAAGAGCATAGGGCAAAATGTTTGCCCACAGGAGATCCCTCATCTTTTTTGTCTATCGCCCTAATATGCTCCCTGACCCTTTCCTTTAGGCAGCGGGTTGTGCGTCCCACATATTGTATCCCACAACATTTACATTCAAGTAGATAAATAACCCTCTTGGTATTACAATTATAGAAGCCATAATTTTGAAAAGTTTTCCCGGTGACATTGGATTTGAAATTGGGTCCTGTGGAGATAACCATGCATGTCTTGCATGGCATTGTCCCACATTTATATGTACCTCTAACTGAAAGCCAGGTACTCTTGGGATTGGTTGGAGCTTTAGTCACCAAACTAGGTGCCAGAATCTTCCCTAACGTAGGGGCTTTCCTTGGGACATATCTGATATCCATCGACTTCAGAATCTCCGCTAATCTCATATCATTATATAGTACTGGAATATGTTTCCTAATAATGCCACAAATTTTATTATACTCTTCACTGTATTCTGTTATAAAATAAACTTGATTGTCCCCTTTGGTGGCCTGAGTCCTAGTTTTTGGATATGGGTGCAAACGGGAACCATTTTTCTTTGTTAAACTCCCTGCTTTAGCAAGTGATGTCCTAACAATCTCTTTTGAGTAGCCCCGCCTACAAAGTCTGTCTCCTAGCAATCGGGATTGTTCATTGAATGTATTATCCTGGCTGCAATTCCTTCTATATCTGACAAACTGACTATAAGGGATACTGCGTATAGTGTGCTTAGGATGACAGCTATTGGCTTTTAGTATTGTGTTGCCTGCCGTCGATTTCCTAAAAATATTGGACTCGATGCATCCCCTCAAGTGATTACCTCTTAAATTAAGATCCAGAAAATTAATTTCCAGATGATTGTGCTCTAGTGAGAAAATTAAATTGTGTTGGTTATCGTTTAAATATGTGTGGAAGTCACCAATTAGCTCTTGTGGACCGCCCCATATGAACAGTAGGTCGTCTATGTAGCGGCCATACCATATTATGTGTTGGCGGAAGGGGTTTTTTGTTCCATAGACGTGGGACCGCTCCCACCACCCCATATAGAGGTTGGCGTAGGAAGGAGCAAAGGAAGCCCCCATAGCGGTCCCACGTCTTTGGAGATAAAAACCCCCATCAAAATAGAAAAAATTATGTGATAACAAATATTCCAAAACTAAAAGTGTAAAGTGGGTGAAATCTTCAGTGTACATTTGTGTATCTCTCATTATCTCAGTAATGGCAGTGACGCCCAATGAGTGTGGTATCATTGAATACAACGACTTCACATCCATTGTAACCCATGTGTACGTGTCTAACCATCTCACGGAAGACAGTTTATCCAACAAGTGACCTGAATCTCTAAGAAAAGAGTCCAGTTGAGGCACCAGGGGTTTCAGGCAAATATCCACCCAATCTGAAAGGCCTTCATTAACAGACCCTATGCTGGCCACAATGGGCCTACCTTCCGGGGACAACAAAGATTTGTGTATTTTAGGGAGGTGGTGGAAGATCGGGACTATAGGTTGTGTTCTCACCAAGTATTCCTTGTCCCGAGGGTCCACCACCCCCAACGACACCCCATAGGAAACCAGTTGTTCAATGATGGTCATATATTCACTTTGTGGATTGGAATATAATTTTTGATAGGTATCAGGATCGTTGAGCTGTCTTTCAGCTTCAGATATATAATCCGTGGTGTTCATGACCACAACACATCCTCCCTTATCCGCTTGTCTAATTGTGAGGGCTGCATTATCCCTCAAAGATTTTATAGCTGCTCTTTCCTCACCAGAGATATTCTCAGGGATCTTTCTAGGCCTATCCAAACTTAGTCTGGTTAGGTCCCCCTCAACAAGATCTTGAAAAATGTCCATAGAAGGGCATCTAGATTGTAAGGGATAAAAAGTAGAGGGCAATTTCTTAGACAAAAAAATATGACCTATGGTATTCTTTTGACTTTGGGACTCTGTTGTACCTTCCCTTTGTAACGAATTTAAATCTGTTAGGCAGCAGTATTCCCGAAAGGAAGGGAAATTGAGGGACCCATTTTGTTTGGCCCCAGTAAATGTGCTATTGATCTCTACCTGTTGAGTAGTATCACTATCAATCCCTATTCCACATGAACCAAAATGTCTACGTAGGGTTAATTTTCTGACAAACCTATTAACATCTAATAGAGTGTTAAAAAGACTAAAATGATGTGTGGGTGCAAACGACAACCCATTACTGAGGACTCTCTCTTGGATTGGAGTAAGGGGCATTGAGGAAATATTAACCACATTCAATGAGTCCTGTTCTTCTTCCTGTTCGAATTTGTCCTCAACCGATAATGTCCCCCTCCGAAGTCTTCCTCCTCTTCCTCTTCTTGTCTTCTTTCTGCCTGATGGTTCCGTCTGGGCCAGTCCTTCTTGTCCGTTTTCTTGCGTTTCGGGAACGTGTCCTGGCCATGGTAGTTTTTTGCCTTTTTTGGTATCTCTGATGTGTCGAAATCCTCTAGGTCCAGTTCAGTCGGATTAACCCTAGTAGTACGTAAAGAAGTGGGCTCAGCATCCTCAGTACAAAAGGAAGTTTCCTCTCCTGAGTCACTGGGGGTACTCGAAAAGGATACTGACTTTTTGTGATTATATTTATTCTGTTTTTTCCTAAGAATAGATTTCGATTTATTCCACAAATAGACCATCTCGTTATCATAGTCTCTTTTATCCCTTTTCAGTTTCCGTTTCTTACGGATGCTAACTGAGGTTTCCAATTTAGAGAGATGTTCCTGCAATTTCGTATCTAATCTATCAAAATCAGGGGATTTTTCAAGGGATGTAAGCTGTATTTGTGATTCTTTGATCCCATCTCTGATGTTGGAAAGTTCCTGTCGTTTGTAGTCAATTATAAGACCCATCAGTTCCAAGGAGCATTTGGATAATGTATCATTCCACTTATTGGCGAAATCCTGATCTCCCCTGGCAAATGTGGGATATTTTCTTTACCCCCTTCTCCTCCTCTTTTGTTTTATATATTTTAGCAAAGTGTGGTTGTTTTTATTAATACAAATAATATAATAAAGCAATAGTAGATATGCATTTTTAACTGTAACAATCCAGATAACCAACAGGGGTCGCTGGAGACCTATTGTATATAAAGCAAATTTTCGATTCATTTTGTAAGCCTATGATTAAGGGAAGGTGTTCCCGAAACGCGTAAGGCCTATGTATTTCCACATTGCCCAGTAATAAAAAGCCTGTTTTTTATCGGAGTGCCGTTCATCTGTTGGTGTATACATTCACTCTTTGATAAATTTACCCCCAGGTCTCATGGATTCTGGATAATAGGTTACATAGCGGTATCAGTGATTCAGTCATAGTTTGAAAAGAATTAAAGACAGCAAACTAATTTTCACCTAAAATCTCACCTTAACCATCCTAAAGATCATTAATCAATAATGTGCATTAAAACAAAACAACAGTGGCAGACAGTACTTATATGATAGCTAGAATGACCCAGTCCTACATACAGAAGCATTAGGCCTTCACTTCTGAACATGCATGATAACTCCAAGGGGGTTATTTATTAAGTTCTGAATCTTTCTAGTTGGACTTTTAAAGGGAAAAATTACATCTTTTAGAGAAAAAAAACAAAATTTTTTCAGGATTTAGTAAGTCCAATGGTGTTAAAAATCTGATGAAAAAAGTACTCCAACTCAGGCCTGCCAAGAACATATAAAAGTCAATGGTCAAAGTCAAAAGTCAACCCGTTAACAATTGGACTATTTTCTGAGTTGCCCTGGGTTTCAGAAAAAAATCATAGCATTAGGAGATTTTACAAAAATATCGTAGGATTAGGGAGCAGGGATTATGAATTTTTTTTACGATTTTATAATGACTTCTTCCACACAAGAACAATTCATGAAAATGTATTGATAAATAGCGGGAAAAAGTCTTTGCGGATTTGGTCAGAGTAGTTTCCAGAAAATAGTGATAACTTTTCAGATTTTGATAAATAACCCTCAAGTGTTTCCATAGGTCTATGCAGAAACTGATAGAAAAAAGCTTTTTCCTATTATTTTTTTTCTCTAGGTCAACAAGAAAAAAATGTTATATTATCAATAGATTTGTTTTTTTAGGATTGATGCTGTTGGTTGCAAAAAAGTAATTTATGTTGACCTTCCAAACAGTATTTGTGCTTTCTCCCTCTTAATACACAAAACAAATTTTCCTTAGCTCATCTGTCCTTTCTTTTCATTTATTTTGCTTCTGTTAACTTTATGTTTCATGTTTTTCATGAATAATAAAAGAACATCAAATATTTTCTATAAGATTCTATTGATACAAAATGTGCATGTGTTTATTTAAAGACACACCCAAATAAAAACCATACACCATAAAATATTTTTTATATATGACAAGTAAATATAGAAAGATACAGGATGTACTCTTGAGTATATCTTGATTAGGATGTCAAATTAAGGGGCAGATTTATCAAGGGTCGAAGTTAAAAATAATTCGAAATTCAACCATCGAATTGAAATACTTTGAATATCGAAGTCAAAGTTTTTTTCATCGAATTTGGGGTTCCTGCGGTTGAAGTAAAATTGTTCGATTGAATGATTAAATCGTTCAAAACTAATGATTCAAAGGATTTCAGCGATCGATCGAATGATTTTACTTCGACTTACAAAAACGTAGAAAAATGCTCTAGAAGGTCCCCATAGGCTAACATAGCACTTAGGCAGGTTTAATTTGGTGAAGTATTAAAATGTAAGTTTTTTTAAAGAGACAGTACTTCGATTATCGAATGGTCGAATATTCATATTTTTTTACTTCGAATCGAATTTGAAGTCAAAGTCGTAGTATCATATTCGATGGTCAAAGTATCCAAAAAATTACTTTGAATTTCGAATTTTTTTACTTTGAAAATTCCCTTGAATTCACTTTGACCCTTGATAAATCTGCCCCAAAATGTAATAAAAGTCATAAATGGGATTACATTTTGCACAATTAATCATTAAAATGTATATTGTTCATAAATCTTATCATATTTTAAATATGTGTTACATATACTGCTTTTATCTGTTTTTTATTATTTGCTCCCTTTATAGACACAGTCCTGCTATTATCAGCTGTTCCTTTCTGGCAAATAACTTTATACCCTAAGCCACATCATTCATTACTTATCAGGTCATCAGGAAAGGCAGTGTGGTTATCACAGAATCATTAAAAAAGGAAAGTGATGAGCCATGGTCTGATGCAAAACCTCATACAAAGTAATTTATCACCATTTAAAACTTCAGAAAGTAAAAGCAGTTGCAGTCCAATAGAAGTCAATGGGAGCTGTGCTGATCCTATAGGACTTTTTTTCAGCCATTTGGACTTCCAAAGGTGAAAAACTCATCTTTTTAGAGGTTTTCATTCAACGTTCTTTGTTGTTCATACTTTTTATATTCTAATAAATGACAAGGTATTCATGATTTTTAGAGAATGGAGGTTAATTGTAATTTTAAAAAAAACTCTAAATCACTAAAACCTGAAACCATCACAATTTCAAAGAATGAAGAAAATTAGAAATGAGAGATAATTAAAAGATTTACATTTGAAAGGAAAGTTTGCTTTACAACACATCTTCTAGGAAATAAAGATTTTTCATAGTCTGTGTTCAAACCACATCAAATCTTTTATGGCTAAGTAGACATTGTTTTACCCTAATCTTTCCATGCTGCATGTTGCTAGTAAACATGCTACAACATAAATAACAATGATACCTGGATTTAAGACTATGGTACTTTTATGATTTCAATGAAGTATGTGCTTTAAATGCATACAAAAGTTTTTTTATTTCTAATAGCTGTGCATCCTTCCTGGTCTTTTGTCAACATGCTTTTTTCTGTATATATTTAAATGAGAGAGACTATCCTGTTGAAATGACTAGCAATGCTTTAATTGTTGAGGCTAATTACCAACAGAATATTAGTGTGTTTAGCACTCTAATATACAAGGTCTTTGCAATAATCCCTTTCATATTACCTTTTTAAAAAATATAGGTAATGCTAGCATTGCAAATTTGTAAAACCTCATGAAAACATAATAGTAAATTCAATATTCATAAATATTATTAAGCTGGCTTCTCAATAATTCTAAGAATGTATAAGCTACATGCGATAAACAATAATGTATGGCTACTGGCATACAATCTGTTTGTATACAATCTGTTTGTAGGAGCTACTACCCCATATCTATAGAAACTACATGAATGTGCATATCACTGCACATACAAGGCAACAGTGTGAAATATCACATGCCAATAGCCTATACAATGTCAGAGGATGAGATAATTATAATTATCAAATGGGCCTTAACCCGAAATTTGTGATGACAATGGAAACACATAGTCATACATTCAAGTTTTATGAAAACATTCTTAGTACATATGAGAGAGAGATCAATCATGCTTTACAAGTGTTGTTCTTACATAGGGTTGTACAATTAACACTTAAAAAAATCATCAAATTGAATATGTACAACCATCTTTTTTACCTAAAGCAAAATAACAATTATTTTCAAAACAGTAAAATGCTGAATATTCAGTTCCAATAACAGTTGATAATTATGACTAATTTCTGTTGGTCAATTTTTGTTGGATTGCTCTTAGATGAGGTATAACCCTTGCTTAAACCTTATTAATTGTTTACTTTCTTCTATATTTGCAACATCAACGTTGTATATGTCTAGTTTATTTAGTTCTATTTCCCTTGATGTTTTGTGTTGAATGCTTTAATTATACAGTAGGTCATCCAGAAAAGCCAGGTCACCATGTAGTTGTTTTATGTGTCAGTGATCTAAGCCGTTGGTTAATGGCTTTTAAACCACCACTTTACAGATGGTGGTTTCTCATCTTGCCAGTGTATCATTTGAATTAATATGCCCATTTTTTTGTTTGCTGGGATTGAGTTATGTAAAGGTATAACAGCTGGGGGTCTAATGCAACTTGAGTTTCCATCACAACTTTATTGAAGATTGGCTTTTTAGAGGTTTTTTGAGCCAAAATTACACTCACATTCTCTAAAACCACAAATATCATGGAATTTACTTAAGGATCCAAATATGAAAAATACAAATGAAAAAAGAGATGAACAATGCTTTAAAACATTTTTTTTAAAAAAATCTCTAAAAATGTGGGGTTTTCAGGCAATTCCTAGCAAAAAATATCAGAAAACATCTAAAAGTCAGTTTTCTATTTTCTTGGTACAGGACAAAAAATGATTTTTGTTTAAAACTAAAATGTCTAAACACATCTGCAAAACTGGTTAGAATGATTGGCCCTTTAGGAGGTCCAGATTACAGGTCCAGGAATGAAAAAAAACATCTACTGTAATGTACCAGTGGGCATTAGGCCCATTTGTTGTTTGTATGGATTGCAGTTGAGCATTTATCAAGCCCAACAGTAACTTTTTCTGTGTACCACTTTAAAGGAAATCCATAATGGTGTTACCTGTAGAAAAAACGTCTTTCACTTTACTGCTTACTTTGCTAGAAGTGCATCAGCTTGGAAATACCATTTCCAAGTCAAGTTTTTTTTAGTACATCCTTAAAAATAAGTGACTGACAAATGTGAGCTGTGTGCCAAAGAGCATGAAAGAAACCAATGCCTTCTTATTTTTCATGGCTGAATATCAGCTTGATAAGAACAGGTGGAAAACTAGGTAACTAGCATGCAAAACGTTTCATCAAGCTACTTTTTCCCCCTTCTTCAGGCACCTAATTCTGACTGATTCTATGTTGAACACAGTGGACTCAAAAGTTAAAGCCACTATTGGAGTTGGACATCTCATCCTGGTTTATCTTTCACTTTGGTTCATCCATTTCCAAGGTTTTATAAAAAGTTTAATTAGAAATAAACAATATTCCAGCAGAGTATGACAGAGCATGTATCCTTTAGTAGCCTCTGGTATGGTATCATGATCAGGGTTATACATTCTCTTAATAGATCAGGTCAGGTCACGTGGAGGAAATAGAGTCTAGAGCACAAGTAAAACATTTTACCAAAAGCAGTTTTGGTGCAAACTTTTCTAATGCTACTCAATTAAGGCTGGATATGGTAACATCAATCATAAAGTAGCGTTTTTGGTCAGAACTGGATAGGTAGAAAAGATTTCTTGCTATTTTATAGTAAGTTCTCTAATGCCTCACACATCTGGCTAATTCTAAACCAGTGTCACTATAATACTTGCATAAACAGTAACCAACCTCATTGCATATTGTATAAAACACAAAAAATTAACTTTCAATTTTATTTTTAACATAGTTTTATGCTACCACTTTGTGGCGTGGAGTGGCAGAGTTGCAAAACTTACTGTACTAAATTGTAAATGCTAACATTCATACAATTGTGTGTATGCAGTGGAGCACAGAATATAAACACAGGGAAGAAGTTTAATAAATTGATCAATTTTTCAGTCTGCAAAATGTGACCTTTAACATAATTATACAGTCTTGTACACAACAGTCGATTTATATTTTAAATGTACATTATGTTTTAATAAATATGTCTTTTAGCAGAATTTATTTTGTTATATGTTGGCCAAGTATTTTTTGTTTTCATTGAATCCCAATGTGGTTCTTATTTTATATTTCTTCCTCTAATGGTCAAAAGGATTTTAAGAAAGCTTCTGTTCCTTGTATAAATATGCATGCTCTCACCCAATGTGCTTGTAGATAAGTGCCAGAGCTTTTGTCTGAAGTAGGAATTGAAATTCATAGACGTTGTAGTGTTTATGGAAATGTTTATTCTTCAGAAATAACATGCATAAACCATTTGGTCTAGAAAAACGCCATCTGGGAGTAAAAGAAGGAAACATTATGCTAGTCTCAGTGTTTCCTTCAGATTTGCTTTCACTTAAATTCACTGGAATTATCCAGGGCTACATTAGTTTTAAATCAGAATAATAGCATTTGAGAATATGAGAGACATTAATAGGAGAAAATTTTATTTTTGATATTTATTCTATTCACTTATATCCTAATATCGTTTTCTTATATATTCTACAACGTAACATGCAAAAATAATTTCTTTGTAGTTCCAGGAATACTTTCCATAATGATATGTTGGATCGAAATGGAAGAATCTTATAAAATGTTGAAGTAGTATTTGAAATCAGTTGCCTTAAAAGATATAGAAAGAATCAACTAGATGTGAAAGGAAAAGCAAAATTGAGGTAGCTATTAAAACCATTCTTGCCAACTACAGCAGAACTGCCTTAATGCTCCATGTACTAATTACTTTGAGAGCCCTTTTTTTGCTTCCTGTATTCAGTGAAATCTCAATTTTAAGTTTTCTCTCACATTTTTTTTGTGGTCCCACCAATACATAAAGCATAATACATTTCACTGATTTTACAATTGATTTTACACCATTTTTGACAAGGGTTCTACAGTATTCCATGATGCACTATTGTCACCACTGGCATACAACAGAGCTCACAACACCGAGAGCATAAAACCTCTCACCTGTTCAAAGTTATACTCAGTGTACTCCATGGAAGCAACTGTGGATTTCTTTGAGGTTAATAGATAAGGATAATGACCTCTAACCTCTAATATCTAGACTGTCAGGGAAAAATGTGTAAGAAATCAAGTTTTTGTGTTCTCCACAGGCTTTGATTATGGCAGATCCTTGTCATTCATGTGTGTGTGTCTTGGTTTTCCAGTTGACACACCCACATTAAAAAGTCTGTAATTCTATTTGCACGTTTTTGCCCTTGGGCTCAGTGCTTGGTATCAAGAGCCTAGCTTTTATTCTTGATTGTTATGCTATTGTGGCACATTACTATACCTGACTTCCACTTGTTGGATCTCTGTCTTGGCCTTTGGTCTGCCTACCTTGTGAATCTGCTCTGCCTCACTGAACCTCAGATTCAACCACAAATCTGCATCATCTATGCTACTTCACTCTGTTCAGACCTCACCAACCACCCTCCATTACATCAGATCCTTGTTTCATCTTCGGGAGAGCTTGGTTTCAGTTTTTGTGTCACTACCTATAGTAAAAAAAGATGTTTTGGCTCAACACTTTGCCATATAAAATGTGATGTTGAAAATGAGTAATGAGATCATTATGACCAATGAAACATACACCAACATAGTCTACATCATAATAAAATTTAATTTTAAGAACAATTTCCCATTAGCCAACCATTTAAGCTATACTAGCAGGTTTGGAATGAATAAAAAATATTTACATCAGTTAATATTTGTAACGTAATACATTAATAAGATGTAAAGTTTACATCAACAAGAATTTAAGATATTGGAATATATTTTCCCACATATACAATGATTATTTGCCTGAATTTGTGTTGCAATAGAAGTGCAACAAGGAATTTGCTTTGTGCCGTTTTATTAATATGTGTAGTAATATTTATATAACATTATGGCAATAAATTATTGTCATCATTTTTTGGCACTCATTCACACAATGGCATTATCAGCGGGTAATTTCAAAGATAATGAAGTAATATATCTAGTAAATAGGTTTTTAAGATGTGCTAAGAACCAGAGAAGGAACAAAACATAGTCACTGAGCATGATTAGGATTCATATAATGATTCATACTGATATGTTTATAAAAATGTGTACTGTTGTAGAAGATTAGTAGTGCTACATTTTCAACATCAATTTCCAAGATCATTGGAATAGTTAGATAAACTGGGAGAAAGCAGTAGTAGTTATTACTCATCCAATTTCCACACAGCTTTTTTTTTTTGTTTGTAGAATTGTGATGGTGAGAGATGTCGCTGAGTGGCTCTTAACTCACATATTTAAGTGATACTAAACTTTTTTCAATCATAAGACTATTTGAGAGAGTAGAGTTTTGAGAACATTATTAAAAAAAAGTGGTGGAAAGATAAAGCTTAAAAATGTTTAGGGGGCAAAAAGAAAAAATATTAAAAAGGGTAAAGGCAAAAAGCAAAAGGGCAAACAGGAAGAAAATAAGAATTTCAAGTCACACCTAGCTGAGTCTGTATATAAGAAACTATCCCTGTATTGTTTGGCCATCAAAAGCTATGTGACAATATATTTTTACAAATACTGAGTAGTTCAAAATATCAGGTTACAAAAGAGGGGAAATAATACTTCAACTTGTATTTGAGTGCTGCTGTGTTGATTCAGACTTTTGTTTCAGCCGCAACTTCACACAATTACATTTGCTGCTTGTTCTTTATCTACATATGTTTGTAGTTTAAACTGCACAGCATAGCAAAACATAAACTAGAAGTTGTTCCTGTTGAACAAACTAAATTAGGAGAAATCCAATTTCAATCATATGAAATATTTTTATTGCAAAAGTTACTTGTGGGAATTTGAAAGTGTGCTTCATGATCCAAGATGATCTTATAAAAGAGTATCAGTCATTTATATAGCATTCTCTGCTGGACTAACGATCCAATCTTCTTCCCCTAAATGATGAATTTTACAAAAACAAACAATATAAATAGATCAGAAAACTGACAAATGTAATATATTGGTCTCTGGTTTACAACACATGCTCCTTTTTCTATAAAGACAAAAAAATGGAAGGCATTTCTTTTAAGTCCTGGATTTGGTTAACCATTTTAATTACATTACAGACAAACAACATATCCTCCTCAAATAATGTTTGCGTTCATTCTGTTTATTTGGGTTTTTTCAATTAATTGTATAAATACATTTTAATGACTACAAATACAAACCGTATTTCACTGGCTCTGTCTTTCTTGATCTCTTTCTCTCAGAATCCAGTAAGACTGCTGGCTAACATACTTAGTAGACATGTGGTTGATCTTCAATTATAGGGGTGAAGTACTTAAATGTCTGTTTTCAATTTACATGCTTTTATACCCCTTTGTTAATTTCATTTTATGGCAATGTTAACTGCTTCCAGATTTCATGTAAAATTGCTAAGCCATAAAATGATGGACTGGGAAGGACAACATATTATGGGTTTCTTGTATTCAGAATGAATAAATATTAAAAAGGTGTTTGCAAATGCAGTAATGTCTTATGCATTTGACAATAAATCAGTCTCCTTTTCAGATGACTGTGATAGTCTGGAATTTTGGCGGGTGTACACAAATGCTGATTTTGAACCTAAAGGTCAGGTATTAAAATGATGGGCATGATTCATATACTGTATAATAAAGCAAATCCATTGGCAGCCATACAGGTTTAGTTGAAATGAATATGCATTTCTTTTTTTTTCTTTTTTTTTTTTGCTGCTAGAGTTGTTTGGAAGTAGTATGCACAAGAAATGTTATGTGTCCATTCAAACAAATTTTTATTTTTTTTTCAAATCTGTATCCCTAGGCCTCACTTGCTTGTTATTAAACTCTCCCAAAACATCACGTTAATTTTTGTCCAAAAGTGAACTGCTTATTTGCATCCAATGTCTGCTCTGTTTAAAAGATCTTAAGACCGCCATCATTGTTCCAGGTGCTGTCATTTCATTCTGAAAATTACAAGTTATTATTGTTATTATATTGGAGCAACTAAATGGGTTGACTTAGGTGTACCTGAACCTCACCTACTTAATATGGGTGTGTGCTACCTAACCCTGCTATAAATTTAATTTTCTTCTGGGGCCAGGGTCTGGTTCATATGCACAACTTTTCATCAATCTAATTGTTTCTTAGGTGGTTATTCTGGAAAAAAAAACCTAATATGCAGTCATTGATAGGGATTGCATGTGCATGTGCTGTTCCTGAGCTTAGGGTTTGGGGCACCTACTATACAGGAAATTCTCTTCACTCAAAATTTATTCGGCAGGCATGAGGAAGAGTTTTAGGGCCAACGCTGAATCATGGAGCACTGAAGTGAGCTATATATGCTTTACTCACAATACCCCAGATTCCTAGTCACTGATGATCTTGACCTTTTCTTCTCTTTTAAACATTTTTTTTGTGCAATCACATTTTGTTCTCGATCAATGGAGAAACTCAAATCAGAAAAAAACGTGATCTAGAGATTACAATGTAAATCATATTTACAAATTCAACTATTTAACAACAAAAATGTCATAAAAGATAGTCATAAGACAGAAGCATTAGTACGTGGCCAAAGATCTGAATAACCAAAATATCCCAGTTTTTTGTGGTGATGTGGGAATGATAATTAGTACTGCACAATACATCTTCACTTACATTTCTGTCAATGCCATAAGGGGTTAGATGTTAGAAAGTACAGTAAAGTTCTGTAAGACTTACCAATTTCATGATTCAACCATGCCAATGGACACCTCCAGTCATAAAAATGTATAACTTCAGATTTCACTAAAAAATGATGGATGACATGAATGCAGAAAACTGCTCACTGGCTAGCCTAGTTCTCATCTGTTTTCTGTCACCGTTTTATGGGTGCACACCTGCTTATAAAAATAAAAGCAAAAATAATATTATACAGTTGGGCTTAGGATCCTATGGATAGACTTGGGGTCATAAAACAGTTCTAGGACCAGGTGTATAAGAACAACTGTATAATATCATTTCATATATTTATTCCTACAGTATATATATCTTAAGAAACAGTTTTCTGTCAGTTATACTGTATAATCTGACACAAATGTCCATAGAAATTAAATAAATATATATATATATATATATATATATATATATATATATATATATATATATATATATATATATATGTATATCCAAAATAAAGTGCACAAGACTCACCATTGTGAAATTTCATTCATAATGTTAAAGGAAAACTATGCCCCTGAACAATGTAAGTCTCTATAAAAAGATATTGCACAAATCAGCTCATATGTAAAACCCTGCTTCATGTAAACAAACCATGTTCATAATAATATACTTTTCTAGTAGTATGTGTCATTGGGTAATCATTAATAGAAAATTGCCATTTTAAAAGGGATCGTGTGCACACAAATATATATAAAACAAACCATACTTGTTAGGTCACATGAGCTAATTATCAAACAGAGTTCTGTCTTTTGCTTCCTCATTTATTCCTGATACAGTTAGAGCTGCAGTATTTCTGGTCAGGTGATCTCTGAGACAACACACAGACCATCACAAAATGGGGGTTTAAGGAAAGAGATGTAAAAGGGCAATATTTACTTAAATATATATTCCAGTTTGGTAAGATTCTTTAATATGCCACTTACGTGGTTAACTACAGAACCGCCTACATGTAAGTGTTCTAAAATGTATTGACTTAATATGATATAAACTATCTGTTGCTTAAGTATTCATTTTGGGGGTATAGTTTTTCAAAACTGGCGTTTTACCACAGACACTGAATTTGCTTGTAAAATCACAAGCAAGTAAAATTATGCAGTCTATAAAACATTTATTCCAGTAGGAGATACAAACTGTGATTTTGCCAATAAAAAAGGAGTCAGCTCCTCTCTGTTGACTTGGAACATGATTTCAGTTAATGAGAGAGAATGATAACGTAGATTAGAAGATCATTTGTTTAATGAAGGGGAAACGGGAGAAAATGAATAGACCTCAGGTTTAGACGTATCAATTAGGCTGTTTATTGCAAGTTTTTAGTTCTGTATTTGAGTGATAAATACCAGTGACTTATACTGCAAATGTTCCAAAGGGGAAAAAAATCCAAGTGATAATTGTAAGATTGAGTATTTTATTTATAGCATACTGTAGCATGGTACATAAAGTTACGGCACACACATATAATGAGTAGAGAGGATGCAAGGTGCCTGTCCACTGTTCTGCTGAACATGTACATGGAACTGTTTATTAGATGAAGCAAACAGGAAAAAATATTAATCACAAGCTGTCCAATTTAAACTTTGTAGATGCAAAAGTGAATGTAGATTCAAACACATTGGTGTTCAGTAACAAACACAGCAAAACGAGAATGAAGAGTCCCAAAAATGGTTTACAGAACTCACCAAGTACAAGGGGAGGCTCAGGTGCACCGCCCTAAGCCTTCAGCTAGGGGAGCGGATACAACTGTATTCGATGAAAGGCAGGCAAACTCCCAAACAGGCATATGAAAACAGGATGATTTATGAATGATTTATTTGGGTATACGTAAGGGCGGCCTTACATGTTTCATGTACAAAGGACACTTAATCATAGGCTAAACATGTGATCACAGCACCAATAAACAATCGGATAACAAATGAAATATCCTAAGTGGAATGCATCTTATCAATAAGAACAGGTGATATATACAAAGTAATATTAATAAGACCAGGTATTCTCCCTCCTGTGAGCCTCCATATTGGTACTCCCAGTCCTGAAGGCAATTCAAGCTGCAAAAAAATGTAATCAGAAACAGCACGGGTAAAAACTAATGACATACATGAATAAGGTGAATATAAAATACAAAATGACAAAAAAGGTATATCAGCGTTGGGGGCTGCATATCTAAAATAGTGGCCAGAATAATATACAACCTATATCAGTAAAAGCATGATACATCATATTCATTATTCATGCCAAATGGAAACCTGGTAGCCAGAATAAAAATCTATTCGGTTTCATGATGAAGTAATTTATTGTTACAAAAACATATGTTACCGGTGACCATACCTGTGCATCCTGTGCTTACGCTTCCAAAAATGCACGCCCCTGCAGAGCTGTTCAGTTTTATCAATACAAGAAATTTTGCAACATGGACTCTGACCACCTAGTAAAAAACCATAAGAGAAAAAGATATAATCTTATGAAGCCACCATTCTTAAATAAGTGGGTAGGCTGATACCTAGATGGCACTCCGGTTTGAAAAGCAGTAGTTCATTTCAACAGGCTGCTGACGTGTTTTGGGCATGGCATCCTTAATCATAGGCTCCAGTGGCTGAGCACCCAGGAAGGTTGTGGCATAGTACAAACATGAGCTGTGAGGCATGGAGGAAGGATGATCTGGAAGGGTCTTTTCCTGTACGCATTGTGAAGTCTCTGAAACATAAACTGGTCATGCCAACTATATCCGGGATATTAGAAATGCTTCCTTCTTGATAATGGTGGTGATGGGTTCAGGCAAAACAAAAGCAACAACAGGAATATTCCTTAAGTGAAGGTTTAAACCTCTCATTATTGGTTTTAAGGCAATGCTATGAGTGTAGCATGAGGAATATCAATACTGTACCTTCTAGTTTCTGAATGTTTACACTGCATAGCACTACACATACACAGTTACTGTATGTGGTTCACTGTTACACAACTGACATTGGCAGGAAAACAACAGGTTGCCAAGAGGTAGAACAAATTCAAAAATTAAACCGGGATTTCTTTTGGAATAATGATTTCTGCATTTCCGAATTAAAATAGGGGAGAGGTTGAAGCATAGCAACAAAGAAAACTAAAATAAAATGCACTGGCTGCAAACTAGAATATACAGTAGCATGTCAAAGAGGGTAAATGGAGCAAGCAGTCATAAGTATAACTAAAGTTATGTATAAATATAGCTATAGTAATACAAAAAGAAATTGTCAGGAGTGCCAGGAGGGTAGGAGCCACTGGAGAAGAGCTTAGCAGTTAAAACTGCTTTAGTGTACAGCAGGAGCTCACAGGTGATGGTAGCAGGCCGTGTTAGAGTAGAGAAGAATCCGTAGACAGGCAGAGATCGAAGGGCAGGCGGAGTTCAAGCAAACCAGAAACAGGCCGAGGTCAGAAGGCAGGCGGAGTACAAGCGGTAGTCAAAACAAGCAGGGTCGATAGGCAGGCAGAAGTCAAGCGGTGGTCAGAAACGGGCCGAGGTCAAAATCCAGGAATCAAGTTCAAAGAGAGGTACAACAGCAAAGGTTCAGGAGCAAGGAAAATAATCACCAAGCGCTGTTTGCTTTTTTCGACAAGGATAAATAGGGACAGATTGGCGCCAAACGTAAGGACGCAGCGTCAGGACGCCGTGCGTCAACTTTAGCGCGCCCGCAACCGTCGCGACGCGCGCGCGCTCGAATGAACGGACGCGCGCCCGCGCAAAGACGCGGGCGCCGGAAACAGACGCCAAGGATGCGCAGAACCCTGCACACCCCTGCGCCTGCGCCCACGAGAAGACTGAGCTGCGACCAAAGGTACCTTACATTGCCCCCCCCCTGAGGGGCGGCCTCAGGACGTCAAAAGCAGGCTTGTCAGGATATTTCCTATGAAAGGCTGTGGTTAACCTCGGAGCATGAACATTGTTCTTTGGTTCCCAGGAATTCTCTTCATTTGGAAAACCTTTCCACTTGACGAGGTACTGCAACCTTCTGCCACGAACTCTGGAGTCCAAGATCTTTTCCACTTCAAACTCAGCCTCGCCTTGACAAGAGATAACTGGAGGAGGTGGAGACACACGACCTGGAAAGATGTTAGGCACAAATTTTTTAAGCAGAGCAGCATGAAACACAGGATATACTTTAAGAGAGTCAGGAAGTTCTAATTCAAAGGACACAGGATTAATGACCCTCTTGATAACGAATGGACCCAGAAACTTTGGAGCCAACTTCTTGGAAGGAGTAGCGAGCCGAAGATTCAAAGAAGAGAGCCAAACCTTGTCACCACTCTTGAATTCAGGATCCTTCCCTCGTTTTCTGTCTGCGAAAGTTTTGAAATTTTGTTGAGCCTTACTTATCTGTTCCTTCAAAAAAGACGTATTTTGTTTAAGAAACTCCAAACGATCTTGTAATGCAGGAAGGGTCACCTCAGAAAGGACATCTGGAAACATGATAGGATGAAAACCCAGATTAGAAAAGAAAGGAGTCTGGCCAGTAGAAGAGTGCATAGAATTATTATAACAGAACTCAGCACATGGAAGAAGTGACACCCAATTGTCCTGCAAATAGGAAGAAAAAGTACGAATGTATTGCTCCAGCGTCTGATTAGTCCTCTCGGTCTGCCCATTGGTCTGTGGGTGATAGGCTGAAGAGCGAGACAAAGAGATACCAAGGGATTTACACAACACAGTCCAAAACCTAGATGTGAATTGGGTACCGCGATCAGAAATAATTTCTTTAGGAAGACCATGTAATTTAACTATTTCTTTAATGAACACATCCGCAGTCATGGCAGCAGAGGGGAGCCGGGGAAGAGGGATAAAATGTGCCATCTTGGTAAGGCGATCGACAACCACAAAAATAGTATTACACCCATTGGATGGAGGCAATTCAACGATAAAATCCATGGAAATAGAACTCCAAGGTCTCTCAGGAAGGGGTAAGGGACGGAGAAGACCCACAGGTTTGTTGCAAGAAGACTTGGATCTAGCACAGGACTCACACGATCGCACATAAGCAGTGCATTCTTTTATTAACGAGGGCCACCAAAAAAGACGTCTGGCCAATTCTAAGGTCTTTCGAATACCAGTGTGCCCAGCTAAAGGATGATCGTGAACTATTCTCAAGGCCTCCACCCGAAGATTTGGTGGAACCACCAACTTATTGTTCCTCAAAAGTAAATCGTCTTGAGCAAAAATATCTTCAACACCAGGATAATCTGTTGGAGCTTGAGGAACCTTCTTTAGACGATCAATAAAAGAAGACTGCAGAAGTAAAAAATGTCCAGACTGAAGAATTGTATCAGGAACCATGGACACCTTCTCCACCGGAAAAACTCTGGACAGGGTATCA
The DNA here is from genome assembly GCF_017654675.1 of Xenopus laevis. Taxonomy (NCBI): domain Eukaryota; kingdom Metazoa; phylum Chordata; class Amphibia; order Anura; family Pipidae; genus Xenopus; species Xenopus laevis. The sequence continues at coordinate 108,956,643 of NC_054382.1, forward strand.
GCCTTTGCATTTTTGGCCCCAGGTTTGTAAGTTATATGAAATTGGAAACGAGAGAAAAAGAGTGCCCATCTAGCTTGACGAGGATTTAAACGCTTTGCAGATCTTAAGTATTCCAGATTCTTATGGTCAGTGAAAATGATAAAAGGATGGACAGCTCCTTCCAATAAATGACGCCACTCTACCAAAGCACCTTTAATCGCCAACAACTCACGATCTCCAACATCATAGTTCCTTTCAGTAGGAGTTAACTTCTTAGAGAAGAACGCTACCGGATGTAAGTTGTCTTTGGGGCCAGCTCGCTGTGAAAGAATTGCTCCAATAGCTACCTCAGAGGCGTCCACTTCAAGAACGAAAGGTTTGGAAACATCGGAATGGACTAAAATGGGAGCAGAAATAAAAAGTCTTTTAAGAAGTTCAAAGGCTTGTTGAGCAATTGGGGACCAGGAAAATTAAATTTTACAACTTGTAAGATCTGTGAGAGGTTTGATGATGGAAGAGAATTTATTGATAAACCTTCTATAAAAATTTGCGAATCCCACAAAACGTTGAACCCCTTTTCGGTCATTCGGGGGTGGCCAGTTATTAATCGCCTCAACTTTCTTAGTGTCCATCTTGAAACCTTGACTAGAAACTCGGAATCCTAGAAATTCAATGTGAGATCTCTCAAACTCACACTTAGAAGCTTTGGCGTAGAGAAGATGTTTCCTAAGACGAAGCAGAACCTCCCTCACATGAGAACGATGATCTTCTAAAGAATTGGAGAAAACAAGAATATCATCCAGGTATACGATGACAAATTGATCCAGTAAGTCATGAAAAATATCATTGATAAAATATTGAAAAGTGGCAGGAGCGTTACAAAGGCCAAAGGGCATGACGGTGTATTCAAAATGACCATATCGGGAACGAAAGGCAGTCTTCCATTCGTCCCCTTCACGTATTCGAATCAGATTGTAAGCACCCCTCAAGTCTAACTTAGAAAAAACTGTAGCACGACCAAGTCTTTGAAAAAGATCAGAAATGAGCGGCAACGGGTAACGATTCTTAATTGTCACCTTGTTGAGTTCATGAAAGTCAATGCAGGGTCTTAGGGAGTGGTCTTTTTTCTCGACAAAAAAAATACCTGCACCGGCAGGAGAGGAAGAATGACGTATGAAGCCTTTAGCCAGATTCTCATCAATATAGTCCTTCAAAGTAGCTAACTCAGGCTCAGATAAAGGATATATTCTTCCAAAAGGGATGGATGCGCCAGGGAGAAGATCGATCGGGCAATCATAACTCCTATGGGGAGGAAGTGAGTCAGCCGCTTTCTTGTTAAAGACATCAGCGAATTCATGGTAGACTTGTGGGACAAATTGGAGAAGTTCATCATCGGAAATGGTTGCACCCAGCATCTTTGGAGGAAAACAATTCAAACGACAGTAATCCGAGTTGAAGAAAACTGTTCCAGCTTGCCAGTCAATAGTTGGATTATGACCCCTCAACCAGGGAATGCCAAGAATTACGGGAAAAAGAAGGTTTTCCATCACATCAAACTTTATTAACTCAGAGTGACCTCTTAAAGAAGAAGCAAAAATATATGGGGTTTCCTGCGAAACAGAACCAGAAGAAACAAAATTACCATCAGCCATTTTAATAGGTATTGGCTGGGCCTTGGAAATAAAAGGAATCTTGTATTGACTCGCGAAGTCTTGGTTTATGAAGCACCCACAAGCTCCGGAGTCGATTACGGCATCCACCTCAATCTTTCTTTGGTTCCACTGCAAAGAGAGACGTAGAAGAACATAAGACTGGAGAGAGGGAACCAAGGGAGTATTAGAAGATTGCTGTGAGAGGAAATTACCATTGGGTCGAGTGGGGCAATTCCTTAACAAATGTCCAGAAAGACCGCAGTAAAGACATAAATTTAGCCGTCTTCGTCGCAGTCTTTCCTCCGTGGACAGGGTCTTGCGTACCACCCCGATTTGCATGGGCTCGCCATCAGAAGAAGGAGAAACAAGGACTGGAGGAGGAGCTGTAGGAAGCACCCATTCATGGCCCCATGCCTGGTTTGGCATACTGGACCCTCTTTCCTGACGTCTCTCCCTTAATCTTCTGTCAATCTGGATGGCAAGAAGAATCAACTCTTCCAAAGAACCAGGAAGACCCACTCTAGCCAACTCATCCCTGAGTTGATCGGACAAACCCTTGCGAAACTGATGCCGGAGGGCCCTGTCATTCCACAAGGTGTCTGGTGCCCAACAACGAAAGTCCGTCACGTATTCTTCCACAGGTCTACGGAGTTGACGTAAATTACTGATAGCCGCTTCAGCAGTCTCTACTTTATGAGGATCCTCATAGATCTTGGATAACGCCTGGATAAAGGAATCAGTGGAGGCAAGAAGAGGGCTATTCTGTTCCAACAAACGATGGGCCCAGGCTTGTGGTTGTCCTTGCAAAAGGGAAATCATAACCCCCACTCGGATTTGATCTGTGGCATGAGAGTGGGGCTTGAGGGTAAAGAGGAGGCGACACCCATTAATAAAAGTTCTAAAAGTCTTAGGATCGCCAGAAACTTGTCGGGCATCGCTACCTTGGGTTCCCCATGTGATGCACTAGCAGCTGCAGTTCCCGAATCCGACTGTCCTGAAGAGGAAGGAGGCGAGGCAGCAGTGGACATCCGAATGTCTTGAAGTTGTTCTTGGACATTCTGATAGTCTCCCCGAAGATCCCTCACAACGTGGGTCAGAGCAGCAATCTGTTGAGACAGATCGACTAGAGTTGGCAACTCTTCTGATGGCTCCATTCTGGCTTGGTGATTCTGTCAGGAGTGCCAGGAGGGTAGGAGCCACTGGAGAAGAGCTTAGCAGTTAAAACTGCTTTAGTGTACAGCAGGAGCTCACAGGTGATGGTAGCAGGCCGTGTTAGAGTAGAGAAGAATCCGTAGACAGGCAGAGATCGAAGGGCAGGCGGAGTTCAAGCAAACCAGAAACAGGCCGAGGTCAGAAGGCAGGCGGAGTACAAGCGGTAGTCAAAACAAGCAGGGTCGATAGGCAGGCAGAAGTCAAGCGGTGGTCAGAAACGGGCCGAGGTCAAAATCCAGGAATCAAGTTCAAAGAGAGGTACAACAGCAAAGGTTCAGGAGCAAGGAAAATAATCACCAAGCGCTGTTTGCTTTTTTCGACAAGGATAAATAGGGACAGATTGGCGCCAAACGTAAGGACGCAGCGTCAGGACGCCGTGCGTCAACTTTAGCGCGCCCGCGACCGTCGCGACGCGCGCGCGCTCGAATGAACGGACGCGCGCCCGCGCAAAGACGCGGGCGCCGGAAACAGACGCCAAGGATGCGCAGAACCCTGCACACCCCTGCGCCTGCGCCCACGAGAAGACTGAGCTGCGACCAAAGGTACCTTACAGAAATACATTGGGTCACAAATGTAGAAAACTGGGTTTCATCTCCTAAATGAAATAATATATAGTATTATTAAACCCTTCTTATGCCACTGCTGTTTGCTACTGTATATTACAGAAAGTCTGAAGAGTTTTATGGGTTGGACTGCTGTTACAACTAAGGTAAAATGTTGAAATTACGTTATGGTTCTGTGTTTTACAGAAACTTTTGTCTTAAATAATTTGTCTTGTGTTACTGAATGATGAGTTAAAAAGAAGGGCAACATATGATAGCATCCATTTAATACAGAGCAAGGTTTTGGGTCAGATGAAATTGGATCAATTGCATTCATACATTTGGTTCTTGCTCTCAGTCCTCCTCGCCAGTGTTAATATGTATACATGCTTAGTTCTGCCATGATTGGTAATGGTGGGCAATAAGGTAATTTGTTAAGTGCAACAGGCGGTTCATTAAAGGCACTTCCAATTAAAGCTTCAACGATTAGGAATATGGAGCACACAGGTGGTTTGGAAAAATCACGCCTTCTTTATTGAAAAAGTAATAGTAAAATCATCCGTGCAGTACAAATGTGGACATGACAACCCCCACACTTTACGCGTTTCGTGGCATCTCGCCACTTCCTCAGAAGCATAGGGAAACCCACCCCCAACACCGTTAATAAAACCACTTGACCCAGCCCATAAAAACATTTAACCCAATCAGAACATTTAGCATAAAAAATATATATATACATCAGAACGATCCAAAACAGCAGGTAATTATATTAATCCACCTGTTGGGCTGATCAAACTCATCTGAGAGATAGAAATTTGTCACAGCTTACATAAACATTGTTGCAATAGGTTTAAATTCTGTAAAAATGTATATACTTAAATTGTAACATTTTATGAATAGCCAATTCATGTACCCAAATATACTCTATCACAGATTAGTACATAGTTCACAGCGTAGGGATCAGTATAGATCGAAAACCATATAAATAAATAGATGAAAAATGTTTGTTAACATATATATATACACATATAAATATATTGCAAAAGCTTGCAACTATTATAATTCATAATCTATACCATATATAATAATACAATAATACAAAACAAAATAGATAGAAATGCATCAGTTACAAAAGCAAGATAACTCCCATTCTCTATTGAGACCCCCATAATTCTCTGTAGTTTTCAAATAAAAAATCCAATAAGCCTCTAGCCTTAATAATTTCTGATCAAGATCTCCCTTTCTTATATTTCTGGGGGGTTTATCTATAATTTGAAAAGACATACAGTCAGACCCCTGATGTTTTTCAAGTAGATGCTTTGCTATAGCCGATTTGGTGTCCAAACGGTTGGTGGCTGAAATATGTTCTAAAATGCGTGTACCTGCCCGTCTAATGGTTTTACCCACATATTGGGCCCCACATTCACATGTCACCAGATAGATCACCCCTTTCAACATACAGTTAAAGTATTCCTTAATATCATATAAAGTACCTACCACTGAGCTCTGAAACTGTTTAGATACATTAATCCATGGACATGACTTGCATCTGGTACGGCCACATTTGAAAACCCCCTTAAATTTGAGCCAAGGTTTACCCCCAGTTTGTCCTTTAGACGTAAATAGGCTTCTGGAGATGTGTGATGCCAAATTTTTCCCTCTTTTAAACACAAAAGAGGGTGTTTTGTCTAAAAATTTAGCAAGTACGGGGTCTTGTAAAAGTATCCCCCAATATTTATTAACACTCCTCCTAATCGAATAGATGTCTCGGCTATAAGTGGTACAAAAACGAACCGCTGGTTGCCTTCTCTGAACCTGATGCCCCCTGGGTCCAACCTCAGGCTTGGGCTTGGGACGCAATAATTGTTCTCTGTCTGCTAGCACCGCCTTATCATAGGCCGCTTTGATAACATCTTCACAATAACCCCTTTCCACAAAGCGGTCCCACAACTGCATGGCTTGTGTATTAAACCTATCCCAAGTGGAGCAGACTCGACGCAACCGTAAGAACTGCCCCACTGGAATGCCCCTCAGGCATGTCTCTGGATGACTGCTCCCTGCGTGGAGAAGGGTGTTACGTGTGATAGCTTTGCGGAAAAGGTCCGTGGTAATCTTACCTTCATGGCTTTTGAAAACTACATCCAAAAATGGTATATCTGTCTCATTGGTTTCATAGGTGAACTGTATCCCCCTGACCGTATGATTACAATATGCAACAAAGGCTGCAAAAGAGGCATCGTCCCCATCCCAGACACCAATACAGTCATCGATGTACCTGTAAAGGCGTATAATTTGATGTCTATAGGGATTCTGGTCTCCAAAAATGAAGATCCTTTCCCACCATCCCATTACCAAATTGGCGTAGGTGGGTGAGAACGATGCCCCCATTGCAGCCCCACGTAATTGCAAATAAAATTGCCCATTGAAGAGAAAATAATTTGAATGTAATAAAAACTCGATTGCTTCCATTTTAACTTCATTTTGAGTCGATGGAAAAATTTGTGTCAGTGTCAGCCAAAAGCCTATGGCTTGCAAACCAATTTCATGATCGATGGAAGAGTAGAGTGAAACCACATCCATAGAAAACCATCGATAGCCCGGTTTCCATATCACACTAGCCATCTTATTCAAGCACATGGTGGTATCTCTCAAATATGTTGGTAATTTGAACACTAAAGGTAGTAGTAGTCTATCCACATATTTCGACAGATTCTCTGTCAGGGATCCTATGCTGGCCACTATGGGGCGCCCTTTCACCTCCTCCAGTGATTTATGCACCTTTGGTAAAACATGGAATGTTGGAATGACCGGATCCTTACAATAAATAAAATCAAACTCAGTTTGTCCAATCACTCCCATACTCCGCGCATAAGACAAAAGTGTTAGTAATTTGTGTTGGAACATACTTGTTGGATCAGATTCTAAACGTCTGTACGTCTCTGTATCATTTAATTGTCTCATAATTTCTAGTTCATAGGTAGTAGAATCCAACACAACCACTGACCCACCTTTATCAGCGCTTTTCACCACTATGTTGGTATTCCTACTCAGGGTTTTAAGGGCTTTGTATTCACCTCTACTTAGATTCCTTGGTTTAGACGGGGGATTCACACCCATTTTCATCCCAATACTCTCAATATCTCGTTGTACTAATTTATGAAATGTATCAATATAATTGCTTTTGGATTGCATGGGATAAAACCTAGATGGTCTTTTCAAATTAGAGTATACCACTGGGGGATCGTCCACCTGTGAAGAGACATTCTCATGGGTCAAATCATCTAGAATAATCAGGGCACATTCATCCTTAAATTCAAATGTAGTAGTGGGATCTACCCAGACATCATTATTGATACCCTCACCACCCCTCTGACTTAAATTCTGACATCCTGCAGATCCCATATCCTCATTAATGAGATCTGCAGAAATCGATTGCACTCCATCTGCATCATTATTGGCAAAGTGTCTCTTTAATGTCAAAATCCTAATAAATCTATTCAAATCCAAAATTGCAGCGAAGGAATCTGCAGACACATCTGGAACAAAATTTAAACCTCTGGAAAGTAACAGTCGCTCGTCAGGTGATAGTACATAAGAGGATAAATTAATCACATTATCAGTAGCTTGATTAGATATAGTTACCACATCCAAATGCGATGAAAATTGGGCATGGTTGTCGAGGACTGTCGATGAACTGGAGCTCTCTGCACCCATTACCACCGAGGTTTCCTGTTGCGATTCCCATCTCTTGGCTCTCCGGCGTCCACCTCTTCTGGTTTGTTGCCGGAGCTGCGTGTATAAACCGGGTCCCTCTGGGTGTATATCTTGCCCTTGGATTTGTCTTTGTGTTTGTCGCTGCAGGTGCCCTGATAGCTGCGATCCTCCGGTTCGCTTTCCGACTGATCCGGTTCCGATGCTAAAAAAGACCTAGATGAGACGGGTGAAAGTGATCTCTGTTGTTTCCTGGCTTCCTCATTCCCGGTAAACTGGACCGATCTATCTGGTTTCAGTATTGAGCGTGGCATACCTGCCCCCAGGTCGTTAACAGAAATGAACTCCCGACCGGAGAAGCTCTTCCGGCGTGTACTACGCTTCTCTGTCTTCCACATATAAACCATGCGGTTTTCATAATCTTTTTTATCCCGCTGAAATTTCTCGCGTTTAAGATTTTTAACATTAGATTCATATCGTGTCAGTTGTTCTTGGATAGATTTCCACTCTTGGGACTCCAAGGCACGGGATTGAGGTGAGTCAGCTAGATCTTTATTAAGTTGTGCAATCTCGTCTTGTACATCGTTAAGTTCACTTCTGTCCCGCTCCAGGATCAGGCGCATCAAATTCATGGAGCAATCAGTCAAAACCCCATTCCAGGCTTGTTCAAAATCAGGTGGAATAGTTTCAAATGCAGGAAACTTTCTTATGCGGAGGCCTCTTGGTATACGTTCACATTTCAAATAGTTCTCCAAGGAACAAACATCCCACCAAAGGCGTATTTCTCTACGCATAGAACGTTCCAAATTCCGAAAAATAAATCTTAGATCAATGTCATTGTTAACATATGTTCCAGTTCCCCCACTGGCTCTTGGAGAATCGGCAAAAATCTGTGCCGCTTGCTTCATACGATGGGCTTCAATTGGCCCCTGTGCATTTCCAGTCATATCCATATTATACGACTAAATAAATGTATTAATGATTGGTAATTAATTTGTCTGTAGGCAAGCCCGGGTTATACAATAAGAGGGGGTGCTCTGCATTCCGGAACAAACATCAATAATGTGAATTTCAATCCGCATGAAACCTGTTCCACCAGTGCTACAACATATAAAGCGTCCCCGGATCCAGACGTACGTGCATAGCTTCAACGATTAGGAATATGGAGCACACAGGTGGTTTGGAAAAATCACGCCTTCTTTATTGAAAAAGAACACAGGATAACCTTGAAGTCACTGCTGCCTCAAAATGACACAGCATACTTACAGTATGCCTAAAGAATCAGAAACAGACGTCAGATTGACACAGTGAAATTACAACATGCTGAATACATCTGGTGTTTTGCCACTTTTGGGAAACACACTGCATTGTGAGTTAAAAACATGGTGTCTGGCATCCAAATGCACACACTGCACTTGAACTTAAAAGTAATGCACTGGTAATCTCTTTCATTTAGAGAGGGAGGCCTGTGGATTTTAAACCAACACTGTATCCATAGTGAGAAATAAAAAGGCTTATCCTGACCATGAAAGGGGCCATGGAGGCCATTGAAAAAAAAAATAAACAGTTCAGTTGCAGGTAAAACTTAGTCCCTTTGTAAAAGGTATAATGCAGCCACAGAATTCTTAATAAAAAGTTGAGTGTAGGAACTGGTCATACCAGGGATGACTTTGATGTAGTTGGCCAACTTAAATAGATTGCAATATGGACAAACACTCCCTGTTTTTGTTTAAAGGGTAAGGCATTTTTTAGTAGCTTAAGGCACAAAATGTCTCAACGTCCTAAATATATTGATAATGGGTTGAGTGCAGAGGATCTCTCATATTTATCTACAATTCAATTGCAAAACATCTTGAAAAAAATCTCAATGAATCCCACCTTTCATTTTAAAAAATGCCAAACTGAATGTTTGTCAAAAGATTTTAAGTACAGATAAAGCCACCGGGATTTTGTTGCACTGTGTAATTCTTTAGTGCTAAATCCTGCCTCTAGATGGTGCTACAGTGCGATGGCCTTAGTCCATCAGAAAAACTGGTATTCTAGTAGAATCGAGAAAGAGGATTTAAATGGTGTCTGGGAAAAGTGAAATCCAGGTGGCTTCATCCATAGGTTGTTCATCTCTAGGTCGGAGTTAGTATTTATAGAGAGGAAAAGTGAAATTTACCTGTTACTGTACATCCCTGTATTAGATTTTTAAACATATCTGAAAACTGTTGCAATAACCACCATGTACCTATCCATCTCCCTACAGCCATGACGTTTTCTTCTGACCGCAAACTCTCCCAGCCATTTACCACTAAGAGACAAGTGCCACAATCCATGTGTACTACAAGCACATCAACATGCAAAACTGATTAAAATGTCTGCTTCGCCACTCTCTTTTATAGTGTGACTGGGATGGATATTAGAATCATGTGGATCCCCGAGAAACTGATATCTGTTTTTTGTCAAGCTGACATATTATTTTATGAGCACATTCAAGAGAACATATACTGCAATCAGTCTTTCTGGGTCACCTCTAAATGGATATACATGTCAAGAACCAAAGTATAAATAGTAAATTGACTGCAACTGCTTTTAGTCACAGAATAAAAAAAATAAAAAATATCATGCATTTCCTATACGGACATGTGATACAGTATGAAACTCACTGAAATGAAAGTTGTAAATGTCGTGTCCATATCTTTAGAGCCACACTTGTGAGAAAGCAGCTCCCTGTGTGACTATAACTCATGAGGTCACATCATGCTGAACTGTACTTTTTCTTTACCAAATGCAAAAAACTGCAAATATTGACTGTTTGGTGACAAAAATGGATAAATGAGTAAATGGCACAAATCATATGGGAGGTATCCCTGCAATTAAATAGTATGGAATGTGCAGTTTGAAGAGTAACTATCAGGTCCAATCATACGGTCCATTTTCCTTTCAGTTTCTATAGCTTTAGTATTATTTCAGAGCAAATGGTTTCATATTCATTATTAAATCCTAGCATTTGTACACAAAAAAATTGCTGCCAGCCACTACTAGTTTTATAGCCTATGGCCAAGTGTGTTGACCCTAAGATAAAGTAAAAGCACTTGTAGCCCATACCAAAGATACATGAAATACTTGCCAATTTGGGGTTTCATGTATAACATGTAAAAATTGTATTGTAGAAACCCACAGCTCCTTAAAGGAACAGTAACACAAAAAATTACAGTGTTTGAATTTAAAAACTTTAGACTGGTTGCTTCAGAAATAATATCATAGTTTATATCAACAAGCTGCTACAGTATGTAGCCGTGGAGGTAGCCATTCAAAGCCAAGAAATGAAAAAAGACACAGTTTACAAAGCAGATAGGTTCTGTAGTATACAATGAGATTCTTATCTACTGTGTATCCTGTGATTGAATGGCTTCCCCATGGCTACTCAGCAGCTTGTTTATATAAAATATAGTAGTGTTCCTGAAGCAAACATACCAGTTTTACCAGTGCAGAACAACACTAGATTATATTGTCATTTCTTTCATGTTACTGTTCCTATAATACCTATACAATCTGCAATAATTGCTAGCAGAATGTTGCAGTTTTGCAAAGCTTAAAATCCAAAGAAGTAAAACCAAAAATAAAAAATATTATTAATCCTGCATAAGTAAAATGCAGGCTGAAATAACATCCAGAATGCACTTGCATCTATTGTGGAAAGGCCATTTTAGGAACTCTAGGCACAATGACAAACACAGGGACATCATTCAGCTATCAAATGCTCTGATGCCTCTCACTCATCCTAGTGGCCTTTGGCTTCACGCCTCTTATCATGTGTAACTACAGATACCTGCTGGTTACACATTCAAGAATGTCACTTCTCTATCATGTGTTGCTGTCTGTCAGTTGCATGTCTTGTCTTGCAAATACTTTAATGTCTTTCAGCTAAAACCAGCTTTCTCACTCAGATAACTCTCAGACATCAGGAATAGGTTATTGTTGCATTTTGTGCTCCACTGGACATTAACCATATCTAGTGTTCTTTGCTGCACCCCGCCCTTGCAAAATGTGTTTGCACTTTTTGCCTGCTGTTGGGAAATGCCTCAATAATATCATACATGAAACTTTGAATAAAGCTTCAATGTGACCTCTAACAGAAAAATGAATACCTCTCATTATTCTGATCCAAAATCCCTTAGTACTTGGAATATATCAAAAGCCAAACTCCACTTGAATGGAAAAACATATTTTCTGCCTGGATTTTTTCCTGTCTTCTTGTGCATGTTTGACAATTTTACCCCATTTGGATTCAGCTGGACCTTCTGTTACCTGGATGAACCAATGTCTTAAAATGCCAGGTGCCAAGTGGTGCATAGTGTTAATATATATATATATGGAACTCCCATTGCTTCAGGAATAAGAATCAGTAAAAAGTTTGAATATTGGCTCAAAGTCAAGGAACTAAAAGGGCAACAAGATCTAGAACTGCAGGAAACAGGCAAGAGCCAAGCAGTGTTTGCATTTTTGAGAGTTGTTCACTAGTCAAATAAAAATGGCAAACATGTATTGGTCACCTGTCCCTTTTAGTCTACCCAATATAATGAAAATAAATACAATGTAATATTGTTTTGTATGAGCAAGGAGTCAAGTGATTGAACACTAATATGCATACATTTGCTTTCAATACATGTGGAGAATTATTTATTCAAGGTTGGATTTTAGTCATTTTAGAGGTTCAAACCACGACTAAACTCACAAACTCTAAAACCACGATTGTCATTGAATTTATTAAAAGATCGAAAAGAAAAAGTATGTACCAAAAAAAGTGCTGGACAATTCCTAGTGAAAAAAAAACAGAAAAGCTCTAAAAGTTTGTATTGATTTAAAGTGGTCCAATCAGATCAGCAAAGCTCCCATTGATTTTTATAGGACTTAGAAAATTTTTTACTTGGCAAAGTTTTGCTTTAGGGTTTGTCGTGGTGTTCAAACTTATATAAATCTTGAATTTTTAGAGCTTTTTAGAAATACAGGAAACCCACAAATTTTTCAAGATTTGTGGGAATAAACTACATTTGATTGTTAGTAAATGGGCCCTATAGCATTGGCCCCACATCATCCCATTATTATTACTGTGTTGCTGTGCATCACTGAGAGACCATAAGCAGGCATAAACAACAGTATTCCCTTGTGCCTTGTGTTTCTCAGTGTTCCTGCATTGTGTGCCATGGTAGGAACATTCAAGGACACAAATCCTTTTTAAGTAAAACCCTCTAGTACATGCGCATTCTGGGAGAGCAATGAGTTGGATCTCTGGGTGCACATTTCAGGGACACCATGTACAAAGAGCAAAAAATTGATGCTTGCTTGTACCTGTGTTTTATATTTCACATCTTTCCCTTCTACCCCCAGTTGTAAACGAGGAGGCATATTTAAAAAAGATAAGATAAAGGTAAATAGTTTGGTACACATGTGCTCAACTTGTACAAGGTGCATTTGTTTAGCCCATTGATTACTATGGACTTACAGTATATGCCCTGCCTTAGGGCATGTGTAGATATATATGCATCCCCCTTGCAAAATTAGCTTCAGGGATTCAGGCAATAAATGCAAGGTGATGTCAATGAAACAATCTATAAATGATAATCTTATCCCCCATCCTTAGTTTGCATTCTTACCTGGTTTCACCAAAGCAACAGCACAGTAACTTTTTAAAATCACTTATAATGAAAGAAAATAATTGTCCTTGGTCTCCCTCTAGTTGGCTTCTCTCCATTATCCATGTGCTTTTAGCACTTGATTCATTAATAGTTTGAGTGGAATTATACTGCTTTGCAATTCTGATTCATCCATTAGAAAAATTGTAATGTGGCAAAATCAACTTTTAGGGGACGAAGTCATGGATGTTTGCACAGTTAGCACAATGTGATATGAATCCCTTGATGTCCTGTAAACTGAACAAGGCAAACGTATTTTAATATCTATTACTTATAAGCATAGCAAGCAAGATAAACATTACTAATTGAACTGTTTTGAATGCAATTGCTCTTCATTCACATGTGGTTAAACCACAAAAGCCATATGTCATTAGGCTATATAGTGTACTCTTTCTTATACAGTATATTGTTGTTGATTTTGTTACATTCATATGTATGGTTGGTCCAGGAATCAGGCTCACCCTACATAAGCATTCTGGTGTTCACATGGTTTGGGTAACATTGGGACCAGGATTAGTATCCTGCTAAAACAGGAAAGGGCAGTCCCCAAACATTTGCCACAAAGAAGGAACCATAGAATTATAAAGAATACCAGTGTTGTGTCGTACAGCTTCCCTTAACGTCATTATATTTCAATAACAAGCCTTCATTTTGTATTTTATTAATGCCTACATTTATATAACATGGCCTTGCTATGAATATTCATTTGCTCTCTGTTTCCCTTCTGCATTGCTACTAATTTAGTAAGGTAAAAGGAAATTCAAAGTGTGTCAGCAAGTTTATTATCCTGCTAAAACAGAAAAGGGCTTTCCCCAAAGAGTTGCCACAAATAAGGAACCGTATAATTATAAAGAATGCCATTGTGTAATGTAATTTTTAGGAGAGGTGAGAGATTGGAAGAATGGTTATGGCCTGAAAAGCAAATTCCAGTAATATAGTTCATACAGTATATGTGATTCCTCCAATATTTAGAGAGGCAGATTTAGGAAACCAGGCCTATTTCCCTCCCTTTCTATTTCTACTATTTTTCTGTTGTTCTTTTCTCCTTACTATGTTTATTTTCTTTAATTTAGAGCTTTCTCTTAGCTTTTCCTCCTATATGATTTTTTACCCTTCTATCCTATCATGTGCTTCAATTTCTTCTGTCTTAATGCCACTTTATTGTTTTCTTTTCCCTTCTCTCTTTTCACCCTCCCTTTTATCCTCTACACATTCCACTTTGCTTTACATATTATTTTATCCTCTTGATCTCCCTGTTTTCTCTTTCATTCACTTTTTGGTACTTAACATCTTTATTTCTCCTCTTCTCTTGCTACCTTCCCTTCTATGAATTTATTTCTTTTTTCCAATACCCACTGCTCTCCTTCTTCCACTCTCTCTGTGAATGCACTTCCTTCTTCTTTTGTGCCCCCACTGCTCATCTTATTCTATTCTTTGATTTCTATCTGTTACCTGTCTGTTAGAACAATGGAGCTGGTTGAGTTTTATAGAAAAATGAGGGTAGAAAAGTAATTCATTTTTAAAACATGAATATAGAAAAGGTAAATAAAAGAAACTCAATAGAAGAATTAAAAACAACTGAAAGAAACCCTAATTTGTGTTGTTGTACTTGAAAACAATTGACTGCCCCACCTCTATGCCTCAGGCATAGACGCGGGGCAGATAATATTTGATTGACAGCTCAGATATTTAAACACTTTTACAACAGGTATGGATTTTGAAGGTATGGTTTTAATGAAAAAAAAATATTTGTGTTTCATGTTTAATTTGCAAAGGACAGTTGTTTATGTGTAGGCGACAGGTCCACTTTAAAGGACATGTAGATGAGACTTGCTCATATGATTTGATAATTTACATAGCAAAAGCCAGTTGTGCCCACCAATGTCCCATTCACAGTCCAGTTCAATGATTTGGGCTCTATATTTGGAAATAAGCTCCAATAAACACAGTGCATTATGGGAAAACTGTAACACCACTCCTCATGAGCCCTAATTAGTTTTGATGTGAACTAACATTTTTAGGAGCCTATGGCAGCAGTTTCCTCCAAGGTATTGTTGTTTTTCTAGAAGTCAATGAAAAGAAAGAAGAGTAGTTTTTTTTTTTTGTCATCTGGAGATAGTTGTTTTACATAAAGCAGAGGACTTCCTATGGAGAATGCACTATCCATTTAAAAATAAAAATCTTTAGATGTAATAGTCATGGGTTCGGTTAAAAAATATAAATGAATAATGGCAATTCTAAATAGAATGAAGCAAAATAATAAGAGTCAAAAATGAAAGTGATACTGGCACATTTGCAGATCTGTTTGATAGCCATTCTTGATTACAGATGAATCATTGCTAATTTAGACATTTTTACCGACCTCCCAGTGTTTTTATATCATGGTAAATAAAATACCTGTCGTGTTACTGCTGCTGAGGCCCGCACTTGCATAGTACAATAGTGGGCTAATAAACAGCAGTTACAGTTGAGCAGCAGTTCATTAAAAATAACAATAATAAAAAATGAACCAGTAACTTCTGTTACTTTTATTTTTGCATAAAAAAAACAACTTCTAATGTATGTTTCCTGCTTGTTTTGCAGTGTTTCATTTCTACTCAGTCTTCTTTTATCATTTTGGCTCATTAAGCCTTTTCACCAAAAACCAGAGAGGGCCATTAGATATAAAGTCAGTACATTTACAGACTTGGTAATTAGCCCATGCGTGCCTTCGTGTTCCGTGATGTGTCCCCACTTTTTTCATTCTTTGTCCAATTACACTACAATAATGGGAGAGGGCTGATATGGTTATAGTTAATGAACCAATTTATTTTTACATAAGGCATACCAGTTGTGTAGTACAGCTTTCCTTAACTTCATTATATTTCAAAATAACAAGCCTTCATTTTGTCTTTTATTAATGCTTACATTCATATAACATGGCCTTGCTATGAATATTCATTGACTCTGCATTGCTACTAATTTAGTAAGGTAAAAAGGAAATTCAAAGTGTGTCAGAATAAAGTGCTTACAATATGTGTGCTGAGTCTTCATGTACTTTAAATTAAAGGCTACATACAGTATGTTAAAATATTAAAATATGCATATAACTAAATTTAAGACCCAGATTGCATTGTACGTGTTTTTGTATTTTAGATAATTATATTTTACACTTCACTAAGAATAAAAAATAATTTGGTTTTAATAACCCAACAATAACCATTCATTTATCAGGTTTAGTCATGTAAGATGCTGTACTTCCTTTTTGTACAATGTAGAAAACCATGGATGTAAATCCATAATTTATAAAAATGTATTTGTGATTTTTAAAAATGCATTGATAAAATTGATAAAGAACCCAAAACCCCTAACACTAAGGGGGTTATTTATCAATATTTGTAATATTGTGTTTTTACAATTCTATTTTTTTTGTTGTTCTAAATATTATTCAAAAAAATAATTTTAATATTTATTATGTCAAAAAAAAGTCTCAAATATAAAACGTTGGCGTCTAAATGTTTGAAAGGCCATGCAGTAGCTAAAATCTAAACTCTTTATTCATTTCAAGTTTTTCAAGTATTTTTGAGTTTACTAAAGATTTGTAAAACACGAATTCAAAGTAATCATTTTCTAAATTTAATTTTATCAATTCATAAATAAGATAATGTTGTATTTTTTTAGAATTGTGAGTAGAAAAAAACATTAAACGACATAAAACCATATTTTGCTAAACAGGCCTTCCAAGGGCAACAGAAGTGCTCATGCTAGCACTTGGTAGATAATAGTTGCAGACAACATAGAGACGCAAACATAAGCTCTTGTTGGGCAGTTCCAGAGATGATCTTTGTGGGGCTATATCAGGCACTTTAATGCAATATTTTGGGCTACTTAAAAATATGATCTTTAAAGAGCCTAAAAGAGCCCAGTATGATGTTTCCCTTTATTGACTCATCTGGAAAACATACCTTGCAGTAGTACACTACTATACTTTACCAATCCCTTTACATAGGGAAGTAGAAAGCACTTCATCAAGGGACTATGTATCATGTATAGGAAAAACAGGATTTTTTGCTAGATCTGGGGATTCATGACATGCTGACATGTTCCAATAAAAATCTAAACCATGCCCAGTGGCATATCTATAGAGGAAGCAGGCCTCCAGGTCACGGGGGCAGGGAAAAGGGGGGCCAGTGAAAAGGGGAGCAAGGGAAAAGGGGGCCAAGACGGAACTGTCTACTATCTCTATAGAATTCAAAACCACCTCCCTGCCACTCTTCTTCTTTTAATTGTGGCGGGGTAGCTGGCTGCGAACAGGGTGGGTTATGGGCAGGAGTGGGTCAGAGTGGCTGTGTGCCTGGAACCTCTGAAAGTTTTTCTGGCAGGGAGGCCTGGCACACTCTTGTTACTCCCCTGACCATATCAATATCCCATACTTAACCCATTGTTATTGGACGCTTTTATTTATGATACATGATATTATTCACGATACACATTTGTGATGCAAAAAGGGACGCAGTCATTGAAAAAATTGATATCATTCATTAAAACACACTTGGGTTCAAAGACACTCTTTGTACTTCCATATAGTTGTACTTGGCACTGCTGCCATCGTAATCCTGTTTCAAATTGTGTTTAAGTGCACCTGTTGATGTTGGAAAGCACTGAAGTTATCATCACTTCAAATTGATGATCGGCAGCTTTGAAAATATGCCTTCCATTGACTTCTGCAGAAGCCTTTCAGCTTTTAGCTGCTGAATTTTAAGATTTTTCTTTTATTTGATAAATTTTGGAAATTTGAGTTTGGAAAGCACGGATTCTAAAATAATCATGATTGTGTCTTTATTAATATGAAAATGGAGGAAAATGTGACCTTAAATTGTAATAAATCAGTCCCTATATAAAAGTATGCATTCAGCAATGCACATTGGTTAGCTGAGGGCTACATTATTGAACATGCCTTAGATAAACCCACTCTATAGAATTTACACAGGTTTCCCATGGTGATGTTTTTAATTCAAATTTTCCTATTTTTTTTTTCATTAGCTGAATCTCAAACATTCAAGTTTGAAAAACTTGACATATTTGAGGTCACATTTTTTACTGCAGTTTCTCAAATTTGATATGTTTGACCTCAAAGTTGCAATATCTTCTACAGACTTTGCATTTCATTTAATGCCATGTATTACTTTGCCTTGTTCAGTTTAGTTAAATAAATTACCTGTGCAGTTAATTTTATGGTACACAAAATAAATGCCCTTTGAGGGATGAAAAGTCTAAAAGAATAGAATGCATAAAATCGTATGAATATTTAAATCTGGGATTGCTGGTAATAAATTATCTTTGTTGCTTAGTATTTGAGTGAATATTTAAAAATAGGTTGTCTACATGTGGTCATTGTTGTCCTGCACGAAGTCTGTTTATTAAATATATGAATATATATTAACAGACATATAATGTCACCCACTTACCAGGTGACATGAATAAATTATATGTTTTCAAAGCAGATTTTTTTTTTACTTTTGTATAAAGGACCTTGAATTAGCATTGTGTGCTGTGCTTTACTTCAGTGCCTTAACCCTTATGCATGTCATCATGTCAGGATTTTTTCTTCCAGCGTGAAAAGTAAATTGTTAAGAATATAATGCTTTGGAAAAAATAGAGAGAAAATGAAAGGCATTTAGAGTAGGCAGTTTTGAGTAAATGCTTTTAGAACATTATTAATTATAAATCCAATTTTTCCCACCTCTTCTTGCCAGATACATGTTATATCCAATGTCAAAGCTTGGGACAAAGTGTCTCTTTGATACATTTAAGCATTGCATAATTTAATTAAACTTGTAAGACCATACCCATCTGTACCAGCTACGATAATGGAATCATTATGATCAGGATGAACATTATAAAATGGAAAAAATTGAGAATTATCCAAAAGGATCGCAGTGTTTATGTTTTCAATAAACATACTGTTTTGCCTCTGTGCTTCTTTCTCTTTCTCTACATTTTGTACATATTAATGTTTATAATGTTCTTTCACTCATTTCGTATTTGCCATAATGAACATCAAATAACCTCATATCATATAGAATTATATCCAGAAAAGCATGGATATAGGTGGAGTTGGCACTGCATTATAGAAAGCAAAATGTCAATTCTGTGTCTAAAAAACATTGGTAACTAAAATGTGAAGATACACAAAACATTTTTTAAAAATGTGTTCTTTCGCTATTACGATACAAGTTAAACAAGAAAATCCAGTAGAAAAAATAGATTTTCTGCTACAAAAACTTAATAGTGAATTCAGCATTCAAAATATAACTGCATCTTTTTGTTGCAAGAAGCAGAACAATTTTTACAAGTATTAGAAAGTAGCAAAATTTGTTAAATAAACAATAAAAATGGATCATGATTTTCTACTATATTGCTTTAACTTAAATGACTCCAATAAAGAGATGTGTGTTCCTTGTAGGCCTCACCAGACTTGGTCTTGGTTACAGACTAAAGCCATATCTATCTATCTATCTATCTATCTATCTATCTATCTATCTATCTATATATCATCTATATATCGATCAAGAGCATAAGGAACATGGCCGAGTAGGCATGTGCCTAGGGCGTAAAGCAGGGGGGGTGCCAGGCACGTACCTCCTCTGTCGCCTACCCGAAGTCCAGTTCCCTTCTCTGCCCGACTCTTTGTACTCTGTAACTCCAATTCGAGCATGCGCACGTGAGCGCCAATTCGCACGTAAGCATCAATTGGCGCATGCGCACACTGTGGGGCACATTTACTAAGCTCAAGTGAAGGATTCGAATATAAAAAACTTAGAATTTCGAAGTATTTTTTTGGGTACTTCGACCATCGAATAGGCTACTTCGACCTTCGACTACGACTTCGACATCGATTCGAACTATTCAAACTAAAAATTGTTCGACCATTCGATAGTCGAAGTACTGTCTCTTTAAAAAAAACTTTGACTACATACTTTGCCACTTTAAACCTACCAAGCTACAATGTTAGCCTATGGGGACCTTCCCCATAAGTTTTCTAAGCTATTTCTGATCAAAGAAAAATTGTTTGTTCAATCAATCGATTAAAATCCTTCGAATCGAATTCGAAAGGATTTAATCGTTCAATCAAACGATTTTTACTTTGATCGATCGATGGAAGTATTTGCGCAAAATCCTTCGAATTCGATATTCAAAGGATTTAACTTTGATGGTCGAATTCGAGGGTTAATTAACCCTTGATATTCGACCCTTAATAAATGTGCCCCTAACTGTCAATTTGGGCCTGCCAGTGAAGGGCTGGCACTTTCCCCACTGTTTAACCTTTTCTACATAATTCCAACGGGTACAGGTGAAGCCACTTGGATTTGTGTGTTAAATTCGTCATGACTCGGGATTAACTGAAGAAACTGTGTTATCTAAAGTCATCTTAGCTCGTTTAATGCATTTAACATTTTCATTAGTATACCAAAGCTCCATTGTTAACAATGGTAAATGCTTTAATTAGATGGGATACTGTGAAGCAGTTTTCTGTGTTAAATGGGATAAATGTGTTTAGATATTCTTTGTTAAACACACAAACCAAGCTGGCTTCATCTGTATATCTCCCTTTTAATGTTACCGTGGGTCACTACCACCACCATTTACCAGTTCTACCGGGAACATTAACTTATACCCTTGATAGTCTATATACAAAGGTTGAAATTTAAACTGTATGGTGTGTAGGGGGAAGGTAAAAGCAGAAATTTCACACCATCATTAATGCTTCTTTCCAAAAAGACTGCAACCCAGCTGACTACATTTTTTTTTCAGTTTTATAAAAATGGCACACTGTACCTATACAAAGCATAGAGAATTGAACTGCACCCATTGCCACACATGATTAAAGCAAATCATGTATAAAATATACATAGCACATTTAAACACTCTTTTGGAAGTGCTAAAAAAAATATTTTGGTAAACATTTGTTTCTCTGCCAACAACAGAAGTGAAACCCAAAGTCAGACTTATTCACTACCTCTATTATTTCCCATACTTGAAGCCAGAACAGACTCTGGTGTTACAGATATTTGTACAGTAATGTTCTAGAATAATCCGCATTTTTTTTTTGTTTTAATTGTGTATGACCCTGACTTCAGTGATGTCGCTTCCAAGTAAAAGTACATTCATTATGTTAATTGTTCTGACCTCAAAACAACCTTAGGGTGGATGCTACATAAATACAGCATTTGATTTTCTAGCCAGCATTTTTAACCACATTTAGTTTGCGAAATTGAACTTCTTTAATACAGTAACTTGATATGCGGTGCTGGATACTAATTATGCTGTTCAATTTCTTGCTTTTTTTTTTGAAAGATCAAACATCCTGACCACTCTTTAATTTTAAATATTTCCATAAACTGAAATGGCCGTATGAGCTGTTTAACAGAGATTTGGTGGTTGTGGAAAATGGCTGTTTTACATTACACATAACATTTTATATAACTATTGTTGACAATAAAGTATGTAAAAAAACATTGTTAGATTTCTATAGATGTTCACTATGAATTTGTAGTAGTAGTAATGCATGATAAAAACCTAAAAATAAATAAGCAGTTGAAAGATAAACTATAGGGGTTTTAATTATGAAGTTGTGCATCATTGAAATATTCCAAACATGTCCAGATTAACATCATAGAATTCTGTGTAGACTCACAGGTATTTACACAGTTGAGTAAAGTGTAATATTCTGACACTAAAAGAGAAGATTAAAAATAAATTAACCAACATTTTTATACTTTCCATTCTTGAAACTCTTTCCCATTTGTATTTGTCCTGTTGGCTTCAAAGGAATAGATGGGCTTGGTCTTTTGCACCATTTATTTTATAACTAAAATTTTGGTGAATATTTCCTTTAAGATACATCAATATATTGGTGCAAATGTTTACAATGAGAACCCACTTCATTTTCATTTTCAGACTTTTTTTACAGTTATTGTTTTTTTGCTCTGGACCCTTCTGGCTATAAAATACAGCTCAACCCTCCTCTCACCTTTTCTTAACGTTTTCTGATCTTTCCCTTTTTGTCCTTTCACATTCTTTCTATACATTCTTTTTTTAATCCCTGTTCTCTACCCTGCACTCCCTTTATAGGGAGTGAAAACAAAAACACTCCAATAATACAATGTTCATAGTCATCTGCATTGTCTGTAATAATTCTGTATATGGCAATTTAGGTGTATATTTGTTTTAGAAACAAGTTCAAATTGGAAAAAAACCTATATGGGGGTTATTTATTAAAGTCCGATTTTTTTCTGATCTGACTTTTAAAGAGGAAAAAAAAAACATTTTTTTTGTGATTTATTAAACCCAGATGGTGTTAAAAGTCTGAATAAAAAACTCAGACCTGCCAAGTCCAATGGCAGATGTCCCATTGATATCCCGAGCTGTGCTGGGTTTCGTTCAATAATCTGAAGATCTAGTGGTTTTTGGGCGTCAAATCCGAAAAAGTTGCAGGTTTTGGTGACAAATCCGAAAAATTTGTAAGATTTGGATTTTTTTCACTATTTTAGAGATTTTTTCTAGCACAAAAAAATTAAATAATTGATTGCAGATTTGTTTTTATAAAATAGTGAGAACTTTTGGGATTTTGATAAATAAACCCCTACAGTATGTGTAGAAAACCTTTGTCATTTCATAACCTTGGGCAAAAGGTCTTGTTTGTACATTTTCAATCAATTAGAACACCAGAATTTAAAAGATATATTTTTGTATGAAATAATGAGCTTACAAGGTTTAATTAATATTTTTCATTTAAATGTTATATATGTTACCATTTGCATCTTACTTTTTTTTCCCTGTAAATTGTATGATACAATCTTCTCTGATTATATAAATTCAGCAGTT
Organism: Xenopus laevis; assembly: GCF_017654675.1. NCBI lineage: Eukaryota > Metazoa > Chordata > Amphibia > Anura > Pipidae > Xenopus > Xenopus laevis. Next base: position 108,979,287 of record NC_054382.1, read on the forward strand.
TTGTCACAATAAAATAAAAGCAACTCGTGGGCCTGAATGATGCAACATAAAAAGTGCCATTTGCTAATTTAATGCACATGACGGTTTTCCATCAGGAAATACCCATTTACATTATAAGCTTTATTTCAATATCATTTCAACAACAAAATGATGAACATAATTACAGGAACCGTTTAAAACTGTAAAAATCAAATTGTGTAAAAATATAGGATGTGTAAAATAAAAAAATGTTCAATATAGTTAGTTAGCCAAAAATGTCATCCTTAAGGCTGGAGTGAAAAGTAATTGCCAGGACACTACTTCCTTCTTTGCAGCTCTCTAACCTAAAGTGGGGCACAATGAACATAGCTGTTCAGATAGTTTAAAAATACATATATACATAATATACATATATAATTTGTTTTTAATTATTATTTTTTGGTACTATGCAAGACTTGTTGAGTGCAGAAACTTTTTCCTTCTGTATTATTTATTTACCAACCAGGTATTCCTTTTTCTTAAAAAATGGGGTGCACTTCCCTGGGCTTTATATATAATTCATTGTATGTAGTCAAGTATACTGTAGTACAGGTATGGGACCTGTTATCCAGAACGCTCGGGACCTGGGGCTTTCTAGATAATCTATAGCAAACAAGGAAAAGTTGTGCTCACCACTAATTTTTAAAACCATTAGGCTGAGGCACACATACAGGAGGTCCTCTGCACTCAACCCTGTGCATACAGCTACTAAAAAATGTCTAAAAATGTAGCTGTGTGATATTGCAGTCACTGTTATTCTTTCATATAACCAACAGAGGGCGCACTGTTATTCTTTCATATAACCAACAGAGGGCGCTGTGTGATATTGCAGTCACTGTTAATCTTTCATATAACCAACAGAGGGCGCACTGTTATTCTTTCATATAACCAACAGATGGCACTGTGTGATTTTGCAGTCACTGTTAATCTTTCATATAACCAACAGAGGGCGCACTGTTATTCTTTCATATAACCAACAGATGGCACTGTGTGATTTTGCAGTCACTGTTATTCTTTCATATAACCAACAGATGGCGCTGTGTGATATTGCAGTCACTGTTATTCTTTCATATAACCAACAGAGGGCGCACTGTTATTCTTTCATATAACCAACAGAGGTCATTGTGGGATATTGCAGTCTCTCCCCAAGTGAACTGTTGGTATAGGAATGATTAAAAGTGACTGCAATCTCAGCTATTGCCCGCTGACCCGAGTATAAGCCGAGGTATACTTTTTCAGCACATTTTGGATGCTGAAAAACTCGGCTTATACTCGAGTATATACGGTATACATTTTACACAGGGACTAAGTTTTACCTGCAACTAACTTGCTGCTTTCAAAGTAAAACTCCCAAACTTGGTTGCCCTTTTATTAGACACCAGTGGGATCAACTGACTATAGCTGGGAAGGGTGGGAGCTACAACATGGAGCTGGCCGCTGTTTCTATATAAACTAAAACTTTCTGTAGAATGGATATGTCTGTAATTTGGATCTTCATACGTTTAATCTACTAGAAAATCATGTAAACATTAAATAAACCCAATAGGTTTTTCTTCCAATAAAAATTAATCATATCTTAGTTTGGTACTGTTTTATTCTTTCAGAGAAAAATGGAGTCTATGGAAGATGGCCTTTCCATAATTTGGATCTTTCTGGGTAAAGGTTTCCGAATAACACATTCCATACCAGTACAATGGTATCTGGATATTTGGAATACATTTCTTTTTTTTATTATATTTGAATTTGTTTAAAATCAGCTAAAAACATATTTTTGTTGTATATTGATTCTGTTGCACATTTTCGAAGTCTTTAAAGTTGAGTCCTGAAGCTAAAACTGCAGTATAAATGATAATATGGCAAGTTATAATATATATATCAGTATTCTCTGTAAATCCCATGATATCCAATGTTTTTATATTTTTTTTACATTGTTCTCAGCTCAACATAATGTAGAAAGTGACCATGTCAACCACATTTCCAGCGAAAATGCAGCTGGATCTCAGATCTATTTTAAAGCAGATTAGTTTGAGCTTATATTTTCACCTTTAAAATAATTACTACGTTTGTGAATTTTGCACAAAGCAATCAACCGTGCCATGAAACATCAAAGAAGATATGACTGTTTGTAGTAGATGGGTTCTTGAATGTTTTTAATGTTCAGTAAGCAATGAATGCATTTCAATTACCCAATGCTCGGTCATTCAATACTTTGTTGCCTAAATGTCAAATAACATGATTGGCAATGCAACTGGAAATAATAATCGTAATCAAACCGTGTATGAGGTTTCCAGTAATGTACTTATCTGATAGTTTTCCACTGGAACGAAGCTTTCATATTTTTGTAACACTATCAATGTTCTGTAACATTTACATCAATCCCCAAGGATGTCTTGACATAAAATTCATTTTTATATACAATAAATGTTTGCACATTCCGCTTTAGCTACCTGAACTATACGGCCTCATTATTCCATTTTTGACGTTGCAAAAAGTTTTAATGGTAGCAGGTAATCTTTGAGCTTCATTTGCTTAGCATATCTTTCTTGATCAAATGAATACCTTTTTTTTCAGTTTTCAAAATAGTGGGTTTTTGGTGAGCCAAAGCAAGCTCTTAATCATTTCTCAATTTCTTTTATCTACATCCTTTCTCAAGCGCTAGAAGCTAGACTGGTTTAGTGTTAGACCAAAAAGATCTGAGCTTTACTCCATATTTTAATGACATCATTCGGCAGATATTATCTCATTTGATTTAAGTTCACAGGTGGCCTACTTAAAATGTCTCTCATGTATTCCAAATTCATAGATACAATAGCATTTTAACTTTTAATAATGAAAATGTCAAAGGAGAAAAAAAAATACACAGGACATTTGTATTTAATAAGGAGTGTAGGAGGTGCTGATTTTCCTGTGTTCACAAATTCTGCATGTCGGTGTCTCTATTTTTATACACGGGTTTTTATATTCATTTTACTTTGATATATAAGTTGCCTTTCTTACCCCAACAAACCTTAGCAGTCACCCTAGGAATAACAATAGGAACTTTTTATGTTCCCAGGCCTTTCTCCTGAATATGCATTCAGTATTACCTTTACACTGCAGACTTACACAAAGGCGAATAAAAGGGTGGTCGATGCTAATGTTTAAAACAAAAATTAAACAAATGTAAGTGTAATGTGTGCTGCAGGTGTTCAAAGTGAACATCTTTGGGTGTATCCTTAAACTACTGTACCTATATTTTTCACATCTAATGATACCTTTCAAATATACAGTAGTTTTTAATGTCCTGCTTCAAGTCAGATTTTAACATTTTAAAGCCTAATATTTAAGATGTAAATCATTTGATAGTAAGAAAATAATTCAATAATGAAATACAATTATAGCATGAAAATGATTTACAAAATTCAAAAAGCTGAATATATGTTTATACATGTATATGGAGTATACATGGCAGTAACCACACTTTTATTTGCTAAAGCACTGTAAAGTATTTTGATTTGCATATGTATAGCAATGTATTATTGTTGTCTTCTTTCAATGAAGAAAGAAGATAAACACAACTCATAACCATACTGCATCTTTGCATAATGTATTTGACTACACATAATTTCAGCTTTAAGAAAGACTATAGTTCTGAAGTAGCTTTCTCCCCTTTCCTTTGCTATAACACAGGTACATGCCAGATTGCATTACTTTAAGAATATTCATTACAACTTAGAAGTATTTGGGAGAGCTGGAAGTTATATTGTTTTTTTTATTTCTGTACATTTAGGGGCAGATTTATCAAGGGTTGAATTTCGAAGTCGAAAAGATTTCGAAATTCGACAATCGAATAGAATCCTCCGACATTCGAACTCAAAGTCGGAGGATTTTATTCATTGTACGATTGTATTCCGATCATATTCCGATCGTAATTCGAATCGTACGATTTTCTTTCGAATATAAAAAAACTTAGAAAATTGCTCTGGAAGGTCCCCATAGGCTAACATAGCACTTCGGCAGGTTTAAGTTGGCGAAGTATTGAAGTAAAAGTTTTTTTAAAGAGACAGTACTTTGATTATTGAATGGTCGAATAGCCTAACGATTTTTACTTCGAATCGAAGTCGAAGTATCCTATTTGATGGTCAAAGTATTCAAAAAATTACTTCGAATTTCAAATTTTTTTACTTCGAAAATTCCCTCGAATTCACTTCGACCCTTGATAAATCTGCCCCTAAAAAATGCAAAATAAAGATAAATAAAAACAAAGCTTTTATTTTTATATCTGCACTTGAAAAATAATTACCCTTGAGCAACACTTAAAACCATAAGGATATATTTATCACTTGTTTTTCTACCTTGTATGGCATTTGCAAAAGAAGCTGTTAAACTTGAATTATTATTTTCCCAGCTGTAGCTGAAATAATCCATATTACTACACTTTATTTTCAATGCTAGCTTATTCCTTATAAATTCTTCAATGTGTGTACAGTATATTCTACTGAATATTTCTAAAATAAGTTATCTTCTCTGACTTAATTCTCAAGTTGGTGTTCAGAAAAATAAATGCAAATCTTACATTTTTTCCTCACGTTTTTAAAGTAACCCACATTTTTTTTTTTCATCTGATCCTTTAAATAAGGTTCCTGCTTTATTACATAATGGCATTATTTTGATACAATTATGTCTGATGTATAATTTGGCATCCATTTCTATATTGATGCTCTAGTGCCTTTTCTTTCTTATTTAAATAAACTGATTTGATTCACTGATTTTGTCAAGGAACAGGAAGCAGAAAAAACAATGCCACAATGTTAGTTCCTAAAACTTATACTCAGCTTTTCTGCTTATTCAGACCAGAATGATCCCAATACATGTGTCATTGTATCATATTTTTAGTTTATAAGTATATGAAAGAGCTTTCTTTTTTTTCTTACATAAACGTTATTATTTATCTACTCTACCTACTACACTAGAAATAACTTCAAAGGCATAATGCCTTACTATGTTATTGATACCTTACTAAAAGAAGACATAGATCTCCTTCATACAGGGAAATGGTATAATATTTTCATAATATTCTGAAAATCTTGCTGAAATTAAGTAATACTGTAGGTTATAATGATATATGCCTCCTGATAGCAGCAAAACACTATGGGGGTCAATTATAAAGTTCGCGTAGCGCATATTTTTCGCAAATGGTTGTATTGCCCATGTTTTTTCCTGAATGCTAATATATTGCACGGCTCTGCCCGTCTTTCCGTTTTTTGCGAATTTGCAGTGTGAATAAATTTTCGCAAATAGTGCGCAAATGAGACAGGAGTTTACGTAAGCGCACCCAATGTGCAAGGTTGTCGTGCACGTAAATAGCGTTGACAGTAACTTCGCAGTTTGCGGAACTGTTTTGCAAATATTTTATCTGCCACCAAAGTTGTAGCGTAATTGAGTCGCAGAGTGTGCGCATAAATATTTGCAATTTGCGAATTTGCATAGACTTTCTATCTGTTACATGTAAACCAACATTATAAACGAAAGCCTTATTCTTCTTTTTCCATCAAAGTAAAATAATAATGCTCTTGAGTTGATCATCCCCATGCAATTAGCTAGGTTATACCTATATATATACCTATGGTGGAACAAAAGTTTATTGATTAGGAGCCATACACATTGGCACAACAGGGTACAATGTAATTCATTTACTTACTAACGATGCCAATGAACCAAATAATGATGAAATTAAGAATATAGTAGGGTGGGAGGCAAGCCCACCATGCTCTCTCTCACAATATGTGAGAAAGTTTAAGATAGCTTCAGTCTTATATTTCTCTGGGCTTAATCGACATTCCCATATGAAGGTGGAGCTTTCAGCTAATAATGAACAAAATTATATAAAACTAAAACAAATATAAAGAGCTAGTAATTTTCCCCTAATTTCTGTCAAATAATTATTCTAATCTTAGCTCTACTATGCATGTTAATATATGAGGAATGGGCAAATGGATGATTTGGATTCTTACATCTGTACAATAAACATCTAGGAATCATTATATTACATATTTACATCATAATTCCAAATTATAATTTCCTGCATGTATGCATTGATCATTTGCTATTTATTTAGGAGGGAAACAATGGGGATATGGAGGTCTTTATTCCTTATTTGTATACTAATGACAAATGATACTGTATGTGTACTTTGTTGATAACGTAATGTTATTGGGACAAACTTATTTAGGAAACCAATGAAAAGGAATAATTTGTTAGATGTAAGAATGGCCATAATAAAACAACAATCCATAAGGCCAATTTTATAGAAATTGCTTGAGAGTTGAAAATTCCAAGTTGTATACAGGGGAATTAATTGAGAGCTTTTCCCAGAAGCATTATAATAAGCAAATTATGGAAGCAAATAGCAAATTGGATAAAGTTGATAGGGAAGTGTTGATTAGTGATTTCTAATTTAGAAAGGGAATGGGATATGGGTTATGTTTAATGTTAGGGGCATTATACATAGAAAGGAACATGTGAGGAATATGCAGAAGGGCATTACCACTTGATCATCTCACTTTTTGCAATGATCTGACAATTGCAGCCTTTTTTGGACACTGACTTGTGCTTTGTAATTGACCACTATTGTATGTTTATGTATGAATTGCTTTAACTGCATTGTTAGTTTATTTAAATAGGAATAGTGGTTAGGTTACATTATGGATAATAATAAACTCCAGGCCCTCTATCAATGGGGAAGACAATGCAGTTTGCAGGAAAACCGTAAAGGAGCAAATAATGGGGGGGCATGCCATTTTTCTTACTATGTTATTGATACCTTACTAAAAGAAGACATAGATCTCCTTCATACAGGGAAATGGTATAATATTTTCATAATATTCTGAAAATCTTGCTGAAATTAAGTAATACTGTAGGTTATAATGATATATGCCTCCTGATAGCAGCAAAACACTATGGGGGTCAATTATAAAGTTCGCGTAGCGCATATTTTTCGCAAATGGTTGTATTGCCCATGTTTTTTCCTGAATGCTAATATATTGCACGGCTCTGCCCGTCTTTCCGTTTTTTGCGAATTTGCAGTGTGAATAAATTTTCGCAAATAGTGCGCAAATGAGACAGGAGTTTACGTAAGCGCACCCAATGTGCAAGGTTGTCGTGCACGTAAATAGCGTTGACAGTAACTTCGCAGTTTGCGGAACTGTTTTGCAAATATTTTATCTGCCACCAAAGTTGTAGCGTAATTGAGTCGCAGAGTGTGCGCATAAATATTTGCAATTTGCGAATTGTGACATATTTAAAAAGCTGCTATAGACATTTGCATTGTGAAAAAAAAATTGCAATTCTATTTGCACCATCTTATTCAGCTTTATAAAAATAGCCATGCGCAGGGCAAATAAATTCACTTTGGGCCAAGGCCGGAACTAGGGGTAGGCAGAGTAGGCACGTGCCTAGGGCGCAAAGCTGGGGGGGCGCCAGGCACGTACCGCCTCTGTCACCTACCTCTAGTCCGGTTCCCTTCTCTGCCGGACTATCTGTGGTATTTTTTCGCACACTAAGCCGCGACTGGCCAGCATGCCTAGGGCGCCTGCCGGCTCTGCTTTGGGCACCAATCTGCCCTGCGCGAAGTTTATAAATGACCCCCTTTGAAGCACTAAATACAGGCCCAAACACTCTAGTAAATGGCACAAAATTTGCGAACGAAGATAACACCTGATAGAAATATTTTATCCCAAGCTTGACTTTTCCATAAAACAGATATATTTGCATTTACGATCAACACAGTTTTCTAGTAATTTGCATATGAACAACATTTCAAATCTTAGTAACTAAACTACTTATTATCTATTTAGTCTCATAAGTATTGCATCGTATTCCGTTTTAACTATATGACCTTCCTAAACTGCAAGTTTACTTATTGTGATTTTAGATTTTCAAAAGTCAAATCTATACTGAAGCAAAAAGCTATCTGCCTAAGTGAAATATGACATTGAGATATGATGGTATTATTGTTTTGGCAGACACAGCAAAAACTGCTTAGATTAATATTAAGGGCAAACAGTAATGCCAGAAACAAAACATTGGTTACAGATTTGCTCCTTCAAGGTACAATGCAATGATATGTTCACATAGTCATTAGAAGCCAATTTAATTACTAAAGTATACTGAGATGGTTTCTAATCTCATAATTAAAGAGAATGCCTACTACAGATATTTATTCGCCCTGTCTGACTATGTGCCACCTTACATAAAGACCTTCCTCATTTAAATTGTTTTGAAATAAAATAATAAATAATAAAAATAAAAAAAGACAAACTGATAGAGATGTATTTCTGTCTGATAATGGCAGTCCTGTCTACTTACTGAAATATGGAACATGAAACAGAATTCATTTGTAGCCCTTAGTTAGTGGTGTTTTCTCCATCTGCATTTCTATGGCATTGGACATGCTGAAAGTCATCTGATCAGCCTCTTCTCCAGATGATATTCATGTTTCACTTCAGCTGATGTTCATGTTTGATGCAAATTCATGCAAGTTTCCAAAAATGTTAACATCCGGATTTATTAAGCACAAAAAATGTGAAAACTTGAATATAAAAATTCAGCATCTAAAAGGTGTTGAGTCCATGGCTTAACTAGATGTTACTGGGCCCCACAGCAAATAAATTTTTAGGGCCCCAATATATCCAAAGCTTATCCTGTTTTAGCAATATATGTTGAAATTGATCATTAATTAGGGTCCCATGTGGCCCCCTATACCTCCTGGACCCCAGGCAGCCGCTTGCTCTATAGTTATGCCCCTGTGTTGAGTTTATCTAGAAGTCAAAGGGAGTTGTATTAGTAAGTTATTTTTCAATTTGCATCTTGGAGTTTTTGAAATTCGTCATTGCTGTGGAAAATGATGAATATAATGTGATTTCAATGCAATTGAGTTTCTTAAAATGTTTTAAAGCAATCACATTTATTACATTTTGGTTTTTAAATAAATATGCACACATTCCAGGTTTTAGTGTTTTTGGGGATTTCAAATTCAAATTAGAAAATATGATTTTTGATAAATTTAGCTCCCTGTGTGCCATTGACCTAAATATACACCTATTGCAGATGAAATGCATAAAATGATTAATCTCTATCTCTCCCCCCTCTCTCTCTCTCTTTTTCTCTCTCTCTTTCTCTCTCTCTCTCTTTCTCTCTCTCCCTCTCTCTGGAGCAAATTTACTTACCTTCAAAGTTGTGCCAGCTTTGGCTTCGCCGCACTTTGCCAGGCGCCGCTAATTCACCAAAATCCGAAGTTGCGCTCAGGGAGGCCAAAAGTTAGGGAAGTTGTGCTAGCGTTACTTTGTCAAGCAAAACTAGTGATGCCTAATTTGCATACGGCGCCAAATTAAAGTACAATGGACGTAGCAGCAAATACATTACACTACACAAGCCTGGGAAAGCTTCATAAAATAAAATAGAGTTGTTATTTTGCCCTATACATGTGCCCACTGTATAGTTTAGGTGCCATATGTTAGGAAATGTAGGGGAAGGAGGCTACCCCCAAAAAAATGTATGCTTTTTCAGCCTATCACCCATAAAAAAGTAAAAGACGCCATAATTTTTTGGGACTTTGAAAAAATTCCAACTATTTTTGAAGCAAGCCCTATCTACTCTATTGCACTTCGCCTGGTCTGAGGTGGTGAAGGCAAGTCTGGCGCAAGAGTTAACGTTCAGTAAAATGCGCAAGTTAGTGAATTAGGGTAGTTACGTCCCTTCGTCATAGTGCAACTTCACCTGGTGTAAAGGTGCGAAGTAGCGCTACAGTAGGTCCACTTCACTAGTGGATTTGCACTAGCATTTGCCCCTCTCTGTCTCTCAATATATATATATATGTATTATATATATGCGTCTGTTTTTATTACTTCTGTCAACATAGACTTTCTATCTGTTACATGTAAACCAACATTATAAACGAAAGCCTTATTCTTCTTTTTCCATCAAAGTAAAATAATAATGCTCTTGAGTTGATCATCCCCATGCAATTAGCTAGGTTATACCTATATATATACCTATGGTGGAACAAAAGTTTATTGATTAGGAGCCATACACATTGGCACAACAGGGTACAATGTAATTCATTTACTTACTAACGATGCCAATGAACCAAATAATGATGAAATTAAGAATATAGTAGGGTGGGAGGCAAGCCCACCATGCTCTCTCTCACAATATGTGAGAAAGTTTAAGATAGCTTCAGTCTTATATTTCTCTGGGCTTAATCGACATTCCCATATGAAGGTGGAGCTTTCAGCTAATAATGAACAAAATTATATAAAACTAAAACAAATATAAAGAGCTAGTAATTTTCCCCTAATTTCTGTCAAATAATTATTCTAATCTTAGCTCTACTATGCATGTTAATATATGAGGAATGGGCAAATGGATGATTTGGATTCTTACATCTGTACAATAAACATCTAGGAATCATTATATTACATATTTACATCATAATTCCAAATTATAATTTCCTGCATGTATGCATTGATCATTTGCTATTTATTTAGGAGGGAAACAATGGGGATATGGAGGTCTTTATTCCTTATTTGTATACTAATGACAAATGATACTGTATGTGTACTTTGTTGATAACGTAATGTTATTGGGACAAACTTATTTAGGAAACCAATGAAAAGGAATAATTTGTTAGATGTAAGAATGGCCATAATAAAACAACAATCCATAAGGCCAATTTTATAGAAATTGCTTGAGAGTTGAAAATTCCAAGTTGTATACAGGGGAATTAATTGAGAGCTTTTCCCAGAAGCATTATAATAAGCAAATTATGGAAGCAAATAGCAAATTGGATAAAGTTGATAGGGAAGTGTTGATTAGTGATTTCTAATTTAGAAAGGGAATGGGATATGGGTTATGTTTAATGTTAGGGGCATTATACATAGAAAGGAACATGTGAGGAATATGCAGAAGGGCATTACCACTTGATCATCTCACTTTTTGCAATGATCTGACAATTGCAGCCTTTTTTGGACACTGACTTGTGCTTTGTAATTGACCACTATTGTATGTTTATGTATGAATTGCTTTAACTGCATTGTTAGTTTATTTAAATAGGAATAGTGGTTAGGTTACATTATGGATAATAATAAACTCCAGGCCCTCTATCAATGGGGAAGACAATGCAGTTTGCAGGAAAACCGTAAAGGAGCAAATAATGGGGGGGCATGCCATTTTTCTCCTGATTGTACCTGACAAAATGAGTAGAAGACTTCAGGATCTAGGATTCTTAGAGAGTGTACAAGTTTGTGGCCCTTTTTATGTTACATTAAAAAAGTATCATGCGATCCCATATACAGTATATATTATTATATATACAGTTTAAGTCAATTGAGAGGAAGTGTTTGTGAGTATCAGTATCTCTACTGGTGTAGAAAACTTTGTTGGTGTGATCTGTTCCAGTAATTTGATGATACCTCCTAGCTGTTTGGCCAGGCCTGGATTTCCCTCTTCGGTGCCCCTAGGCTGCATGGTCCTAGCACCCGACTGCCTTTGTGCACAACCCTTCCACCCGAGCACACAGGGGAGTTGTGTGTCCCCAGTGCTCCTTAGAATGTGGCTGCACAGTATGCCGCCCCTGAAATCCTGCTGCCTTGACTGCAACTTTTTATTTATAGGTCTGTACTGGACAAATATCCAGTCTCCAACGAATGCCAATTTTTGCAGTAACAATCTATCCCAGGAATATCTTACAGGACTTTGTTACTGACAGTTCCTTTGGCTGAGATTGGCTGGGCTACAATTATTGTTAATAGGCATTTTCTCTGTGTCTCTGCTTTTCACTGACACTTACAGACAATTTGGGGATATTTAAGTCTGCCACATCCTCTTAGATCATTAAACTCTTTTTTAATGGTCTAGCCCTTAGCGTCCTGAGTCATTTTGTAATTTTGCTTATTTCCTGGTTTTGAATCCTGGACAGTTTTATAGACTTGCTTTTGCCTGCCTTCTACCCAGACCTTGTGCCTGTCCAGTGGACTTGTTATTGTCTACCACCTGCCCTGACATCTTGTCTACCTACAGACTTGTTATTATCTTCAGCTTGCTGTGACCACTTACCTATTATATGGACTTTCCTCTGTTCTTGCACCATGCACTGAATATGCTGTTTGTTTCTTGGCTCTGCATGAAATCATCTTGCTTTCACCATACATGGCTTCTGGTATTTATCAAGGATTATACAGCACATAGATTCCTACCAACCAGTTCTACACCTGTGGGATTTCATGACAATATCTGTCCTGGAAACTTTTAAAGGCTTAATACTAAATACCATTTGTATGTCACTATAGGACTGTGATTTCCACAGTTTAAATGCCTATACAGATTAAGTCATGGTCCTCTAAATTCCTTAACTAACTAGATTTCATTGTTGCAATTTGTGCAAAACAGTGTTCTTAATTCACATCATTGATAGGACTGGGATTGTGAGACCTGACATTTAGAATGGTCGATGATGGTAGTAATATAATTCCATTTACATTTGGGCTACTCTAATTGGGACCTACATGGTGGCACAACTGGTATCTTTTCTGTTTCCTCCACATTTCAAAAACAGGCAGTTTAGTTAGCTCATGATTAAATTGACTATACAGTGCCGTTGAAATGCGTTGGTTCCATATGTCAAAATAAACTATAGGGTTTGTGGTCATAGATCTCATTGCTTGCACTACTTGCCAATGCTCTTGTGATTATTCTCCTTGTATTTTATTCTTGTGTGCCCTTTAGAAATAAAGAAATATTTTGTACATGTGTACATGTATATACAGTACTTGAATCAGCAATTGGACACGTACAGATAGTATCGAATTCATGCTGATACTACTTATTTTAATGGGAAAAGGGTGATAAGATGGTGCCATGAATCTAAATAAAGTTTGCTCCATCTGCACATCTGCAACAGCACTGAATGTTAAAATCACAAGGCTATTGCTTCACCTTTTATGAATTCATCTACATCATTCATTTAATATTAAAATGATGTGGCAATGGCTGCAAAAGGTCACTAAGAGGAACAATACCCAGTGTGCAAATAACTGGACTGCTAAAACAACTTCCTATGGTCTCGGTCAAGTCGGTTAAATAATGTATTTAGACTGGAAACACTATGGGACACGGTGGCCCTGTGATTGAAAACCCGTGTACCAACTTTGGATAAAAATAAGTGGATTTATATAATGATTGATAATAAAACATTAAATCAGATGCTGTAAATAAGAACATATTCATAATTCTCCCAGACTTTGAGCAATAAGTTTCTTTTTTTTCTGCTCCAATCCCAAAATAGAAAAAAAAAGTAAAATGAACACATTCCTTGTAAAATAAAAACAGATGTTTATGGCATGATTCAGAGTCATTTACTACTTTTCAGTAGGGATTTGACAGGAAGAAAATACAGTGTTACTTTTAAGATAAGATGAATAGACAGTAACTCTTTTGCTTACTGTAGGTTTTCTAACTGGTAAATGCGCCTGCACAATACTCACACATTTGTCTAACAGACACTTCTTCTCTGATATTATTGTTTTATTGGTATCAGGAAACATTTTAAATTACAAGTCAATGCAGACTTTAGGAACCCATTAAATATTGTTGCAAAATGGCTTTTAGAGAACAGGTATTACTTAAAGTAATATAGTTTGTTCTAGTAACATATGAATTCAATTTACTAGTTCTTTTGAAGTTAACACTTGATCTATTTTTCCTTCAGAATGCTACAATCACTCACTTTTGTAATTGGTACCAGGTATGCTCTGGCTAAAGCGTCATGTTACAAGCAAATACCTATTACCAGGAAAGCAGAGATGGACTGCTATCTCATAACAGCTCGGTGTAAAATATGTGAGCACTTTGCCTTCAACAATTAGCGAGAAAACTGGAAATGAAATTATGGTGCTCTGCAGTTTTATTTCCCATGGCTCTAGTGCAGAGCTTTTCTTTTTGTGGTTAGCAAGACCTGAAAACACGTACATATTATAAGTATTTTAGAATCATACTGTGAAAATGTTTTCCAGCACTTGCAGTTCTGTTGCAGAAAAACAACAGGTCAGCTGTCTTTCTGAAACGTATGTATAAAGCATAGAGGAACGCCATATTGCCCCTTATTGCAGCTCCAGCATGGTTATATTCTAGACTCCTTCATTGTAAAACATGAGTGCGCATAATATGTCAGATGCTTGTATGCACTAAGCAGTATGGTGTATGTTCCCTCAAATAGTTCCTAAACAGTTAATAACAATTGGTTAAACAGTCTGCACCACAGTAAATTTCAATATAGAGTTAAATATATTGTATAGGTCTAGGTTGTAGTACTGACATGTGGATTCAGCAATAGCAGCTATTAGCACACCCTGGAGCCCTCTAACTCGAGGATATCACTGGTACTCCACTTGCGCTCCCTGGTGGAGATATAGGATGCTCTCCAAAATGCTTAGACTTCAATGCATTTCATTTCGCAAATTTTCAGTGAAGTGAAATGGGTCAGATTCGCCCATCACTACTACTGGTTACAGGTGAGAAATAGCCAGAGGGAATCACACTGCAGAACTGAATAGGACTGGCAGGATTCTAGGCTGCTGAGATAGAGAGGGGACCAGATCCACTTCCATTTCCTATTGCTGGGAGTTTCACAGCCAGGAATCACCTGATTATACTCAGCTGGTGTCTACACAGGTAGGTACCGTATATACCCGAGTATAAGCCGAGTTTTTCAGCATCCAAAATGTGCTGAAAAAGTCGGCTTATACTCGGGTCAGCGGTACCCGACCCGAGTAGCTGAGATTGCAGTCACTTTTAATCATTCCTATACCAACAGTTCACTTGGGAAGAGACTGCAATGTCCCACAATGCCCTCTGTTGGTTATATGAAAGAATAACAGTGCGCCCTCTGTTGGTTATATGAAAGAATAACAGTGACTGCAATATCACACAGCGCCATCTGTTGGTTATATGAAAGAATAACAGTGACTGCAATATCACACAGCACCCTCTGTTGGTTATATGAAAGAATAACAGTGTGCCCTCTGTTGGTTATATGAAAGAATAACAGTGACTGCAAAATCACACAGCGCCATCTGTTGGTTGTATGAAAGAATAACAGTGCGCCCTCTGTTGGTTATATGAAAGATTAACAGTGACTGCAACATCACACAGCGCCCTCTGTTGGTTATATTAAAGAATAACAGTGACTGCAATATCACACAGTGCCATCTGTTGGTTATATGAAAGAATAACAGTGACTGCAATATCACACAGCACCCTCTATTGGTTATATGAAAGAATAACAGTGACTGCAATATCACACAGCACCCTCTGTTGGTTATATGAAAGAATAACAGTGCGCCCTCTGTTGGTTATATGAAAGAATAACAGTGACTGCAATATCACACAGCACCCTCTGTTGGTTATATGAAAGAATAACAGTGACTGAAATATCACACAGCGCCATCTGTTGGTTATATGGAAGAATAACAGTGACTGCAATATCACACAGTGCCCTCTGTTGGTTATATGAAAGAATAACAGTGACTGCAATATTACACAGCGCCCACTGTTGGTTATACGAAAGATTAACAGTGATGGCAATATCAAACAGCATCCTCTGCACATGGTAGTGGAACAGTGGGACAATGCACACAGTAATCCGTTTGGCAATTCTCAACTTTGCAAAGAAGTCGGGTTGATCGCTGGGGGGGTCGCTTTGGCAGAATGTGCGCTGCTGGGAGACAGGGCTGTAGTTGTGTCTAGGCTTATACTAGAGTCAATACGTTTTCCCAGTTTTCGCAGGTAAAATTAGGTACCTCGGCTTATACTCGGGTCGGCTTATACTCGAGTTTATACGGTAACCAAACTGCTGAGGTTACACTGAGGCAAATTAGCTAATTGGTGTTGGTGCCTCCTGCTAGGGCCCAAGTCTGCAGCCATTTCTAGATGAAAGGCTATAGAGCAAACCTCTTTATTTTTTTTTTAAATTCCTCAAGCTAAGAAAAGTCTTTTGAGGAAGGCAGCTGGCCATGAACCTTTCCTCCATTAAAAAAAAGAGGTCCCCCACCATATCTCATGGATAGGCCGTATAAATTCTGTAAAAATGACACTTCTGCCGAAATTGTTATACTTATTTAGGACTTTACCGATCCCAATCCCATCAGGACATCTTAAGAAGTTTGAATCCAAGGTATTAAAGTTTGTGTGGGCAAGTAAAATACCAAGAGTCAATAAAAATACATTATTTCAACCTAAAGATGGAGGGGGGCTGGGTTTTCCTAAGCTATCCTATTATTATCAGGCTGCCCAATTAGCACAGATTCTTACCTTACATATTCGGGAAGATAGTCCTCATTGGGTGGCACTGGAAGGTGCATTCACAGGACCCTCTTGCACTTATTTGGAATCGACCAGAGGGGAAATTTAAACAGACAAGCAGATGCTTACAGCATACTCTGAAACTCTGGGGTGCTGTTGGTAAACATATTCAGCTGAAAACTCCTGGAAGTCTATTGGCTCCCTTGTTCCAGAACCCACAGTTCCCACCGGGGTTACAAATATTCCGATTTAAGTGGTGGTTAGATAGGGATATTAGAACAGTGGGGCAATTATGTAACTCCTCAGGACCTCTGTCTTTACGGAAATTGATCGATAGGTTTTCGGTCCCTTTAACAGAAAGATTCAGGGCACAGCAACTGCATCACTTTGTCTCAACATATTGGCAGGTAAAAGATGTGGATAATAGGGAGACATTTTTTGAAAACTGGTGCTCCCGATCCCCTAGAATACAAAAAGTGGTTTCTATGCTATATAACAAGTTTTTTGGGTCTTCTCCATCTTCAATGCTGCCCTATATGTCAGCTTGGCAAGAGGATATATCAAGGGAAATATCCTTGGAAGATTGGGATCAGATTTGGAGTTCAATTAAAAGGTCATCTAATAATGTATCCCTACTAGAAACAAACTATAAAGTTTTATTTCGCTGGTACTTAGTCCCCACTCGTATAGCCAAATTTGTCAATTCAGCAGACCCTAATTGCTTTAGAGGTTGTGGGGAGCCAGGTACAATGATACACACTTGGTGGACATGTCCCCAGGTTAGGAGATTCTGGATAAGGATCTTCAACATGATCTACTCAGTCTTCGAGGTTCCCATCCCTAAAGATCCATTGTTGGCTCTCCTTGGTAAAAAACCGGAAGCTCTCACTAATACCCAGTTTTGCCTACTTGGATTTATCTTACTGTCAGCCAAAAGAACGATAGCTAGTGCATGGAAGCAAAAACAAATTCCAATAGAGCCAGTTAAATCCAGAATAGATTGGATTATGTCCCAAGAGAAAATGATGAGCATCCTCCTGGATACTCATTCGAAATTCCTAGTAGTATGGAATCCTTGGATTGAATACAGGTATGGATCGGGAATGCCAGACAATCTTCTATCATTGTAATAGTATAAAAATACTTGTTCATGTGTAAATGCAAGCAGTTGAGGTGAAATGTATAGTTTTGGACTGTACTGTATTGGGGGCTCCTTTTTTTTTTTTTTTTTTTTTTTTCCTTTATTTTTATTTTTTATGTATTTGTTTATTTATTTCTCTTCTCCTCTTTATGCACTAATAGAGATTCGATCACTATGATTAACGAGAGTTTAATAGTAAGGTCATAGAGACCCTAGAGACACGGGAGTTAGTAACATGGGCCCTCTTCGGGCCTTCACTTGGGCACGAGTTTGAACCTAAGCACAAAAATTTATTTATTTATTTATTTTTTTTTTTTTTTCTCTTTCTCACTTTCACTTTCTATTCTATTATCACATTTAATATAGATATGGGTCAGTTATATATGACCCTCTTAAGTTGCGGTTCACTTTGTTATGATACCCATAATAATTGCTTAGGCTCCATATCACGTCATTAGATAGGGGAATATGGTAACGTCACGTTAACTTGGTATTTCACCTTTCTCTGTTCCCTTCCCCCTTCTTTTTTTTTTGTTTTTTTTGTTTTTTTTGTTTTGTTTTGTAAGATTAATTCAAGTATTATTCTGTAACCTACAGTATCGTGTCTTGTCCTGTTATTTGTGACTTAAAATAATAAAGAGATTGAAAGTAAAAAAAAGAGGTCCACTGCACTCAACCCATTATCAATATATATAGGACTTAATAAGGCATTTTCTAGTAGCTTAAAGCAAAAGTGTCTCAAAGTCCTAAATATATTGATAATGGGTTGGGCAACTGAAACACAGGCAGACATGAGATGCCAAGCACTGCACACCAGTGCCTTACCTGATACAGAAGCTGAAGCCTAGAAGACTCCAAGATATGAAGTAATGTGCTGGGGAACAAAAATGTCCCATTGATCTAAAACCCCTGTCACCAGGACGCCTTATGGACAGGCTCAATGCATTTTAACGAGGATCATCCTGATGAAGGGAGGTTGACCCCCCGAAACGTTGATCTTACTGATGGTATAATAAAAAGAGGGGCAACGTCCCCGACTACAGATAATAGTGTGTGCACGGATCCGTGAATTTACTAAGGCTCAATGCATTTTCAAGGTCAAAAAGAAAATTTTGCTTCTAATGGAGGCAGAAACAGAAGGACCAAAAAGTCACTGGTAGGTGAGTGTGGTTGGCCTTTTAAAGGTTTGGGTAGGGTCCTTCTAATGGGAGCGAGGGGGGACTATCCCAGTAAGTACTGACACAGAGTTCGACAAGGTAAATATTTTTACTTATCCTTGGAGTGCTCCCATTTACATTGAATAACGTTGGGGCACAGAGGGGAAGGAATTTCTACAGAAATGTAAATCAATGTGGCAATCCAGGAATGATTATTTTTATTATTTGTAACCATTTGAGAATACTAAATTACATTAGACAAACTGCCACCAAAACATGGTTTGCCGGTAATTAATAGGTTTGTCATCTCTAACAAAATCACATTTAGATTTATTCTCCATTCCTCAAAGCCAGAACCTCATTTCTCCTGAAATCATCAGATGTTCTCAGATTCTCTTCCATTTACCAATCTCTAGCACATTTCTTAGATCTGGAATCTCCTGAAATTGGTTCAGACACACACTTATTCCCATAATGGTTTAAAGCAAAGGCCCTCTGACCTGTGCCAGCTTTGTAATTATCTTTCTATTACTCTGCCACCCATCTGTTACAAACTTCTGAAATGTCAGTCTCTCATCCTCATTAGAAATCTAAATCAATCTGGATTTTAACAATTACACTCAAGTAAAATAGCCACAGACAAAATCAAAAGGACGTATTCTCGACAAATTAGATAGTTCTCTGTATATCAAAAGCAAAATAAGATAAACTTCCTCATCAAAATTCTACATTCTAGAAGTGTTGTCATATAATTTTTAAGCTGTCAGATCTACTTTCTCTCTTAACGTTTCACTTAATCATAAACATCACTAAGGGACTAAGGACTGTTAATGTAACAATGAGTTACTCTGTTTTGCTCTAATTTTCCTCAATTTTCCAATTCCATTATTTGCTGGTCTACCAGAAAATGTAGTTCAGTAAAGGGGCGGTATATAATTATGAATAATTTTTTTCCACCATGAGAAAAAAAAACAGTACCTGCTGAAAATCAAACCAATTCATTCAATTCAACAATATTTAATTTCTTACTTTATATTATAAAGCAGTGTTTTGCTCTAACACCAACTCCACTGTAATTAGCCTGACACTTTTATATAGAGATAATAAGCTCAGTATAAATAACCAACACCCTTCTCCTTATTGTTGTGAATCTCTTGCCTTACAGATAAGCAGACGTCTATTATGCAAGTGGTTCATCTGTACAGCGGTAACCTTATTGTCAGCTTTGCAAGCACCAGGTAGTTTGAAACACAGTCTGTGCATTTTCTGTGCATCCCATTTAGTTCAAGAAATAACAAGAATAATAGGCAAAAAGTATATTCAGCACAAATGTACAATACTTAGGGGCAGATTTACTAAAGAGCAAAGTGACTAACGCTAGCGATTTATCATCAGCGTTGCCATCCGCAGGGACATCGCCAATTTACTAACAGGCGCCATTTGCTAGCAAACGTGACCGTCGCTAGTGGTCATTCGCTCTCTATCATCAGGTGACTTGGCTGTTACTCTGCAAATTTACTAAAATGCGCATTTTACTGAACGTTATCTAAGATTTGCCTTCGCCACCTTAGACCAGGCGAAGTTCTATAAAACAGCTATTTATCTTTATCTATAAAACAGCTAGATCTTCCTCAATCTCTGCCACTTACATTATATTCTGTGAGCCGAAAATGCATCAAAGTTCAAAAAACGCTGGTGACTTTTCCTGTTTTGAAGCGGAATTGGCTGCAGAAGTCCTGACTTAACTTTTTTTGGGTAACCAGTCTCCACACATTTTATAACATATGGAACATTCATTTTACAGTGGGTTCATGTGTAGGGCATTATATTAACTCTCGTCTTTATTAAGTTACTTCAAGTATTTGCACCAGCATTTATAATAAAGACGTCCATACAACTTTAAATTCCCAGCCATATGCAAATTGCCCTAAGCGCAAGATCACTAGTAAATTTTCGCTAGGCACAAATGAACGCTAGCGCATCTTCGCTATGAAATGCTCGCACTGCCAAAGTAATGCTAACGAAAAGTCACCAGCATTTGGCACCCTGGGACGAAACTTAGCATTTTAGTGAATTAGCGTATTTGTAGTGCATTTGCGCCGTTCGAAGTGGTGTGATGTGTGCGAAGCGGTCACTGGCTACAATTCGCCCTTTAGTAAATCTGCCCCACAGTGTCTGTGTGCTGTAACTGCTTGCCAGATGATTGCCACTGGAAAAGTCAGCCGGCTTTTTAAAACAACAAACTGCTGGTTTTGTGCTAGCCCAAGATGTTACTCGTGCTTAATAAGCAGTTTCTCCCTTTTTACCTGCAAATCCGATTGCTGCCTCTAATTAGAAATTCCTGAATCATTCATAATTTCATTTGTGCTCTTCAGTTATGCAAAAGTTGTACTGCTATGACTAAAACAAATTGATTTACTCAACATAAGCATATAAATAAGTTATTCCTATATTAAAAAAAAAAAATCACAAGTGCAACAAAATCATGTATAAACAAACAGCTATGCCATTATCTGATATTCTAGATGAGGCATATTTTGTACAAACTTTCCAACTGAAAATGTCCTTGTTTTAGAAATATAATCTTACTAGATGTCATGTTACCTTGCCCCTTCTCTGCACCTGTGAAAAAATGGATCAGGTGTTGAGGGCTTCAGGCAGGTTGCCTGGGACCTTCCGTGGTAACAGGGTCTGCTGAAGTGCCTTAGTAACTCCTGCTATTAACGCTCTATATACCAGTTTCTTCCTGGACCCATCAGGGACAAACCAGCACCATTCCATTTCAAATAAATGAAGCTGCCAGACTCATAGGGGCAAATTTACTAAAGATGAAGTGGCCGCCGCCAGCAAAAATAAACCAGAAACCCCATACGTAGGCATAGAGGACAATTCGCTAATGAAAAAGACCATTGTTAGCATAGTTTTGCGTCCTATTGCCAGGCAAATTTTCGCTCATTACTCCCAAGTACGAATTTTACAGAATGTTTACATTTGCTTCCTCGGACATTTGTAATAATAAGCGGCCACTTCAAGCATTTGCACCAACATCTCTAATAAAGAAGTCTATACGACCTATATGTACCCGCCCTATTCAAATTGACATAAGCGTAAGAGTACTAACGAAGTTTTTCTAGGCAGAAATTAACACTAGCGCAAGTTCTCTATGAAATGCTTGCGCTGACAAATTAACGCTAGCTAAACTTCACCAGTGTTCAGGCTACAGAGATGCAACTTTGCTTTTTAGTGAATTAGCGCAGTGGTAATGAATTTGTGCCTGACAAAGTGGCGCAAAGTGTGGCGGATCATTCGCTGGTGAAAATTCGCCCTTTGGTTAATTTGCCCCATAGACTCAACAATATATCTTCCTTTAATATATTTAATACACTATAGGTCAATGCTACTTACAGAGTATAATACACAATGCCTCATCTCTCCCTTTGATAATAACTGGTCAAACCTGATCCCATTCCTGTGTCTCCTTTGACTTTTTAGATAATAACAACCTATGAATGGAATGGAGATGATAAGGCACATTTACAATGTTGGTGCAAATACAGAAGCATAACTAATCCCATTAAAACAACATATGCAAAATTATTGAATATACAACTTCTCTTTTAGGGCGCAAAAGCATTTGTAAGTTGACCTATTCTGCAAATATATATTGAAATTTCCCATTAATTAGGACCTCACTGGGCCCTCTACTCTACTGCAGCTGCAGGGTCTTCTTCCGCTGTAGTTATTCCCCTGCAGGTTCCCTTTGCTTTCTGTTCCTATAGGCAGCCAGTTTTCCACCATACAGACTGCACACACGTCAAGTGTATGTAGGTGCAGCATCATTCTCTCACACACTTACCTTGTAAGTTGTACCCATAAGCCTACAATTTACTAAATTGCACAAAACCTCCCGTATCTGCTGCATTTTTTTCAGATACATTTTGGGTATAAAAAATGCTTAATTCAACCATTTTGGTCACTTTGCCTTCATTATTAAATGAGTCATTATATGGTCTTATGTTTATCCTGTATGTTCTCATTTATTGCCCCTGTACGTGTAGAAATAATTCTTAGTTCAGAAAATGTACACACAAGGAACAGATATAGAATCTACTATCCAGAAGGAAAAAATAAAATCATTTTTAAAATTAGAATTATCTACTTTTAATTGAGTCTGTGGATCAAATTTTCCCCAACGACCGTTTCGCCACACTCTACTCCACTTCGCCAGGCGCAAATTTGTTACCACTACGCTAATTCACAAAAATGCAAAGTTGCGTCTCAGCAGCCAAACGCTGGCGAGTTTTCACTAGCATTACTTCAGCTGGCCAAGCATTTGATAGCGCATTTTTGCTAGCATTCATTTCTGCACTATTTCAGTTAATTTGAATAGGATGGGTACCTAAAAGTCGTATGGATGTCTTTAATAGTAATATTGGTGCAAATGCTTGAAGTGGCCACTTTTTCAAACACATGTCCAATAAGCCATAATAAAGACAGATCCTCTAATGCCCTAGACATGAACTCACCCTTATATAAATTGGCCATGCCCTTCAAATTAGTTTTAAAAAATTGTTCAGACATAGATCTTTAATAGTTCGGAGTTTGAATAACTAGGCAATCCTGCTTTAAAAAAGAAAACTCGCCAGCTTATTTACAACTATAATACATTTCTGACATACAGGATATGATGTCACTGAGGTGGCAAAATAAACTCTGGCGAAATAGGTAACGTTCATTAAAATTCACATCTTGGTGAATTTGCGGAGTAACGGCCATTCACAAAGCGAAAAGTCGCCTGGAGATAGAGTGCGAACGAACAGTAGTGACGGTCTCGTTCGATAGGGAATTGTCCTCTACGGCTGTTAGTGAATTGGCCATGTCCCTGCGGATGGGATTTCTGGTGAATTGAAGCTAGCGTGAATCTGCCCTTATGGGAGATGGCCATACTGTTAATCAGAGCTTTTTGGACAAGGGTTTTCTGGATAAGGGATCCCATACCTGTACTTTATCCACTCCCATGGCAGCTAGTTCAGAGTGGGCCCTTGGACCCCAAACTTTCACCAGCATAAAGGCTGTGCTGCCACATATTTAACTGGGCTTAAATGCCTAACAATGAGCTCTTTGCCCTGGGCCCACTGGTACATTAAAGGAAACTTATTATGTAAAAAAACAAAAATGTCCCAATGCATTAAACTCTTTTAGATATGCATGGTAGCCAAGAGTAAAACCATGTGCTTTAAAAAGTAGTGTTTCTGGTTACTTTATTAAGAATTTTTGCAAAATCCACTTCATGCCCACTGAATTGTCTGTCTGTGCAGAAGAGCCAGTGGCACTCTGAATTGTAGGATAGGGACCAATCATTAGTTAGTAGGACCTCGTAGGGAACTGGAGCCAGTCTTTGCTTGTGTGGCTGCAGAGCTGGGATTGGGGGTCCCTACTGTAGGCCCCTCCTACTGTGCTTCTGGTAGGGACTGTCGGGACCAGAGAATATCTGTGGGGAGCTCCAATAAAAGGGCAGTTTTTGAAGATAATTTTAATTTACAACCAAGAGTAAAACCAGCACCATATAATATACTTCTGTCACGGTCAGCACCCTAAACCAGAACTGATGCCAAGCTCCCTGGTCTTGGCTTGGCTTCACCAGTAGTATGACCGCCTCAGATGCCACCTGGACTTTTCGAGAGGAGCAAGGCGAGGAGTTCTGGCAAGCAAAGGGGCACGAAAGTTAAAAGTCAGTTAGGTCGAAGGTCGCAGTACAACAGGATAAGGCAGAATCGTAGTCAGGCAGGCTGGGTAGAGGCAGGCAGAAAACTAGGATCGGCAGGCAAAGGGTCAAACCGGGTAATCAATCAAAATAGGATCAGGCAGAAGGAGTAGTCAAAATACAGGCTGGGTTGGAGTACGGATATCAGGATGGTCAAAAACAGACAAGGTCACAAGAGGAGATCAATAACAAACAGGAACAGATGCACAAGGCTCAAAGGCACCAGGAAAACTAGTCCTATCACGGGCAAAGAATCCAATGTAATGGCCCTTTAAATACCCAGAATGCTTCGCGCCATTGCGCGCTGACGTCACACGTCACACTGTGCCTATAAAAATAGCAGAGGCGCGCCGCGCACCTCCTTAGTTCACGGAGCATCAGGAAGAGAAGACTGGCGTGGTGGGCGTCCCCGCCGAGAGCGTGGCGGGCTTCCCCGCCGGCCCTCTAGCCCAACAGGGTATGTAGTTTTTATTACAACATCATTAGCTACAAAATTAGGGGTTTCTCATTTATCCTATATGTCTCCTTTAAAGCAGTCCTGTATAATATAGCCAGTGTACCTGTATATTGAATTATATTGTAAATTAGCAAATATCAGCTTTACATGAACTTGTTTGGAAATGAAAAAGATAATGTGCTGTAATGAGTCTTTCTCATTACAATGAATACATATTGATTACTGATTCATTTTAAAATACACAGGATGGGAGAAAATAATGGTTCAATGATCGGATTTTTTTATCATCCCGATGAAAAGCTGTAGTGGCATTATTAATGGATATTAGCCACATACCTTATACTTGCAACATTACTTGCAACATACTGTATCTTTTAAGTGCTAATAATTCACCGAAGCCTGTCAAATGACTTAAAGGAGGTTTAACTACTGATATAATAAACGTTGTGTTGTTGTTAGATTTAGTAACACATCAGTGACATTTGCATTGATGCACTGGCTTACAAAGAGAGATGCGTGTTCTTTTTTAAATGCAACTATAACTATGTAACTGAAGCAATTTATGGAAGCAAAAACCAATTTGTCAAATTAGCCGTGATTCCCAGAATTCTTAATGCATGTAAAATCATGTTGTGTTCTATACTATGAAAACATACATTAGCAAAAGTCACAATTTGGTATCTTAGACCATATGGCTGTTTAAAATCAATCTGCGGAGACCTTAATGTGACAGAAACCACTAAAAGAGATCATTATAACAGAATTGTGCAAATGGCTAGATGGTGCGTTTAGGCAGATGCGAGAGCATTTTAGAAATAAAGTACATTATAGTTGGCATTAGCATTGATTTGGATTTGATACGTGCTACTATTACTCAAATGTATTCTTTTTCAGCATAATCTTGTAAATTCTCCGGAAGTCAGATCACTGCGATTATTATCAGCTATTTACATTCACACTAAAGAGCAAATTTTCTATGAAAATACATTACAACAAACACATTTGCGAAAAAGCAAGAGTTTGTTTTTCAGATTTTAAAAGTATATTTCCGTACTTTCCTCAAATACTAATTAAGGGTTCATAATGTCTGAACTGAAGATAGTAGAAAACCCCAATATCTGCTGACATGACTTGAAAAAGGTTAAACCTAAAAATATTTTTTTTGGCAACAGAGAAATAAATGCAAGCACTTTTAGGTTATGGGCATGGAGGTGAATATAAGTAAGCCATACTTTCCAAGTCAAAGAATCCAAAACAAAACAAAAAAGTTACACCAATATAAAATGTAGCATCAATACTAAGTTCTGTTTTATAAAGTTGGCCATACATCAGGAGTTGCCATGCTTTACTGATGCAAGGTCTACTTTTAATGATGTTGTCCAGTTATGATCTACATTAGTAATGGGCGAATTTATTCACCAGGCGCGAATTCGCAGCGAATTCCCACGATTTGCCGCTGGCGTCAAAAAACGGGTGCCGGCATCAAAAACAGACCCGGCGTCAAAAACGAGATGCCGGCGCCTTTTCGTGAAATTTTAGCAGTTGCACTAATTTTGCGAAGCGCCCCAAATTCGCCAATCACTAATCTACATCCATAAAAGCATTGTTCTCATCCTGTTCCGTGGAAAATATTACTTAACTATTGATTTATGAGAAAATATATATTGTTATATTTATTATTTCTTATGTATCCTTAACATAATAAATATCTGAATTAAAAGAATGAAACAGGAGGGTGATTTAGAGAAGCTGACAGTGTCTTGAGATCTACTGATCACTAGCTAGGTCTACTGGTAGATCCCGATCTACCTTTTGGGCATCCCTGCTGTACATAAACAGATTTAAGATGCTGATTTGGCCATTCAGACTGAGTCAGCAGCTTACTGTATCCGCCCATGTGTAGGACCCTAAGTTGATCAACCAGTTTTAAAAATCCCATTAGGGTGTGAACTTCACACTTGTTAGCGCAGTCCTTGGCCTGTATATCTGTAATTATGGTCAGATTGTAAAGACCTCAAGGCCTGCTGGGAAAGATCAGCATGTTTTGCGATTCCATGTATGGCCAGCTTTAGTTGGGAACAGTGTCACTATTAACCACAAATTAACCAGAAAAAAAATGTACCCCTGCTTAAAAAAAAATATTGAAATATTTGCTTAAAATATTGAAATATTTGCTTAAAATGGACTATATGGGTGATGGTACATCAGTTAAAATGGTGTGTGGTTTACTGCTTCTACAGTACTGCAAATGTTTTCCCCTTAATAACATCAAGGGTCGAATTTCGAATTCAGTTTTTTTTTACTCACATGAATTAGATTTGATTCGAAATTCGAATATTCTACTAGTTATTAAACTCCAAAACTCCAAATTGATCCCTGGACCTCTCCCATTAACTTATGCAGTACGGTTTTAGGTGGCGAATAGTTGAATTTGAATTCTTAAAGGGCCAGAGTATGATAAATCTTGAAAATCTTAAAACATGAACTGAGTTTAGATAATCCCCTAGTAGTTATATTTAACTCACATGAATTCGATTTGACTCGAACTTCGAATATTCAACTAGTTATTAAACTCAAATATGTAAAACTCAGACAAATGTTACTGACTCAAAAATTCAAATCAAATTTGACCAAACTCGATTCAAGTTTTTTCTCCAAAACTCCAAAACTGATCCCTGGACCTCTCCCATTGACTTATACAGTAAGGTTTTAGGTGGCGAATAGTTGAATTTGAATTCGTAAAGGGCCAGAGTATGATGAATCTCGAAAATTGAATTCAAATTTGTTTAAAAACTCGAACCGAGTTTAGATAATTCCCTAGTCGAATTTGAGAGTTTTGACCATAAAAAAAATTAACAAATTTGAATTTTTAATTCGACCCTTAATACATCTGACATGCCTATAGAGACATTCAAATGTACCCCAGCTTTGTGGCAAGAAGTACATTTTGTTGGACAAACAGGTCTAGCTCTAAATAAAATCATGCATTATATGTGCATATCATTCAATTACACATATTCAGGGAGTCTATATTTTGCTGAGAAAAATAGTCCCCTTTAAAGGTAAACTATACCCCCAGAATGAATTCTTAACCAACAGATACTACTAAAAAGGTATATTGTTATGAAATTGGTTTATTCTGGAAAAGCAGGGGTTTAAATATGAGAAGTTTCATGCAATACATTGTTTTGGGATATAGTTTTCCTTTAATGTAATATGTAATATCGAAATTTATCATGTACTATCTCTTTAAAAATTCAACTTCGACCCTTCGCCATCTAAAACCTGCTGAATTGCTGTTTTAGATTATGGGGGACCTCCTAGAACCTATTTGGAGTCAATTGGTGAACTTTTTGGGAAAAACTTCAAATCGAATTCTTTCGAATGTGCCATTCCTTCGATTCATATGATTTGAATTCAGCCGAATACGGACCTTTTCGACCAAAAAAAATGTAACTTAATTTCGGTTGGTCTTTTTGAATTCGAATTTTGACGTTTTTTCAAAAATTCAACCCTTGATAAATCTGCCCCTAAGAGTGTTACTACTCACCAAAAATGTATGTAGAGAAAAAAACCTTAATAAACATGTTTAAAAGTGTATTTATTATCAGACTCAAACTATACACATTCTTGTAGGTTTATTGGGGGCAGATTTATTAAGGGTTGAATTGAAAATTTGAATTCAAATTTTTATTTTTTTTTATGGTCAAAACTGTCAAATTCGACTAGGGAGTTATCCAAACTCAATTCCAGTTTTTTTAAAAATTCAAATTGAATTTCAAGATTTATCATAATCTGGCGCTTTAAGAATTCGCATTAGACTATTCATCACTTAAAAAACTCGATTGCGTTTTATCAAATGCAAATTCAATTTCAGGTTTCGGGTCTTTGTTAAATTTGTTCCGAGTTTTATTAATTAGATTTTATTAATAAATTTCGACTAGTTGAATTTTGAATTAATGGGAGTTTAAAAAAACTCACATGAATTTGAAATTCGACCCTTGATAAATGTGTTCAAATTCTTATGAGAATGCTCATACGAAGAAGGAGACATTTGTAATGCTAAGAATAGCAAGAACCTTAAATGAACAGCAACAGCAAAAACTTAAAGGGGTAGATTTATCAAGGGTCGAAGTGATTTTTTTTGGATACTTTGATCATCGAATAGGATACTACGACTTCGACTTTGATTCGAAGTAAAATCGTTCGAATATTCGACCATTCGATAACTGAAGTACTGTCTCATTAAAAAAAACTTTGACTTCAATACTTCGCCAAATTAAACCTGCCAAAATGCTATGTTAGCCTAAGGGGAACTTCTAGAGCATTTTTCTACGTTTTTGGAAGTCAAAGTAAAATCGTTTGATCGATCGCTGAAATCCTTCGAATAATTCGATTTCACTTCGATGAAAAAATTTTATGAAAAAAAGTTCAACTTCGATATTCGAAGTCAAAGTATTTTTAACTTCGAAATTCGACCCAAAGTGTATCACAGTAATTATAATATAATGTACAGTTGCCCTGCAGTGGTAAGAAATGTCTGCTGGCATCAGAAACACTACTATATTGAGAAGATTGACCTTTATAAATATCCCATGCAGTCCAATTCTGGGAGATGAAGAACCTAATGTGTATAATGCAGCTCAATGTCTAATCAATAGCATACGTACCAGTGGCGTAACTAGATGTTGCTGCACCCCACAGCAATTTAATTGTAGGGCCCCCAACATAATCAGAAGATGTACTTTTTTTACCAATATATGCTGAAATTGCTCATTATTTAGGGCCTCATGGGACCCCTCTGACTCCCTGCAGCAACAGGGTCTGCTTCCTCTGTAGTTACACCTTGATACTTACAGAAGCCAAAGGGGCAATCGCAAAAGCTTGAAAAATTGATGACACCACCCACAGAGACAGAATTCCAAGCCAGAATATGGTATATTCAAACAAAAGAATATAATGTGGCCCTTAAACTTGATACTATGGCAAATTTTGACAAAGACTGGGTGAATTGGGATTATGCGCATACATGTATATACTGAGATACAAGTGGTACTGTGGTACTGTAACATAGGCTTCAAGTCTTGAAAGAGACAGGGCACATAATTTAAGGATAACTTATCCATTGCTCTGATTTTGTACTTTGCACACTTTTAAAAAATAAATCAGTGGGTGTTTAAAAAAAATCTAAAAAAAATATTTTCAAAATCCTTATTTGTGTTTGCACATGACCTGTAGAGTGATGTATTTTGTTTCACTATATATACAGTATACTGTATATATATATATATATATATATATATATATATATATATATATTTTTTTTTTTTTTTTTTTGAAATGTCAATATTAATTTTTTTATTTTTATTTTTTTCCAAGTATTTATATTCATTTTCATAATAGAAAACAAGCAATTAGTAAGATGAGAATAAACATCAAATAACAAATTGAACATAAATCATAATAAATCATAATATTACAATTAGCATAAGCATGCATCAATTACACTGAATGACTGCATTCAAAGTATCTGTTAAAGGTATAAAAAAAACCTATAGGCTAGAATATAATAACGAGTTGTTATGTATCTATGGAACAATTAAGAATATTTTTAATTTTAACTCTTTCTTCGGAGTCCAATGTTTGAAAAAAAAAATGTCCATTTAGGTAAAGAACTTTAAACAATTTTGTATATAGCTGATTGCCTCATTCGTATACAGATTATATAACTCAATTAAAACCTCATTTAAAGAAGGTAAAGATTTTTCTATCCACTTTTTAAAAATACAATTTTAATTTTAAACTATTTTACTTCCACCAAGAGACCCCTGTGAAGCTAGTGGCCCTGTTCTGTCCTGCAACTACAGCAGTGGAATTGGTTTCAAAACTGGAGCACAGTT
The DNA here is from genome assembly GCF_017654675.1 of Xenopus laevis. Lineage (NCBI taxonomy): Eukaryota > Metazoa > Chordata > Amphibia > Anura > Pipidae > Xenopus > Xenopus laevis. The sequence goes on from NC_054382.1 coordinate 109,010,059, forward strand.
GTTAGATCCCCAACTAATGTCTCTAACAGAATTAACCCATTATTGCACTATTGTTTGATACTTCACTCCAGACATGGGAAACCTTTGTTGCAGCACTACATCAATGTATGTTTTTCTGTCCTGGCCGTAGTCCTAAAAAGCAACATTCCCCCCTTCCACCCCAGCCCGACTCATTTAATTCCATTTCCACAAAGCTTGAGTTTGAAGATTTCTAAAAATAGATCTTATTCCCTTTGTTAGAGGTAAAGTCTCAATGCATCCTGTTCAAGGAAGAGCCTCTGTCAGTAGTGGGAACAGTGACAATAAGGATGTTTTTATAAAGCAGACCCCCCTGCATCTTTAGGAACAAACAGAAACATGCATATCCTTCCTATGAATGTCTACTGGAGACCTTAAAAGAATGAACCCCAACAAAAATCCCTGAAAATTGTCCCTATGTGTAAGAAAACAAAAAAAAGATTTTCATGCCAGCTTTCCTTTCCCAGTTTCATACATGTGCTGTTAGTCAGAAAAGAAATCGTAAATCAGCTCGGCACAGCATGCTGCCCTTCTGCATAGGTAATATCTGACATTGTTCCCAGTGCAAGAGTGCTACCTAGTGGCTGAATGTTAAAAAGACTAACATTTCTTTAATTAACATCAATCGAAAATTAAAGACCAAAGGGGGAAAATAAGCCTTGTAGCTGTGTTTATATTAAGTTGTTCTTGTACTGATTTAAGTGAAAATAATAATTATTATTATAATAATAATAATATAAATATATAAATGTATTTTTAGCCAGCCTTTTTGCCTAGCAAATATTATATACCGTAGGTTTTTATTTATTGAGTGGTAACATATATAATGAAGCATTCCATTAAGATATAAATTAATAATCTTTAAATACAAGCAAATAATATTTGTATTATTTTTATGTTCTGTATATCTGGGTGGCATAGAAAAAAAAGACATGGGTAAGCGTGGGCATTGTATGTGTATATAATAACAAAAAAATATAATATACATACATATGTATAGTATAAACAAGGCAGAATATGTAAGCTCATAGATGGAGTCTCATATTCTTATTGCTATTACTTATTTACGTTTCTTTATTTTGTCTACACCTATTTTTATTCCTTTGACTTTCAATATAGGACGATGCATAAATATTCACTACAGTGAGGATGTTTGATATTAACTGGTATTAACTGGTATCTCCCAGAGATGCAGTATATGTTTTATTAAAAATAAATACTGTATATTTTTTTAAATACACAAATTTTCTAATTTGTAATACGTTTCCAATAATTACTGCATTTTTTAATATGAGGAATTAGTTACTAAAAATCACTCTATTGTTTATTAAGGGGCAGAATTTCAGAAATACATGGGGTATCTGCCGTCTCTTGTCTTTTAAAGCAAATATTTCTTGTCCATCCAAATACATTTTATATAGAAAGCTGCTCAAAGTAGTGCAGAAAATATTGAAAGCTCGGTGGAAGAGGCAGTAGAAATGTTATATTCCCCTTCCATATACAGAAATACGATCTATGTTTAATGTGCATACAATTCTCTTACAGCACCCTTCAATTAAATATTACCTTTCCCAATAAATAAAATCTTCATTTGCCATCAGATAACATGGCATGAAGTGTATATCCTGGCATCTGATCTGGTAGGTAGGGTCCAATAGTGTCCAATATACATAAAATATAATTAAGAAAATAACTTTACAATAATTTGCAGTCATTGTAAGAGTTAAAGTATGTATAGTTAGATGTTTATGCTTCACATTTTCAGTCCATAGTTACAGTAAACTACAAAAAAAAAAATCTCTTTCATAATCAAAGATGCTGCAGATTAATATCAAGATAATTAAAGGCCTTTAATATGTATATAGCATTCTGAATAATTCAAATGAATATTTAAAAATGCTGTAATTTAGAACAAAGTCAAATTTTGTGGCTGCAAAATGAATACCCCACTATGGAAATATTTTGATTTATACAACACTGATTCCATCAGAATGTATTTAGTTATTAAAAGGAAATGTTTGACCTGAACCAACCAGCATGCAACTTTAATTGTATTTAATGTTTAAAAGGAGCAAGCCCTACAATAATTATATCTTGTTAGTGTCCCGATTGCTCGCTCTCTGAATGATGTATGTTTGGAGAGATTTGACAGATAAACAAGAAAAATTGACATATTAGAAACTAATAAAAATAAATAATGCCTGAATCTGCCTGGGAGCGGTGCACAATTGAGAGCCAAATCAATGTATCAATCATATATATTCTACATTTTAAAACATATAGATAATGAAGCAAAGATAAGACAGATATTCAGGAAAACAAAACAAATCTGTTTTCAATATTGTTTTACATTGATACTTGTTTGAGTCTGCAGAATGGAAACGTGTATTAGATAAGCAGAGTGACAAGCATTTAAAGGATAAATATACATTTCAGAATCGTAATAAATATATATATCTGCATGTATTCTGTTTTGTGCACCTAAGAGATATTTTATGAATATACAGTGGACTCAATTCAATAAGATGCATTTTTTACTTGCTTAATTTTATGGTGATTCAAATGTAAGAGACACTTATTTTATATCCAAAGTATAAACATATATATGAAAAAGCTTTTTTATTCTATTCATATTCTATTATTTCTTATTCTATTATATTCTTCTGATTCTGTCTACTTGAGCGGCTCACCTAGGCAGTAGACTGAGGGGGTAATGCAATAAAATGTGCAAGGTTTATATATAGCAGCAGATAACATTTACTAGGACCGAGGAAACTTTGCCCATTTTCATATATTACCCAACAGAGAACCTAACCTGGTTAGGGTGAGACGGGCTAAAAGGAGCCAAAATGCCCTTCAAGTGCAATACATGCAGTGTAAGGCCTTCTGAAAACAGAAGATATTCACATGCCTTATTCTAGACACATAGCACTGCCTTCATACCAAGTTTAACGCTCACATAAGGCATTATATTTGGAGACATGCAAATCACTCCTGTATGTCCCTGTGGCCAACTATGCATCCAGGACCATTGGTTTTATAGCACAGATACAGCCTAATAGTTCACAGTCATATATCCAAACTTGATTTGCATGTCTCCATCCATAATGCCTTATGTGAGAGCACCCAAAAGTGTCACCACTGGCTTAACCAGCAATTTCCAGCAAGTGCTTGTGCAAGACGTTTTCTTTGGCTTGTATACCCTAGAGCAAGGGACCCCAAACTTTTTCCACCTGTGAGCAACATTCAGATGTAAAAAGATTTGGGGAGTAACACAAGCATGACAAATGTTCCTGTGTGGTGCCAAATAAGGGTTTTGATTGACTATTGGTAGCCCCTATGTGGACTGGAAGCCTACAGTAGCCTCTTTTTGGTAGGACACCTGTTTTTTATGCAACCAAAATTCGCCTCCAAGCCAGGAGTTTAATGCAATGCTTTGAGGCTACTGAGAGCAACATCCAAGGGGTTGGGGAGCAACATGTTGCTCATGAGCTACTGGTTGGGGATTACTGCCCTAGAGGATCATTTTCAGTGATGTCCACAGCCAATGGATCCTTTGCAGCAATGATATTGCAGAATTTTAGAAGATTGTTTTCTGCTGTGGGGTTTTACGTCATACCCCAGCTAGCAGAGTGATTCTCAATAAGGAATTGGTTCTGTTGGAAGTTGTTCAGAGTGGCATTGCATGATCTCCTTAAACACACTGAAATTGCCTACTAAAAATGTAATTAAAATAAGTTGGGGGTTTAATTGTGTAAAACTAATTTATTCTTCAGCAATGAACTTGACTCTCGGACTTAATTGGGTCACCTAACAAAAGGTTTTAAAAATCCTGATTTCATAGCATAATGCAGTCTATTAATAAGTATTTATCCTTCCAAGATATTTATTGGGTTGAAAAATATAGTACAATAAAATCAGTACATAAAACTAAAACTGATCGTGTCCCTATAAGTGTACATTGTGCTGAGAACTAGTTAATAGCTCCTTAATTATCATAACTTTTATTGGCATTAATGTAAATTTAACCAATTAAAAAAATAATAGCTCTCAGTGGTAAAAAAAAATGCATATTTAGGGGCAGGTTTATCAAGGGTCGAAAGTGAAAATTTGAATTTCGAATTTGAATTTCAAATTTAAAAATTCAAATTTTCTAAATTTTAGTGTAATTTGACAAGAGAATAGTTAAAATTAGATTTGAGTTTTTAAAAAAATTCAAATTCAAATTTCGAAATTTATCATGTACTTTCTTTGACTATTCGCCACTTTAAACCTGCCGAACTGCTGTTTTAGCCTTTGGGGGACTTCCTGGAATCTGGAGTCATTTGGTGGCATCCTGAAAATCGAGTTTTTTTAGGAGAAAAAACTCGATTTGCGCTTGAGGGGCAATCCCCTTCACCTGAATTTAAATAAATCAATTTCTTTTTAAATTTCGGAATTTAATAAATTATTAATAAATTAATAAAAAATGTTTTCATAATCTCCCATAACTCTAAATACGACCCTTGATAATGTAATGGTGCAATATTGTGCCCCTTGGCACACCAGGACCAGTGTAAAATGACAGGGGCTGTGTTTACTTAGGACAAAAAGCCAGTAGAGGTGCTAAAATGAATAAGTCATCACCTGTGAAAAGGAATAGGGCTGGTGGTGAGCTCCAGAAAGTAGTAACCATGAACAGGTTTACATGAAATTCAGACCTGTCAGCTTTGTTATTGGAATAAGGAAGTTTCATTTGTTTGTTGCCTATGCAGTCTAAAATGCAAAACCTTGCTGTGAGTAGGAACAGGCAAATACCTGCTTGAAGTTTTATTGGAAACAAACATAAATTATAATGGATAATGGTGTCATTTCCTCTATCCATTAAATAAAATCTGAATAATTGTAGTTTAACAAAATAACTGAAGAAGCAAAGAGTAATGTCCTCTATCATTAGTTTTGTGAATTTTTCTTACAGTAGTTTTCTCTCTTTATTTAAAGGGGAAGTAAAGTCTAAAATAGAATAAGACTAGAAATTCTGTATTTTGTATACTAAACAGAAACTTACTACACCACAAGACTAATAAAACAAATGATTTATGCTTTCAAAGTTGGCCAGAGGGGGTCACCATCTTGTAATTTTGTTAAACATCTTTGCAAGACCAAGACTGTGCAAATGCTCAGTATGGTCTGGGTTGCTTAGGGATCGTCATACATTATCAAAACAGCACAAGTCAAATAATATCTGCCAGAAGCCAATACAGCAAGACTGATTAATAATCAGAATATACAGACTGCACTGGGTCATGTGTTGTCATGTAATCTAATGTGGATTTTATAGTTTTTGTATTGTTTAAAACAAACGTTCTCCAACTCTGCAGAATCAGTGGCGGCAGCAAAATAATCCTCCAGCAAAATAATCCTCCAAATAGAATCCCAGTTTATCTGTTTAAATCTGGCTCCATTATCTTTGTCCCGGCAGCTGGAGTTGGAAACAGTAAAGGGGATGTAAAGGCAAAAATAAAATCCAATACAAATCTCTACACAGTTGCCGACTGCTCTTCAGGGAAACAAACAGCTGCTTGAGTTCTGCATGGCTGGGAAGTAAGGCGGGGGCTCCCCCTGCTGTTCATCAGTATGATTGTTTCCCTGCAGAGCATTTAGGGACCGTCTGACAATTCCAAATGAAGGGAGAATTTCACTGCATACAGTCAGGTTTCTTATAAAAACAGTACACATTTTTTAATTAAAGTATTAAAGTATATTTTATTTATTCATTAAAGAAAGTAAAAATGGGATTTTATTTTTTGCCTTTACATGCACTTTAAGCAAATAATATCAAGAACACAGCCAGAAATGGAAAAAAAGAATGCAGTGTAATCAGTCAAATCAATTAGGACCATAGTGAAGTTTTACCTTTCATATGACATTTTAGCAACACTTTAATAACGTTTGTTGAGAAACAATTGTAATGTGTCAGTATTTCTTTCTCAGATGTAGATATTGCTTGTAATAATGTGTGTTTCAGAGAAGAAAATCCCTATCTTTGTTATTGCTGTCATAATATTTATTGTGCAATAGCAATAAAAAGAATACAAAAAAAAACATATATTAACAATTGGGAACCAGAAACATAGTCTAAGTATATAAGTGACTTGTTTTGTAAATCAAAAGTAAAATGTATTCATTATGACTTTCAAAGTTCTTTATTTATTTGCACCTCCCTCAATCTCTTGTGTCTCTGCGCGATCTTATCCTTTTCCTTTTAGTCCCCACCTGGTCACATGACCCACTTTTATTGTTGTTTCCCACCTTTTAAATCTTATCAATTATGGCTCCTTACTTCTTGAATACCATACCATCAATCCTTAAATTTATGGACTTCTTGGAGCACTACTCTAACATCTGAATTGGCAAAGGCTTCCAAAAGTACATTAGGTGCTCTTCAAAAACAAACTCAAAGTCTACCTCCTGGAGTGCTCATGTAATATCTAACTCAGTTCAGGCACTTATAAGACAATGCCAGCCAGGGTCGGACTGGGCTTGCGGGACACCAGGAAAAGACATGGTGGGCTCCAGTCTTTGTGGGCCCCACTGGCCCAGATCTGCTTCCTAAACAAAGCTGCTAGCGCAGCTTCCATCCTCCCTCTGTGCGCCTGCAAGAAAGAGGAGGTAGACGCTTACTATTTTCCTATTTCTGCCTGTATCCCACCTATTTGTATTGTAAGCTCTACAGCTTTTCTCCTTGTATTTGAACACTTAGCACTCAGTCAACATACAGTAAATGTATTTTGTATATTTTTATATTCTGTATTTGTATTGATCCATGTCTGTTCTAGTATTATACTGTTTTATTGAACAGTGCTGCTTACACAAGTAAATACAAATATACATTCATTAATAGAAGAAGATTATTTATTTATTTTTTCATGTTTTTTTAGGGGAAATGAGAATACACAGAAAAAAAGTAACTCTAATGAATTTCTTTGCCTAACCTCTAACTATAGACGCAGACAGATACCTCTGGAAATTGAATCTAATTAATGCTAATGAAAGAGCCTCCTACCCAAACTCCTGTATATAGCTGGCCACACACTGAGAACTGTGCTTGGGGCCCTCAGGTGACAGTTCCAAGTGACTAATGCAATCAGATCACAGTCTGTTAGTCTAGAGTTAAAAAGTCTTGCGCTATATCAATTTGACTAATCTAAGGGCTAATTAATCAGTTATAAGTATGGTCATATTAAACACATTAGTTTGTCTGGCCTGTAGGAATATCTTAAATGGAAACAAGTGTAAGTATATCTAACTGAAATAATATGAAAAGGGAAATCCTATGCAGGGTTGGACTGAACAACGGGACACTAGGAAAACACCTGGTATGATCCAGCCCTAGTGGGCTCCACCAACCCAACCCCAGTACCTGCATGCCTCCTGACCCTGGGCAGGGGTGCTGGAAGGGGGTTGTGGCTTGGGGCCCCTGATGCAGAAGCCTGGTGTATTGGGTCCACTTTATTTAACCTGTTAATTAATGACTTAGGGGAGGATATTATAAGTAATGTAGCAGTGCTTGCAGATGACACAACACTATCCAGCCCAATAAATTCCATCCAGGATCTGGCATCATTGCAACAGGATCTTGACAAACTGGCAATCTGGGCAGCTAAGTGGCAGTTGAGATTCAATGTTGATAAATGTAAAATAATGCACCTGGCATGTAAGAATATCCAAGCCACTTATACCCTTAATTGGACTGCTCTAGGCAAATCCATTATGGAAAAGGACCTTGGAGTCCTTGTAGATAATAAACTTGGCTGTAGCAAACAATGCCAGTTGGCAGCATCAAAGACAAATAAGGTCTTGAGCTGTATTAAAAGGGTTCACAGGAGTTCTTCCACTGTACAGAGCATCCCCGGTCTGAAGCCAATTGTAAGGCCACTGATCACATACCATTAGGTTTCCACTATTGTGCACACTGCTACACCCACAATGATGCCTGAGAATGTAATGTGTAAGGCAAGAGTCAACAGATGTTATAGTAAATGACCGATGGAAATAACATAAAGATAAAGAGCTTCATCAGAAACTTGTCAAGGATTAGGTAGAGGGCACTGTGGAGACTGATGAGGGAAGGGTGTATCCTTGAGGCAGGAGCTGTATGTGCCTAGGGAACACGTAAAGGGAAGGCAGGAACCGGTTGAAGAGGGCAATGAGTCACACTGGAACAGGTGTAGAGCGGAACAGGACGGAGAGGGCGAAGATCAGGACTGGACTAGACACGATGAAGAGGGAGATGACTCAGGACAGGAACAGACTGGATGGAGCAGGAGTGGAACAGGAACAAACTGGATGGGACGTAGATCAGATCAAACTGGGGATAAAGTGCAGAAGGAGACTGGAGCAGAAGGGGACTACAGCAGAAGGAGACTAGCAATAGGACTGGATAGTGAGAGGATTAGAATAGAAAGCAGGAGAGGACAGGAGTGTAAAGCAGGAGAGGACAGGAGTGGATAACAGGAGAGGACAGGAGCAGATAACAGGAGAGGACAGGAGCAGATAACAGGAGAGGACAGGAGCAGATAACAGGAGAGGACTGGAGTGGATAACAGGAGAGGACTGGAGTGGATAGCCACAGAGGGAGCTGAAGCAGAAAGTTCGAGAGGAAGGAAAAGGCAGAACAAGATGGGAAGATATAGATAGGGTACAAGTCTGAACAGAACAGGAAACAGAAAGGCAAGATCAGGTCAAGGTCAAGGCAGAATAAGGTTAAGGTAAGATCAGGTTTGGAGTGAGAAGCAGTGCAAGATACAGAATAGCAAGGAACGCAGGGCAAGGTCGAGGCAAGGTTAAAAGCAGGACTGGAGCAAAACCGGAAGGGGAAGGCAAAGCAGATCAGGGCACAGTAACCAAGACAAAATTTGGGACAAGGCAGGACAAGGCAGATAAAGGCAAGGGAGAATCACAGGTAAAAGGCCAAGAGCTGGAACAACCTAGCTAGGGGCGCTGCCACAGTACTAGGAAGGCCAATATAATGCTCTGGCACGGAGTGTTGGGAGGGCTGGCCTTAAATAGGGCCAAGTCAGCCCTGATTGGCTGACTGCAACCAATTAGGCTGCAGCTGGGCTGGGGCTGCAGAGGCCAGGTAACATAGTGAGTAACCCTACATGCTGCTCACTTGGCCAAATGGTTAAGGCTTCGAGCCAGAAACACAAAGGTCCCTGGCTCGAATCAACCAACAGGTTCACATGACTGGTGGCAGGGTCAGGCTGGCCCATCGAGATACCGGAAAAAAATCTCGCTGGGCTGCAATCCTGTTGGAGCACAATTTTCAAACACTGCAAACAAAATTAAACATGGCCGTACATTCCATTGTGGACCGCACAGCCATCTTTTTTCCTGTGGGATCAGTAATTTGCAAGGGGAGCTCTCGTGTTTGTGATTGTAGCACTTGAATTTATGAAATGTAATTGATTTACAATTAGGGCAGGTATTTTGGACTAGACAGTAAATTTGGCAGTGCTTTGAGGAGGCAATGATACCCACTGTCAAGTGTACAAGGGGAAGAGGTTGGAGAGGATGTACCATCACATTTTACAACTTGTGTGATGAGTCTAAATGTAGCTGAAAGCATGTGATAATAAAACCGTTTGTCTATTAAAAACCACCACCAACCAATTTTCTTACCCCTGGACAACCACATGATATTAAATACTGACCAATTCAGAGATAGTTTAGAAATATATCCTTGAGAAAAGGTTATGTGATCAGTTGTTGTCAGTTAATAAGAAAAAATTCTAGTCATTCAGGATCAGGTTTTTAAATATTTTTCTATTTTAAACCATTAAGCAAGCCACACTTTTATAGCTATGTATTATTGTGTGTTATAGGGTCTATTTATTGTCAATAAATATGAGTATGATATTACATATGCTTTTATCACAACATTATTGGCAATGACTTTTGCACATTTAAGATGCTGCTCTTTTTCATAGTAATTGCAGTATTCTGACCAGACATTCAGCAAATGGAAAAAGCAAATGGAAAGGCATCTTCTCTTTGTAAGGAGAAACGCAATAAAATTCTAGCATTTCTATCAAGGTTTATTTGCACTGGAATATATTTTCTTGTTGGTGGTATTTCTGAGAATTGCTGCTTTTAACTTGAGAGAGAATCTAACCCCTGGTCAGCAAGTATTAACTGTTTGCTGTTCAACTAGTGTGCTTATAGGGGGTGTTGGGATTTAGGATTAATGCTACAAAAATCATCTGAAGCATTTTGTCTGTCATGGTTTTTATGGTATAGTTTTTTATTACTAAATTAAACTGTGCAGATTGCAAGTAATTCATTCTACCATTTAAAATGTCATTCTCAAATCAATGAATGTATTTTTTATTGTAATATTAGTGTGTATGCAGCCACCTCAGTGCTTTGTGCCTGATGCTGTGCATTCAAAGCCAGCACTTCATAATGGAACTGTTTTCAGATAAGCTATTGTTTCTCCTTTTCAATGTAACTGGTGGAGATGCGACTTGGGTTAGCCGGACTTGGATTTTTACTATTGAGTGCTGTTCTCATATCTAACACTACTGGGAGTATTTTTAGCAATGCAGACGTCAGGGAGCTGTTATCTGGTTACTTTCTCATTGTTCTGTTGATAAGCTGTTGGGGGGAAGAGAGGGGGGTGATATCACTCCAACTTGCAGAACAGCAGTAAACAGTAACTAAAGTTTTTTAGAGCACATGACTTTGGGCACATGGGAAACTAACAACATGTCAAGCCCCATGTCAGACTTTAGAATTAAATATAAAATAATCTGTTCTTTTAAAAAATGGATTACAATGCAGAATTCTGCTGGAGGAGCACTAGTAACTCATTTTGTAAAAACATGTTAGTCTGCCCATAGATGGCACTGTCCTTGTCATTGCCAGCCCTTAAAATTCTAATGTACTTAAATAGTGTTATTTCTTAAAGTCCAATTTTTTGTAGTCGGACTTTTCGTAAAAAACAAAATCAAATTTTTAGTGATTTATTAAACCCCGATGTACTCCATATTAGACCTGCCGAGTTTGTGTACAAGTCAATGGAAGATGTCCTGTTTACAATTGGAAGATATACTGATCTGCACTGAGTTTCTTTTAATAATCCAAAGATTTTGTGGTTTTAAGGTGATAATCCAAAAAAGTCCAATTTTTCAGGGACAAATCTAAAAAAATAGTACGATTCAAATTTTCTTCACGATTTTTTCACAAGTCTTTTCACGCACAATAATTTTTTCGAGAAAATTTATTGATAGATAGGAAAGAAAAGTCAGTGCACATTTGGTCGGAGTGGTTTTCAGAACATAGAGAGACATTTTCGGATTTTGATAAATAACCCCCAAAGTGTAACTGTCACAAAAAATGAAAATGTAAAGGGGAACGTTCGTGAAAATGAAAATGTAATATAAGCTTCATCATACTAAAATAAGAAACTTTCTAAATACAATCAAACATTTTGTACCGTTTCTGAAATAATCTTCACTATTCCTCTCTCAGCATCTGTTTCTCCTCATTCTGTCTTCATTCAGGAGTTGGGTGTCAGATGAATAATCCATTATATCTTATGGGGAGGCTCCTTTTGCCTAGAAGATGTATTAGAGCTCACTGTATTCAAATCACCAGAAATTCTGTCTCTCTACATGCAGGATTTGTGCAAAAGGCAGTTATGTTAGATTTTGTTTGTACTGGAATCAGTTATTTGAGTGAGCTCTAATTCATCTGCTAGGAAAGGAAGCCAACTACTGAATGAAGGCAGAATGAAGAGAAACAGATGCTGAGAGAGGGATAGTGAATATAAACTTGATTTCAGAAACAATGCAGAATTTGTAATTGATTTTATTTAGAAAGATTCTTACTCCAGTATGAGGGAGCTTATATTAAATTGTAATTTTCGCGATAGTTCTCCTTTGATATTGAAAAAATGAAAATGTAACATGTACATCACCTTACTTGGATAAGACACTTTCTAAATATAACTGATGCAAAATTCTGTACTTTTTCTAAAACAATCAAGTTACTCTACAATATCTCCCTCTCAGCAATCTCTTCATTCACTCCTTATGCAGGCGTTGGAGCCAGATTGTGCCACAACTTTGATGGAAGAAAAACAGTTTCCCCAAATTGTGTATTAATATGGGAAAAGAATTGTCAATGCTATATTGACCTTGCACATTGGTCACGCTCACACAAATAACCATAATTGTGCTGAATGTGCATTTCAATCTGCAAAAAAAGGAAGGATGTGTTAAGTAGTGCAATATTTCAGGGAAAACATTCTGCACCTATTCTGCACCCATGCATTTCTTGCAGTTCCCTTTTATAAAATATAAATTCTGTTATTCTGCAAACATATTTTCAATGTTAATAATTACTCTAGACAGTAACCATTTTATCAGTTAAAAAGCCACTTAGCAACATCAATCAGTTTTCTTTTAATCCAGTAAATTTACACAACATAAATAATGAAAAATAATTAGAACCCTAAATTAGTACATCTTATTTAAATGGATATTTCTAACTAATTATTTGGAAGGCTGAAATTACTTTGCAATTGCATACATTAATTTGCCCTGGGTAAGCCTCTAGGAAATGATTTCATTGCCAATTAATAATTATAATGGATTCAGTGATCTGTCTTTATTACATTTGCCCACTAAAATGTATGAGGACAAATCTTCTGCCTTGAATGATGAGTTAGGAAAGTTTTAGCCATCTTTCTGAATGTGATGTCTGTTGTAGTAAGTAATTAAAGATCCAATGTATTATCTGTAAGAGCATTTAGGATAAATAAGAATGTAGAGTTGAAATGTTGCAGTGGTCACCTGTAACTTCAGTTAAACTTTTTTGAGGATAAACAAGTCTGGGAATTATGGTATTTTACCTCCATATATAATAAAAGGCACTAAATTTGCCCAGGAGCAGTAACCCATAGCAACTAATAAGATGTTTCCTCTTAAACAGGTGACCTTACATGCTACCTGCAGATTGGTTGGTATGCGCTAGTGCTCCTGGGCATCCCAGAATTAGACATACACCTATATATACCTATATGTACATTTGTTCAACAAGAGCAAAATAAATAGGACTTTAGGTCGCTGTGTTTTTCCTTTTATAAAGGACTAATGGAATGGATTATTGTTTAGTTAACCTATACCAAATCCACCTGTACTCAGGACAGTTTCCGTAAGTCGAGATAAAGAGCTCTGTATAAACAAGCTGTTCCCTTCACCCAGCCACAGTCTGTGTCAGCTTTATTGAAAATGAGCAGCTCACTATACAGAGGGTTTATCTGTGGACTGATAATGTATTTATCAACCTTCTACTCCTCCAACATATTTGCAAGGAAGTTGGAAATAAAACTATTGGAGACTAAAGCAACTGGGCTTTGAGTATTCTTGAATCTTTCCGTTTCAATCTTTGCCCTGTTTAGTATACAAAGAGGTAGAATGGGTTGGAACTGTAAACTAAGACTAAGTAAAGCAAAAGTGTGCCCCTTGGTATGGGCAATGACGGAAGGGTAGCAGAAGGAGGGGCATCTACTTGCCCCTGATAAATACATATCTGCCAAATGCAGGCAATGATGTATTCACTGGGGGAAGGCAGGTCTCTGCGCTTCATTATTTTGCCCACATCTGCTACATTAAAGCCGCCTTTTACTCTACCTGCAATTAAATCATGGATCAGCTCCACATCACTAAAGTGAAAATAACATCTTCAGTACAAAACTGATATCATATAAATAATTAATGATCATTCAAATTAAATGTAAGCACTTTAAAGATGAAGCAATTCAAGGCAAATTAAACCTTCCATAAAAACCTCCAGTAGGACTTCCCAGGTCTCCAAAGGAAGAGATCATTGGCCGTATCTACTTAATGAACAAAGTTTCACAGATTCTGTACTTGGTGTCAGTCCTGTTGCAGTAAGGAATTTAGTCCTATAGAGCAGTGAAAACTAGGGAGGAAATAACCCACGACAAGAGTAGATGAAGGCACTTAATGTAAGCCAGTGAAATGTACTGTAATAGCTCTGTCTAATACCTATAACCAGCTCCCTCTCTGTTAAGTACAGTCTCTCACAGTCCCTTCACTGACAGCCCAGCACTGGCATGGTTCAGTAATAATGGTCCCTACCCTGGAGCTCCGGTTTAATTAACTTGTGGTGCTAAGTCACTGTTACAGCACCTTGCATTATCACTGCTGGTTGTAGGCTCTTTCAGGTCTCTGCAGTGCTGCACATAACTGTAGGGAAAATATCAAAGCTAAACGTTACCTTTTATTTAATCTTTGCACCTGATGTATACAGTATGTATCTCCATATAATAAAAAATGGAGCACTAATGAGACTTATAAATAAGTGAAATCATTTATTGGTGGTTAGCAACATTTCAGTCCCAGCAAGAGGACCTTTCTCAAGACATGTTCTCTTGCTGGAACCAAAAACATTCATAACCGTCAGTAAAAAAATTTCCCCTTATTTATAATTCCAATGAATTCTCAAATTTTTTATTATATGGATATACATGTCACTGGATACACCTGGGCAATTAATTGAGCATGTTACAGATACCAGCATGAGGCAGACTAAAGAATGTCTTCCTCTTTCACTAGAAGAGTCCATTGCTCTCCCCTTACACTGTCAAGTGCAAGATTAACTACAGACAAATAGCATCAATCAGAATTCTCTGATGAACATTGGTGCTTACTATTGATGTCAACGTCAAGCAGTAGGTATTGGGTTGTTCATCTACAACAGAAACCAACTTTGCACTCAGTTTGGGCAGACTGAAGCCGGAAAGGCTATAAAACAGAAGACAGGAGGATCCCTGAACTCCCATTGGTTCTGGGGAGACTACTGTTTTTACTCAGGGGCATGCTATACTTACTGTATGATATGGATATAGGAGAAAGATAAACTGAGCCACAAAGTAAGGATGAGGATGTGTAATGTTAGTTAACAAGGAATCCCAGGTAGACAGATGGTATAAGTACCTTTCGGTGAACAAGTTCACCCCTGACAACACAGGTCTTCACCAACGATCTTTTGGGGCCCCGCAACGTTTTGCAGATGGATCGGCAGGAAACCTGAACATATCAGCGATATTCTCAGTACAGACAAGGAGGAGGCAAGATTGTAGTCAAGGCCAGGCACAGTTCAGGACAGGCAGCAAGGATCAGGGTCAGTAAACGGGCAATAGTAAAAACAAGAACAGCAATCACGAACAAGGCTTAGGCAGGAACTGAGTACACAGAAGCCAGTTTGGGCAAGGAGGAGTAAGAGAGGGAGTTATTTAAAGGCAGGGGGCAATGGGAAGAGACAGAGCATGACAGACAAGTAATTGAACCAATGGGTGCAGAGAATGCACATAATTTGTCAACCTGGATGCACCGAACGCATCGGAAGTGAGCGTGCCGGAAGAGCCTTTCCCTCCACCCACCGGTCAAGGCGTCCTAAGGTAAGAGGAGACAGGCGACTGGTGGGACGGGTTACAGAATGATATTAATAGTTTACAGCAAAGTGATATGCACTCTATTGTGAATCTCCCTTTATCCCTGCATATGAGAGTACTGCCTTAGGTTAACCTAGAGCAGTGATCCCCAACCAGTAGCTCGTGAGCAACATGTTGCTCTCCAACCCCTTGGATGTTGCTCCCAGTGGCCTCAAAGCAGGTGTTTATTTTTGAATTCCAGGCTTGGAGGCAAGTTTTGGTTTCATAAAAACCAGGTGCACTGCCAAACAGACCCTCAATGTAGGTCGACAATCCAAATAGGGGCTACCAAATGGCCAATCATGCTTGTGTTGCTTCCCAACTCCTTTTACTTCTGAATGTTGCTAAAAGGTTGGGGATCCCTGCCATAGAGTATATCATCTATTACTGCCCTTCTTTAATGTACAGTATTTAAGCCATCTCTTTTATACAAGATCAGTGGTATATATTTACTTGGGTTATTTTTATAAGGTTAATTATTTCAAAAAGAAATGAAAAACACTTTTGGAAAACTCTAGATTTTTCTAGGCATGGAGATTTAACATTAATGCTTGCGTGCTTTTCAATGCCAACATTCCATACAAACTGCATTAGTGTATCACCGATCAGCATCTTTTAACTAAAAGAAATGTTTCAGAGCCCATTGCGTGCATAATGGATAAGTACGTTTTAGTTGGTACCCTTTAGCAATCTAATCATTCCAGGTAATGGCCTACGTTTATGATTGCATTAATGCACCACAGACTGAAGACGTTAATTCAAATATGTATCATAGTTCACAACTCAAATGGGCTTCAATCTTGTTTTAGCCCATATAATTTAATGTTTTTTTCTTCCACACTTCGCTCCAAAAAAGAGTGTAGGCTTTATATTGTCTTAACTGCCCTTTCGCTCCCACACCCCAGTGAAATGAGGTTATATCCAGGTTACCCAATAATTGCGGCTTTGATGGGGGGAGGCACAGTGGCCTACAAAGTGCTATCTGGCTATTCTTATTCATTTTAAATTTACAAAATGAAAACAAAAAAAATCAATTTTATAGGTTTTTATTTTGACTTTTTCAGAGTTTTATTCATACATTAACCTGATGCCTTTTTCCCCAGTGCACCTTCCTTCCCTTGGTGACGATTTCGCTCAGATTGTGATATTCCGAAGGAATGCATTTTTTTTAATCTCAATGGTAAATTGCTTTGTCAAAAATAAAAATGACATGACATGTTATATTATATCCTCTGAGTATCACACAGAGCTGAGAATCCAGCTTTAGATTAAACAGATGAATGTACCATGTAGGGCACACACACTCAGCACAAAAAGGAGGATTTCTCTATTATTATTTTAAAGGCTATAAAATATTTTACTGTGGGTAAGTCACTGCTGCAATCATTCTAATGATCGTAACAAAGCAATGGAATATGTATTTGTGTCTGTGGAATAATGGCTTTTGTTTATTTTGTATTATTGCCAATAAATATGGCAAATGATAAAATCATCTTATAAATAAACAAAGCAGTTCCCTTTAATAATTAATTGAGAAAAAAAACCTGAAAGATCCCTGGAACGAATAGTTAGTATTAGTCTTTTTCGATAGGGAAAACTTCTGATGATTTGTTTGTATTTATTTATGCCCATTTATTGTTACATGAAAGCTCTCGGCATAAATACTGCAGATTAAGGCATGCTTTCATGTCTGACGCATTATTGTTGCATAGCTTTGAGCTGCTCTGAGCACATGGTGGGATACATAAATATACAGTAATTAATGCTACTGATCTCTCTGCAATGAAAAGAGAACAGATAGAATAAAGGTGGGCCTCCAAAGAGCATTCTGCTATTCTACTGACCTGAACAGATATCATCAGGTGGCACTGCTGAGTCTAGAACAACCAGTCATGGACCTCCTTTACTGATACAATACTATAAAAGGGTCATTTATTAAGTATTTTTATTGTATACCGAGCTGTAGAGTGCAGCACTGTAGGATGCAAGGCCTGTTTGCTATAGGATAGGTGGTAAGTACAGGACTTCTTTGCAGCCTACACCCACCCACCACCGGGGTATGGGGCAAGAGAGAGAATGTCTACATGCCTCCCTATGCTCACCCCTAATGAATACAGTGATACCAAATGCAGGTAGAGTGGTATTCATAAGGGAAATTCAAATCAAGAGAAGCACTCACGCTCACCTGTTTCTAACTTCAAGCGATACACCTGCTATCAAGCAGGCTTGATATAGGGGCATGGCCCAGAAATGTTGCATTTCACATTAAATACACAAGGGTTATCTCTGCTTATCTCTCCCTAAATTCATAGGGGAGGAGCAGGTCCTTAAAGGGCATGTAAAGTCTAAAATAGAATAAGGCTAGAAATGCTGTATTTTGTATACTAAATATAAACATGAACTTACTGCACCACAAGCCTAATTAAACAAATAATTTATGCTTTCAAAGTTGGCTACAGGGGGTCACCATCTTGTCACTTTGTTAAACATCTTTGCAAGACTAAAGGTGGCCATACACGGATAGATCCGCTCGTTTGGCGATGTCGCCAAACGAGCGGATCTCCCTCCGATATGCCCACCTTGAGGTGGGCAATATCGGGCTGATCCGATCGTGGGCCCTAGGGCCCAACGATCGGATCCTAGCGTTCGCCAAACGGGCGGTCGGATCGCGGGACCGCATCAACGAACAGATGTGGCCGCGATCCGACGGGATTTTTAATCCCATCCGATCGAGATCTGGCCGACTTTCGGCCAGATCTCGATCGGGGAAGCCCGTCGGGGGCCCCCATACACGGGCCAATAAGCTGCCGACACGGTCTGTCGGCAGCTTTTATCGGCCCGTGTATGGCCACCTTAAGACTGTGCACATGCTCAGTGTGGTCTGGGCTGCTTAGGGATCGTCATAAACAAAGCTGCTTGAGTTCTGCATGGCTGAGAAGTAAGGCGGGGGCTCCCACTGCTGTTCATAAGTATGAATGTTTCCCTGCTCAGCAGTTAGGGACCATCTGACAATTCTTATCCACAGCAGTAAATGAAGGGAGAATTTCACAACATACAGTCAGGTTTCTTATAAAAACGGTACACATTTTTTTATTAAAGTATATTGGAGATAGGTTTCTTTTTCATTAAAGAAAGTAAATATGGGATTTTATTTTTTGCCTTTACATGCCCTTTAAACTGTACACTGGAAAAGGGTGCAGACAAAGTATGTAAATTAGCTTCTTTGTGCCTATTTTTTTGCACTTTGCCCCCTGCCTTGGTGGTATTAAATGAGTGTGGCAGTATTTAGCAAGCTACTTGCATCCAGACATGTTCCTTTCCAACTTGCAGCGAGCACCCATGTGCCCCTTCAGCGAGCCTTTATACATTACATACAAAACATACCTTGAAACAAAGGGGGATATTTATTAAAATTTTAAAAAAAAAATTCTGATTTTTTAAATAAAAAAGTCTGACCAAACTAGAAGCCAAGATTTGATCTTATTTATTATTTAAAAAAAAAAAAAGCTTGATTTAATTGGTTCAGGTAAAAATACTATAAAATCGAGCGAAAACCTGAATCGTCCCATTTTTTCACAGCTTTTTCCCAAATCGCTCGACTTTTTCCCAAGAAGCCTGAATTTTTCCGATTTTTTCCCGAAAAGGTCAGCTAATTTCAGCACATACCACAGAAACTTCAAAATATGATACAGACCTCTGCCATTGACATATACACAACCTCGGCAGGTTTGAGATGGCGGATTTTCATATTCTGGCTTGTTGCTGCATCGGACTTTAATAAATCATGAAAAATTTGAGTTTTAAAAAAAAATGGAAAAATTTAGTTTTGCCCCCAAAAGCCTGACTGGAGTTAGTAAGTACCCCCAAGATGTATGCCAGCTTGCACATAATTTAGTGAATCCAATATGGTGCACCATGCACACATTTAGCTGGACACAGCTTAGGAGGTACCTGTAATTGTGTTGAAATTTATTGGCACTAGTTTATACTGATGGTATGGGTAAAGTTATTATGAAGCTGGTTTACACACAGCATGGAACACACTTGATACATATAGGGTATCCTAAAGGATTACTAACAGTTTGGATTTTATCCCATTTATTAAACATCTGTCAAACATCTGTTAATTCATCAGAATTTGTTTGACTGTTTCAACCAGTAAGTCACCGTTCTGCTCAGTGGGATGTTAAAGCTCAGCAGGGTGATAATATATTTTTTATATGACCACATTTATATGAGAACAGCCTATTCCAATGACGGACAGATGGTTATGTGTCAGAGTGTAAGAATAATAAAGTCTAATAACAAATGCCCCTATCATTCTGACTCAGCAATAACCACAAGACCAAAGCAGGAAAGGTGAAGGGAGGGGTGATGTTCCCCCATTTATTAATTTTCTTATAAATGACACCCACGTGATGAGAGTCCACTTTGTAAGTTATTGACAGAATTCAGAGTGTCAGCAGATACTAGATGAGGCCCTGCACAGAATTGTTTTCTTAATTTACTGAGTCCCTCCCTGTGTCTGCTTTTAACAGATAAAGAAATGCAAGGCTGAGGGACAGTTGTAAGCGGGAAACTATTTTCAGTGCAATATCTGTAGTTAAGAACATTCAGTCCTCTTCCAACATTTTGGGAGGGTTCAAGTTATATAACATACAGTATGTATGTGTACTCCCATTTTAATGACTATGAAGATTTTCATTCATCCAGGTCATGGTATATCTAGTATAGGTAAATCTAAAAACAACTGGACTTGCTGAGTAATCAATGAAGACGTTTCACTACTCATCCGAACAGCTTCTTGAAACCACTCATACGGATCAATATCAGTTGTTTGATTCCCACCATCCGCTGGAACACAAACTGGGTGTCATTAGAACTCTGCACCACAGGGCGGAAGTTGTGGCAACTGATACAGAGTCCAAAGACAAAGAGCAAAAACATCTTAGAGGAGCTTTGAAAGCGTGTGGCTACCCAGACTGGGCCTTTGTCAAAACAGCAGCAACCAAGCCCAACAGGAACACGAATAGAAATAACGGTCCGGAGACACATAGTAGGCGAAAAATAGTCATCCCATATGTAGCTGGAGTGTCACGACCGGCACCCAATACCAGAACAGATGCCAAGTACCCTGGTCTCGGCTCGGCTTCACCAGTAGTGTGACCACCGTTGGACTTCCGGAGGAGCCCTCAGCTTACTTGGGTGCCACCTGGACTTAACGAGGGGAACAAGGTGAGATGTTCTGGCTGGCAAAGGGGCACGGCTGTTAGCAGAGTCTTTTGGGCCGAAGGTCACAGAACAAATGGAGCAGGCAAAGGAATCGTCAAAACAGGCTGGGTCGAGGCAGGCAGATATCAAGAATTGTCAGGCAGGCAAGGGTCAAAACCGGGTAATCAAACAGATGGGGTCAGGCAGAAAGAGTAGTCGAGATGCAGGCAAAAGTCAGGATTTGGATATCAGAATTGTCAGGAACAGGCAGGGATTAAAACCAGAATAACAGACACAAGTTTCACAGGAACAGACAGCACAAGGCTTCAGGAACTACAGAATCAAGATTCTATCACGGCAAGGGGCTGTACACAGAATGGCCCTTAAATAGTTTCAAATTTAGCACCAAACGTGCGCCAAAAACATGCTGGCGCAAACATGCCAGCGTGCCTGTGGCGCGCGCGCCGTAGAAACCAAGATGGTGCCGGCTCAAGGACCATGCGGCGGGCGTCCCCGCCGATGGCGCGGCGGGCGTCCCCGCCGATGGCGCGGCGGGCGACCCCGCCGCACAGGTATCCCCATACCCCTCACATGGGAGTGTCTGAAAAAACTCAGGAGGATTTTTAACAAACACCACGTCCCTGTGTTTTTCAAACCTAGCAACACATTGAGACAAAAACTGGTACATTCAAAGGATCCAACCCCTAAAGAAAAACAAAGCAATGTGGTATACGGAGTCCAGTGTAGATCTATACAAAACAACTGCTCACCAAGTGAATGGCTCAGCATAGGAGGGCGAACTCTACAGGGCAAAACTCAGCTGTCTTTCTACACTTAAAAGACAAAGGACACTCCTTTGAAGATAGCAAGGTCCAAATATTGGCTAAAGAAGACCGCTGGTTTGAATGAGGCATGAAAGAAGCGATTCATGTCAAGGTGGAGAAACCATCCCTGAACAGAGGCGGGGGCCTTCGACACCACCTGTCTGCTACATACAATGCTGTTCTAACATCTGTACCCCGGCGGTTTCAGAACACTTCACACATCCATTCATGCAACTCTCTAAGTAACACCTCTTTCTAGGAGTTGCATGACACATTGGATAATCCTATCACAGTAACTACACAGAATCTACACCTCTGTGAATTTCTTCAAATGTCAACTCTTTGAAGAGTTACAATGGCCCATTGTGATTGGATTAGTGGAAGAGTTTATATGCCGAGAACTTCCCACACCAGTCAGTTGAACTGAAGAAGCTGCTCGGATGAGTAGTGAAACGTCTTCATTGATTACTCAGCAAGTCCAGTTGTTTTTAGATTTACCTATACTAGATATCCCATTTTAATCTATAAAAGCTTGTGAGAAGGGGAGTGTTTTTTGGCAAAGCCTTGGTGTTACACTTCGGTGTCACATTCAATGCTTTCCCAAAGCAAAACCATTATATGTTCTTTCTTAAACTCAATAAACCTCATTCTATTTGAAATAGGCTTATCTCTGAATTTTGCTTTCCATATAACGAGGTCATAGCAATAAAATTAGCAACAAGGGAAGGGGCAATGAGGTCTAACAACTTCCAAACTGATGCACATTGGAATAAATTTGACACCAAGTAACCGGTTAATATGAAACAATTGGATTTAGTTAAAAATGAAATAATGTGTTTTTTCTGTTTGGTTAAAAAACCCAATAATTTGTAATTTCATAGAGTCCAAAGTATTGTAAAAAAAATAAATAAATAAAAAGTTTGGAGTTTGGAAAAAATCAGCATGAAAATGCCCGTTGACAATGTATTTTCCTCATTGTTGCTATTTTGCTAAATTTTTGGCAGATGACAGATTAACCCAAATTGTAGAATATGGAATTTTTTTCTTCATATGCCCAGCCTTATTTGTTTTTGCATACTCTAATAAAACAATTGAGAGGTATTTTCTCTTTGTGAGCTGTTATTCAATAGTCATCAATGACTTGGAAGTTTTAAAATGAAATGTGCACATAAAGATATAGGATACATGTCTTCAATGAAAGGAGCAGAAATGTTTATATAAAATATTTAGGCAATGTGCAATGATAATAATTGTATTATTATTCATGATATATTAATAATGCGTATTGACTTTTTGTAAAGCTAAAATGTATCACAAATTTGAAACAACATTTAGCATTTACATCTTTTCCTTTTGCAAATTTCTTAAATTTGACTTACAGTTGCCAAGCGTCCATATATTAATCTAGTTTCCAATGGATGGTGAAATTCATTCCTTAATGTAAAAGCTTAGGTTTCTGTTTGCTCAGCGTTAACTTTAATGTTATTTAAAGATCTTCCTTGAAGCCATACTTAATTACATTCAACAGTTCACCTTGTTATTTAGTAAATTAGGGCTCTTCTCTAATAGATTAATATTAGAAAGTCATGAAGAGAACTCTCATTATCTCAAGAGCACACATTACTTCATGCTTTAAAAATTTATTTAGTATTCAAGCTACTTTGTACCCGCCATAAAGTACTTTGCTATGGGCATAAGCAACCAGGAGTGCAGTGATCTGTGTCTTATAGAACTTAGTCTCAAGCCAACTTTTTACAAGTTAATCTGTTGAGTATCTTCACCAGAAATGAAAATTTACCCCAACATGGGCAATTTACTATAAGGAGAGTACAACAAGGAGAAATATGGACTACCAAAGCTTCTATCCATCCTTTACTATAGAGAGAAAAAAAGGGAGAGACAGGAAAAGGTGGAAGGAAGATTTGTTTGCATCGATTATAGTGATGTACCAAACCACTATTTTGGGATTCGGGTGAACTGAATAGAATACAAACCTTAAAGGGGAACTATCACGAAAATGATATTTAATATAAGCTTCACCATTCTCAAATAAGAAACTTTCTAAATACAATCAATTAAATATTCTGTAGTGTTGAAATAATCAAGTTCATCTTCACTATTCCTCTCTCAGCATCTGTTTCTTTTCATTCTCTCTTCATGCAGGAGTTAGGTGTCAGATATAAATTGACAATTAGATGCAATATATCTTATAGGGGGTTCCTTTTTCATAGAAGATGTATTAGAGCTCACTCTATTATAATCACCAGATATGATGTCTCTCTACATGCAGAATTTATGGAAAAAACAGTTATTTTGTTTGTACTGGAATCAGTTATTTGAATGAGCTCTAATTCATCTGCTAGAAAAGGAAGCCCCCCCCCATATGATATATTGGATCTAAAGGTGGCCATAGACGTAACAATTACGATCTTTCTTGGAAAAGATGTTTCCAAGAAAGATCGTTCATTTCAATACACACGTGTAGAGCTGAATCGTCAGATATACAGGTAGATATACGGGAAGAAACAATAGAATTCTACCAGTATCTGACGATTCAGCACTAACAATGGCCGATGTTTGGGTCCCTTCAAAGGCACCCAATCAAAATTTTCCATCCAGCCCGATCGACGAGCCAACCGATATCCAAGTCTTCTGCCAATATCGGACGAAAATTTGTTTTGTACGATATTATCTGTGCGTCTATGGCCACCTTTACTGTCAATGTATATCTGACACCCATCTGCTGCAATAAGAATTGCATGAAGAGAAAAAGATGCTGAGAGAGGGATAGTCAACATAAACTTGATTATGTCAGAAACAATGAAAAACATTTAATTGATTGTATTTACTTTCTTATTTCAGGATGCTGAAGCTTATATTAGATTTTCATTTTTACGATAGTTCCCTTTAATTTTAATATGCAAACCAGAGTAAGGAAGGGAGAAAGAGAACCATTCCCTTATTAGTTTGATTTTTGGCAGGTCCTGACGGCCCTTTGCAGTATCTGAAGGATTATAGAAGTTCATAGTTGTATCCAGGCAAAAGGGCAGGACAGGCAGCATACAGTATATTGAAGTCAGGAGTCAAAGCAAGAAGGTCAGGATCCAGGAATCAGTCACTAGGGATGTAGCGAACGGCGGAAAAAATGTTCGCGAACATATTCGCGAACTTGCGTCAAAAATGCGAACGGTTCGCGAACGTCGCGAACCCCATAGACTTCAATGGGAAGGCGAATTTTAAAAGCTAGAAAAGACATTTCTGGCCAGAAAAATGATTTTAAAGTTGTTTAAAGGGTGCAACGACCTGGACAGTGGCATGCCAGAGGGGGATCAAGGGCAAAAATGTATCTGAAAAATACATTGTTGACACAGCGCTGCGTTTTGTGCTGTAAAGGGCAGAAATCACACTACGTCACTCAGGTGATGTTTCTGGACACGGAATGTGAAAAAGCTCACACAGCTAGGTGGCACTTGGTTAAAGACTGGGCAAACAATGCCTGCAAGGGCAACGTATACAGTAGTGGGTACGGAATATATTATTGCTGCTGTAAAAACATCACTCAGGTGATGTTTACGGACACGGAATTATTATTGTTATTTAGACAGAATGTGAAAAAGCTCACACAGCTAGGTGGCACTTGCATACCTCCCAACTGTCCCTCTTTTGACCACTCAACCCCCTGTCCCTCTTTTGTACTGGAAAGTCCCTCTTTTCTCTGAACTGAACAGCCAGAAAAAAAACAGTTTCTAACTTAATTAGCTTTTGGCAGAGAGCTCAACACAGCTAACAGGTGCAAATAAGATACTTTGTAACAATTTTGACTCTGGTTGGTGCTGGTAGTGGTGAACTACTAGGAGGAGCAGCACACCAGTCCCACTCCCCAACACAGCTAGACTAATAGCACTGGGCTCTTATAGTAGCAAAGTAAAAAAACAAAAAAGTAAATAAAAGCAGTCCTTACAAGGACTGTTGGGTTATTACAGCAGTCAGCAGATGAGATCAGAAGCAGTGCCCACAGCAGCTACATACAGAGCACTGCAGTAGAAGGTAGATTACTAGTCAGCAAAGCTAACTAACCTAAACTCACTGTCCCTCACATCCCTGCAGAGTTCTGTCCCTACAATACAGAGCAGTATCAAGTAGATTACTAGCCAGCAAACTTACTATCAACTGTCCCTCAAATCACTAAACAGCTCTCTCCCTACACTAGCTCTTCCAAGCACACACAGGCAGAATGAAAAAACGCTGCAGGGCTTCAGTTTATATATGGAAGGGGAGTGGTCCAGGGGGTGTGGGGGTGGTCCAGGAGGGAGAGCTTCCTGATTGGCTGCCATGTATCTGCTGCTCTGGGGTGAGAGGGCAAAAATAAGCGCCAGCTAAGGCGAACCCAAATTGGCAAACGTTGCGCGACGTTCGCGAACATTCGGCGGACGCGAACGGTCGATGTTCGCGCGAATTAGTTCGCGGGTGAACAGTCCGCGACATCCCTATCAGTCACTAAAGACTCCTGGATTTGGTGCATCCCTAATAGTATAGGATCCACAGGCACCTCACACTAACACAAATCACACAAGGTTGGTAACAGCGAGGAGTGCAGTGTAGAAATAGGCTGGATCAAAACTCTATCATAATAATTAATACATCACTGACTTTACAACAATTGCATAGGCCCAACAATGACACAAACACGCTAATCATAGCAAGCATAAACATGGGATGTATGACATATAAAAAAATATTTTACCATCATTTTTGAACACTGTAAAATCGCTTTAAGCAAAGGTTTAAAATTGTGTTTAAAATTTGCATGCAGCAACAGAAACTGAATCAATTAGGCCCTGATAAAATACAACAGCAGAGAAGAACGCTACACGGGTGAGTGTACAATCGGGGTTAATTAGTGCTGGCTATGTTGAATGTTTATAAGAATTTGTATAGAATAATAAGCTATCTCTGACCCGTGTGAAAGATCAAATGAATAGTTGTAGGGAACAAGCTGTGGATTTATAAACACGCAGATATTACAACATAAATGTCTTTCCTGAAACAAAATTTTCCATAGAATACATTCTTTGAACTTTGTTACTGTTGATGTTCTATTACCATCTTTCTCAGAGGAACGAAGTTGTAAGCAGGTCAGGTAGAATCCAGCTCAGAATACAGACGTTGCAGGCCATTAATGTGAACAGAACTTGCTGCAGTGATTCAAAAGCTTAATATTCATTGTGACACTTCTTCATAGTGAACACAATGTACAGCCATTCCCAGCACTGGTAGATTTAAACAGTCTCCATGTCTTGTCATCTCTGATTCCGTTACACACACAGTGAATTTTTCTCTCTGTTTCTTTTTTTGTCTTTCTTTTTTTTCCTCTTTCCTTTTTTTCTCTTCCAGTGCACCATATTATTGGGCATCAACCCACAGCAGAGATGCCTAAAGTCATTAAGAGACTATACGACAAGTGCTATTCCTCCTGATCCCCCCCCCCCAACACTATCTTGAATTAAACCTAAGGCAGAAATCAATTTTTGGCCCCAATAAAACACCCAATTCAAGCCAGAAGTGGCAATAATTGTTAACAACATCACTATAATCCCTTCTTCCCAAGCCGCTGCCTTTAGATATTTTTGAGTCTACCACGTCCTTCACTTCTAATGTACAATCTAGAACTAAATCATGTTACTTACAGCTAAGGAACATTTCCAAAGTGTGTTATTTATCACCTAGGATGCCACCAAATTTACATTTACGGTACTCCCCTCCAAATGAAACCCAGTTCACATATATACACACACTGACCCCTCCATAAACTCACATAAACTATTACCCATATCTATACTAATTGTAGAATTTAGTATCACTATAGGCTTGATATTATGTCTGTCCAAGAGTCCAAGAAATAATCCAAACCCCATTAACAGATTCAGCCATCACAACATCACCCGGCAGTGCATTCCACAACCTCACTGTCCTCACTGTGAAAAAACCCCTACACTGCTTCAAATGAAAGTTCTTTTCTTCTAGTCTGAAGGGGTGGCCTCTGGTGCAGTGATCCTCTTTATGGGCAAAAAGGCAGAGATTAAGACCGATTGCAGGGTAGAGATGAGGGAGTCAGGAAGGCCAGTTAGTAGGAGATTGCAATAGTCTAAACGGGATAGGATAAGGGCATGGATTAGTGTTTCTCGGTTATTTTTTCAGAAGAAAGGGGTGAATCTTGGCTATATTGTGAATGAAAAAGTGACAGCTTTTAGCAATTAATGCTGTTGTCAGGCTCATACACTTTAGACAATGCTCTTCCTCTGCCATGCCATTCTGCCAGTCTCTGCACTGGCTTCTGTAACCTCTCAGGATAAAAATCAAATGAATGACCCCAAAATTCAAAGCAGTTGATAAATATGTCCCAGTCTACAGCTCTGAATTCATCTCTAAATAATCACCAAACAACTAGTTACACTCCACTACTGATCTACTCCTCAACATCTCACTCATTACCTCTTCACATACTCACTTTCAAGACTTAACAAGGGCTGCACCCCTTCTCTGGAATTCCCTCCAATGCTCCATCTGACTTTCTCCCACACACTTCCACTACACTGCTGTAGTGTTGATGCAAGATAGAAGATAAAGGGAATTTTTATCTGAATTCTAAATGCACCAATAACCCCTTGCACTGCTGAAGATCGTTTTCTCCTATCTTCATGTAGTACAGTATAACCCTACTTTCCCTTAAATACTGAATCTCGTATGGAGAGGGAAAACAAAGGTTGATATGTTTTTTGGGGCTTCTTTAAATACAGTAAATCTTTTGTAGAGACTGCATATATAATGCATTTTATAGCTATCCAGCTATGAATAACAGGACTTCAATGGCCAGCCTTTGACATATCAGTATGATGCCACCAGGGGGCAACAGCGCAACATAGGGTCACAGTTACCCAACCAGCTCTCATTATATAGTAAATAAGATGCTAAGTGCCTCAGGAACAGAATGGGTCAATATAGCCTTGATTGTCCCTCTACAGATCAGCAAATGAAACCAATTGGCTAAATGCAACCATATAAGTAAAATAAAAATACACTGAGATTGCCAGATCCAGGATTTCCATATACTATTTAGAAATTAATTGCCAGGCTTTTGGTGTCCCCTGAATTTGTCAAGAGAAGTCTGTGATTCCTAGCTGTATTTATTGTCAGTGCTATATAATTTTATTTTATTTTCACTGTGACACCTTTACTGTTATTATTGTTGATGTGTTCATGGTTATTGTTAGAATTGCTTTGTGTGGGTATGAATATTAGTAAAACAATAAAAACTAAAGGGAAAAAACACAGTTTCTTATTCTTTTCTGCCACCAAGAGGATCACAGGACAAATGCAGGGGGAATAGCATTGTAGAGCCTCTAGGTGAATGGCGGTGTACAGTATGTAACAGTATAGGATGTACAGGTATCTATATCCAGTGGCTATATATTTGTATAATTGCCATAAGAAATCTACATTTTGAAGGTTTGTTTTATTTAGAGCAAATAGCAATTCCACAATGCCTTTTTAAAAAAACAGATGCTTATATATGAACAGCTGAATTTGGAGCAGAATAACAAAAGGATTAACTTGCTCATACACTACAGGTCTAGTGCAGGGTGACAGATAAATTAGCCTAGCGCGAATTCACGGCGAATTTCTGTGTATTCTGCGTATAAATTCACGAAACTTAGCCGGAGAAAATTCGCCTGCATCAGAAATCTCTCGACGCGCGTCTGAAAAGTCGATTGCGTTAAAATTGCCGCACGTCAACACTATATGGACGCCCATTGACTTTAACGTCGGACTTTCGCTTTTATTTGCCATTTCGTGAATTTCGCAGGAAATTCACAAATTTTTCGGTTTATCGAATCGGGAGAAATTCCCCATCACTACAAGTAATGTATATACTATATGCCTTGAATTAGGGCCATTTACCCCTCCATATTACTCCACATGACTACAGTGCCAGATGAGTGGACAAAAAAGCACTTTTAATAGAGAAAATGGTGAACACTGGGGGAACATACTCACCCGCCAATCCTTCACTTCTGCTCTGGCCTTGGGTATAAACATCAAAATCTGCGCCTTCAGATCACTTCACCGGATTGTAATGGAGCACTCAACCAAACATCTTGTATTAAGCCTTGCTCTCTCCCCTGCCCATTTAAGTGTTTGTGTTTTTAAATGACTTAATAATGCTAGTTTTACTTTTTCAAGATGCTTGGTTGAGTGTTCCATTACTATCTGCCAAAGTGATCCGAAGGTTTCGCTTTTGGTTTGGATGTTTAGGCACTCTCGGCTCATTTATTAAGGGCTAGGCACAAGTGCAGAAGTGCAAAAGCTGTGGACCTAAGAGCCCCATACATAAAGTACTTGCAACTAGCCCATTTGTGCCATGCCTTCCAATTCCTGCACCTTTTTGGACCTAAGGCCCAAATTAAGGAGTAGACTGCAGATCTGGTAGGTGCAAATGAGCACTGTACTTAATGTTTTCTATGAGAAGGGCATAAGGTACAGGACTCCATAGCCCTTTGCACCCCCTGGTGCAGTAACCCTCACAGGTCTCAGTTTGCACCAGGCCCCAACCATTCACCTCCCATCTATTCTTGTCACCATTTACGTACCTGCATCAGTAATTGTCACTCTCCTTCCCCTCCCCTTAGTTCCAGCCACTGACCTAGTCTCCTGGCTTTGGCATCCAAATAACACGCAAGCTGACTGCTTACCAGACGACATCCAGGTGCTGCCTACTGTATATCATATCTTTCAACTGTCCCATGTTTTTAGTGAGGAGCTGTAGGGCAGCAATTAAAGACCTTTATGAGGAACTGAAGCCTTACCTACCCACTAACACATTTTCATGATACCTTGGGCAGGTCCAGAATGCACTGCGTTCTGTGTCATAGAATTATATTAAGTTTCCCAGGGAAAGAAATGACTAGAATACTGTAAAAAGAGACTTCTACTCTGCCAGTGGTATCCCGAATGTCTTAGGTGCTATAGATCGCACTAATAACGTGTGACTATATCAAATGCACTATAATAAATGCTATAAAATACCGCACAAAATTCAGCTAAAATGAACGTAAAAATATCACTTCTTAAGCTAGACAAGTGAACTTTTAGTGAATCGATCGTTAATTCTAAAAATATAAGAAGTGATAAAAATTTTACACCATGCTATAAATAACAGTCGGCCTTTAGTGAATCAGCCCCAAAGTTTCTAAAACTGAGACTTTTGGCAGAGAGCTCAGAATGGCAGGTGAACTGTAATAACACATAAAACTGACCCTAAAACCCCCAGAAATGTGTTCAAATGTTCCATAACATGCCACATTTTGTAAAAAGTGTGTGGTATTTAGGAGGTGTTGCCGCGGTACGCACGGCAAATGTTTTTGTCCCTCTTTCTAATATCCAAATGTCGGGAAATGCTGGGAGGTATGTATATGTATGATTAATGGTGCCCAAATCATGTGCCTGTTTATTGCCGTTTGTCCCTCCTTTTGTAAAATAGTATATATTCATACATAAGCCATTTTAGGCCATAACAAAACACACACAGTGACCCCAACAGCTGGGGCAGAAGCACAGAGTCTTGCTTACTAGACCAAAAGCCAAAATTTCCACCTGCTCAGGCCTCTTCCTATACACCACCTACAAGAGCATTACCTTCAACCCAACCTACTACCCCACCCGCCACTAACAAGGAAATTATGTTACCGAGGAAAAGATTGAGGGTAGGGATAAAGGCAGGAATGCCCTGCAGGACCCGGTCCAGCCCACTGGTAATTCAGCCACTGCATTTCACTATCTGCCCTGTATTAAAGGGCAAGTCTAAAATAGAATAAGTCTAGAAATGCTGTATTTTGTATACTAAATATAAGCATGAACTTACTGCACCACAAGCCTAATCAAACAAATAATTTAAGCTTTCAAAGTTGGCTACAGGGGGTGGGTCACCATCTTGTAACTTTGTTAAACATCTTTGCAAGACTAAGACTGTGCACATGCTCAGTGTGGTCTGGGCTGCTTAGGGATCGTCATAAACAAAACGGCTTGAGTTCTGCATGGTGGGGAAGTAAGGCGGGGGCTCCACCTGCTGTTCATAAGTAGTGATGGGCGAATTTATTCCTGCCATTAGCCACCGGCGAATAAATTTGCAAACCCGCCGAGAAAATTTGCCGGTGTCCGTTTGTTTGTTTTTTCCGTTAAAAAAAAGTGTAAAGCTCCCCATAGACGCGACGATTCTTCTTGCCGATCGACCGATTTTAGGGACGTCCGACCAATCCTTCGAAACTATCGTACGGTTAGTGGGATTCGAACGATCTTACGATTTTTCAGCCGACATTTGGCCAGGTCAAAAAAATCTTTGTCGGTCCCAGTGCAATCTATCTGTGTTTGCAGGGCCAAGCAGGCAGCTCTACTTTGTTTTCCTGGCAAATTGGTCTTTTTAGGTGATGGTCAATTCGTACGATCGTACGATCCGAGAGAAAATCGTGGTCTCGCGATGAGGATCTGATCTTTTAAAAATCTCAACATCTATGGCAGGCTTAAGAAAAAAACCTTCAGTATAGATTGTGTGTGTTATTACAATGTGGTAGTGCTAGGTTTTCTCCATAAGAGGGCAGCATCTCCATACCTAAATAAACATGGAAAAATAGTTGGAAAACTGCAGCAAGGTTACAAATGCTAAGGAAAAGTGGAAAGTGAGCTGGATGGTATTCAAGCACAATCCAGGATTTGAAGCAATCCATTGTCGATATCATCATGGCTTTAAGAACAGAAAATATTTACTGTGTCTATTTAGCAGCTTTGTACATTGAAAAACGGCCCACGTAGCGGAGAGATGAGCCAAATATTTTTAACCCTCCAATGTTAGTAATAACTGGTTTATGGAACACACACACAGAGGAACATTGCTATTTTGAACACAACATTAAACGTTTTATTAAAAATACAATTGAACTTACAGTGTGCGAACATGTACAGTCTCAGTTACCCATTGCCCATGAACTGTTTTATAGAACCCACTAAACAAACATTTCCCAGGCTGGGTGCAATCTTTTATTTGAGCACCAGATTTACAATATTGGAATCCCTATAGCTCCATGCATAGATCTCCCCTTGCAGGGCTGGAACTAGGGGTATGCAGAACAGACACCTGCCTAGGGATGCAACAACAGGGGGGCACTGGGCAAGTACCTGTTAAAATGTCTTCTACCTACCCCTAGTCCGTGTTCACTCCCTGTTATCTTATATTGTTACAATTACTTATTTGCTTATCTAGATTGCTTATCTAGATACATTTAAATTGTTACAAATGCATCTTATCTTCTGCTGTGGCTGTTCTGGGCTCTCTGCCAAAAGCCAATTAAGTTAGAAACTTTGTTCCTTTTTATGGCTGTTTAGTGCAGAGAAAAATGGGACTTTCCAGTACAAATGAGGGACTGCAGGTTGAGCTATCGAAAGAGGGACTGTCCCTCTAAAAACGGGACAGTTGGGAGGTATGGACTATGTTCCACTCCCCTATGTCACTCTCCCCTCCATCCCCTCTGCTACCAAGCACGCTCGGTCTCAATCGGGTGTGCAAGCACACTGTGGGAGCCAATGGCGTTACTAGAGTTTGGGGGGCCCCCTTGCAGACAAACATGGGGGTCCCCCTCTGAGAACTAATAAAGCACGATAGCCAGCATACCTCCCAACTGTTTGTAAACAGAAAAAGGGAGAAAAATATTTGGACCACGCCCATTTATGTGGCCACACTCACTAATTACAATGTCCATTTTACAAAATTTGCCAAGTTATGAAAGTTTGAACACATTTTTATTTTTATGTGTTCAAACACGAATTTCCTGGAGTCCAGCAGGGAGTAGGCACAAAACAGCAGCATCCTACATAGAAACCAGGGCCAGAGCCCTATGGACATGATCTCCCTTCCCACACTTTCCCTCCCTCGCTCTCTCCCAGTTGCTTTATTCTATTCCCCTGGCCCCAACCCCATTGCTCCACCTCCAGCCCTCCATCATCCCTGTTTGCCTCCTCTCCCCTTCTTCCTGAGGCTCCCTCCCTCCCCTTACAAGAGAGCCACCCTGAGTCCTGCCTGGCCAATACGCTGCTGCACCAATGTGCCACACACCTGCCCTCCCTCCTCCTTCTTGGGGTACTTTTCTTATGAAAACCCTGAATCCTTATCCTAACCACATGTTATCTGTGTACTTATGAGACACAGTATTAAGGTCTACTCTTTGTTACTGTTTCTGTTTTTCTAAACTGTTTCACTTTACTCAGTTTTGGACTGGCCTAACGGGATACCAGGAACATTTCCAGTGGGCCCAGGTGCCAATGGGCCCTCTTGCTTCCAACCATTTAGCCTATTTCATGGTCATTCCTTATTTATTTATCGGAAAAAATGCTTAATAATGGAAGAATATCGTAAGTAGATATAAAAAGATTAGGAGAATAAAGAGGTTGAGTGAGGAGAGGAGGAATAAAAGTAGGAAAGTGGGCCCACAGTCTTTCCGTTTTTTGTGAATTTGCATTGTAATAATTTTTTTGGAAAATAGCTCGCAAATGAGACGGGTGTTTGCGTGAGTGTGCCCACTGTGCGAAGTTGCTGTGCGAGAAAATAACGTGGACAGCAACTTAAATTTGCAAAACTGGTTTGGGAATAATTTCTCCGCCACCAACGTCATGGCGTGATTTAAACGCAGAGTGTGCACATAAATATTCGCAATTTGCAAGTTTTGACATATTTAAAAAGCTCTTATAGACATTCGCATAGTGAAAAAAAGTTGAAATTCTGTTTGCACACTCTTATTCAGCTTTATAAATGTAACCATTTGCAGGGCAAATATATTCACTGTAGAAACCAGTCTGCCTTGCGCAAAGTTTATAAATGAGCCCCATTGTTACATAGTTAAGTTAGGTTGAAAAAAGTCCATCAAGTTCAACCCCTTTCAACTGAAACCCAGCGCACATACTGTACATACACACACACTCACACTGACCCCCCTCCATACTCCATACCAATATCTTAAAGAATTGGGGGAAAGGCAGTATATGCAAAACTCTGTGTGGAATCAGCACAGCAATCCATCCCATAAAAGCAGAAAACTTTAAGTGCATAATAAAATTCAAAAGAGGAGTAATAAGGAGCTTATGATTATAGGCACAAAATGCTTGATACGTTTCATGGTTCACAACCACTTCTTCAGAAGAATTTTGATGGTACTTTAAGTTTTCTGCTTTTATGGGATGGATACATTGTCATGCTAATACCACACAGAGTTTTGCATATACTGCCTTTCACCCGCTTTGTTTGTATTGGTGTCTAGATCTCGTGGGATTTGATGTGAGAGCAGGTATGCAAATACTGTGAGGATGTTTTTCTATCAACTTGGCACACAGATGTCTATTAGCTATAAGTTATGAGTCATTAAAAGAATCGGCAGTCACAAAATAATCTGACAGGGCATTTCACTGCCCTCACTGTAAAGAACCACCTACATTGCTTGAAATTAAAGTTATGTTCCTCTAGTATAAAGGGGTGGCCTTGACAGTCTTCCCTTATAATTTAAATCTTCCATCCCTCTACCCAGTTTAAATTGCACGTCTCTGCACTCTCTCCAGCTCATTTATATCCTTTTTCAAGAATTAAAATTAAATAATAGTATATTATGTTTTCATACCTTGAGTTAATTCCCTTTTTTATGCAAGACTGTACTTTATTGGCTTTAGTAGCCACAGAATGACACTGCCTGGAATATGACAATATGTTATCTACAAAAATCCCCAGATTCTTTTCATTTTGTATATAACTCGCATTTATATTATTTTTACCAAACTGCATATCCTTGCATTTATCAACATTGAAAATCATTTGCCACTTTGCTTCTCAGTTTTCCAATTTAGTCAAATCCCTCTGCAAAGTTGCAGCATCCTGCATGGAGTTTAGAAACCATGCTTGCAATGCCCACCTCCAGGTCATTATTAAATAAATCAATGCCCACCTCCAGGTCATTAATAAACACATTAAAAAGCAAAGGACCAATGTCAGAGCCCTGTTGTACACCACTAGCAACACTGGTCTAATAAAAAATATTGCATTTTCCAACACTCTATGTAATCTATCCTTCAGCCAGTTCTCTATCCAAGTACAAATACTAAGTTCCAGCCCCATATTCCTTAATTTAACCATTAAAGGAGAAGGAAAGTCCTTTTTACTTCGGGGTGCCAAAAGTTAGGCACCCCCAAGTGATCGTATTTACTTACCTGAGACCCCGGACCGGTACTCCTATTAGGAAAAAACTGCACAGGCCCCTGATTCTTCCAGCGAGCACCAGAGAACGATCATTTTCCTGCTTCTTCTTTATTCAAATTTCCCAGGGCAGACGCATGTGCAGTAAAATTGAATAGCCTTTTTCATTAAAGTCAGGCTACTGCACATGCGCAGCCACATGATGAAAGAATAAGCTGAAAGAGGATCGCTCCATGGTGCTCGAGAATCCAAGAATCCCAGGCCGGTGCAGTTTTCTCCTGATATGTGCACCTTCCTGGGGTGTCAGTTAACTAAATGGGATCACTTTGGGATGCCTAACTTTTGCACCCCCCCATGTATAACAGGACTTTCCTTCTCCTTTAACCTTCTGTGTGGTACTATATCAAAATCTTAACCATCACTCTTTGTAAACTATCCTTCCACCAGATCTCTATCCATGTGCAATTGATGTGTTCTAGGCCAGTTCCTTAATTTAATCAGTAACCTACTGTGTGGTACTGTATCAAATGTTTGATCAAAGTAGATCACATCCACTACCATCCCAGAATTGTGTTTTCTGCTCACCTCCTCTTAAAAGACAATTAAATTAGTCTTGCATTGTGATTTGTAATGTAGTCAAGTATCATATCCCTAATTAACCCTTCCAGAAGTTTTCCTACCAGTGATGTCAGACTAATCAGCCTATAGGCAGAGAATGGGATCCCATTTTGAATAGCAGCGCCACATTAGCAATTGGCCAGTCTCCTAGCACCATGCCAGACCTCAAAGAATCCTGAAAAGTCAAAGATAAAGAGATTCGGCAATCACAGAGTTAGGCTTGTTTAGTACCCTGGGATGAATACAATCCGGCCCCAAATCTTGGTTTATGTTTACATGTTCAAGTATCTTTTGAATTTCCTTCTGAGTGACTCATGCATCAGTAGTTGTATTACTAGAATTGGGTCTATTAAAAAGGAAACCTTCAGAAGTTTACAATTTTAATTCATGTATTTTGGATTCAGATTAAATTGGGCTTTAGTAATATGTTCACTTTTGCGTCAATTAATTGGCCAGTGGTCTAACTAGGGCATCACTAGTGTAACGTGATGACCCCTCTTAAAGGTAATGCAGGGTAATGCCCATAGAAACAATAAATCCACATGAGAAAGGTAAGCATATGATATAATTTAAAATATAATTTATAATTCCAGTAATTTGGTAGACTTCATCAGTCATGCCATACAATATTTTATTATTCACGCTTTGAAGTCTACATTGATCATTCACAAAAAGCTATGCTTTGAGTCACACTGATACATGTGTTCAACATAGTTTCAAATAAAGAGTAAATTACATCAGGCTAGCTTGAAAATAAGGGCAAGGACTCATGGGGCGTTTCTACGTTGCATTTTTAAAAATACGCAGTCAATACACAGTAAATGCACCCAAAATGAAGCCCTACTGAAAATAATGGAATATGCTATAGCAATTCCCACTGGGCTTTTGTGAGCCAACATCCGCCACAAGGCACCGTTATTTGCGATTTTCAGCAAAAACGGCAATACGCCAAGGAAACACTATATCATTGAACTCTATGGAATCCTCATGTTTGGAAACACACTTCACTGACATGCGCCGTGTATTTTCAATATGGCAGCCAAGCTCTCAGGAGATGGAATGCACATACAGGGACATGTTTATCAAGGGTCAAATTTGGCGACATAATTATGCTGCGTATTGACAATCAGTCAGGCTACATTTTGCATGTAAATTGCTTTTTCACTTGGCTTGATTCATCACTAGTCATTCACTTCTTCCATCATAGTTTCAACACCAGCCAAGGGACTATTTGCAAATAATCAAAAATGTGAGTTCTCTTTCTCCGCCTGTTCCATTTTCATCCCTACACAAAATGCATACAGGCTGGTTTATTGGCTGCTGATAAAACTGTGAATAAGATAGGAACACTGAAAATGAACTATTTATCCTCTGTCACCATTAGGATTTATGTTTATGCCACATCAACCATTGGCTATCATTTTCATACACTGAGATTAACTTGATTGTTGAGGTTACCAAACAAATAAATCTTTACATGTTTAGCCACCATATTGTCCCAAAGGTCAAACTGTCAGCTCAAAATATAGGCCTAGGAAGACTTTTATGCTGTCCTCGTCCAACTGGATTTTCCAGTCTGGCTGGTAGATATCTGGCTAGTTGAGGTTAATCCATTAGGATAGTCCTATATATGAGCCAATAAGCTGAGTCACTGATCTGGTGGGGCTGAGTAGGCTGGTAGGTATCAGAGATTGAAAAGAGGAGAGAATGCTTAAAAGCGCCTAAGATTGTTTGGATTGGATTTTATATAAACCTTAATAGCATTTATTCAATATGGTTGGATAAATTATTTTCCCTTTTGAATTTTGCAGGTATCTTTCACATGTTTAAAATAAATTATCTGGATTTGGAAGTTTAAATCTACAAGAACTATTCAACTTTTCACTGAATATTTGCCAAGTAATCCATTACAGCAGTAAAAGTGGCAATTTTATCCTTCATTGTTATTTGCATATATTTTCCAGGCACGCAGAGACCTTTTTTGCCAATCACCGTTGAGTCAATTTCCTAATCCATACCAATAAAGTTATATGAAGAAAAAAAAAGAGAGCTGTAGACAGGCGTGACAAAAGCCTCCAAAAAAAGAGAATCAGCAGCTGCTGTCTACCCAAGGAACGCTGACAGCGTCTGCCTCTTAATATCATGTAATCAAGCCCTTGCAGAAGCTGAGCAATAGAAGAGCTGAGCGGAGAAACCCTGCTGTGCTGGAGATTTCTGTGGCAGAAGATAAAGAAGGTGAGATTCATTTTTCTTGCATCTGATGTATAATTTGCTGATGTTAAATGAAATGGCCGATGTACATTTTGTTTAAAATAGCTTGTGAGACAGGCAGATCCAGAGAGTGAGAAATCAGAGAGGCTTTTCTTGAGAGACTGGTAGAATTACCATTATTTTTTATTTTATGCTAAGCAAGCCCTGTGCTGCTCCAATTTCTGTATGTCACATACAGTGATTTAAAAGGCACAATAGGAGGCAGCAATTGTTTCTTGGGTAGGAAGATACGGTTTATAGGAAATTACCAGTCACTTGCCTTTGCTCCTGGTAACTGACATGAAACAGTAGGGGGGTCCGTGTACTGTAGAAAAAGAACTAAGCAGAAATCGAAGTCTGTTTCGTAGATAATTAATTATTGAAAGCATACAATGTCCCTGTTTGCAGCATGTGTACAGTGGGAACATTCCTGAAGCTATTGGTCCATAAAGAGGGTACCAAGTAGGCCATGTATTGTTGCTAAGCAACAACATCTGCCCACTCTTAAATAACAGATACATTTAACACATCCATCGAGATACAACAAAAACAATTATGTTTCTGAGAAAACAAACAATGCAGGGTTCATTGGGTAACTGGCATAATTTTGGTGTCTTCAATTTAGTAGTATGGATTAAACGACTAGTCGTAGAGATTCGGGATTACACAACGTTGATTAAGGAGCATGGATTACAGTATATGAAATGTATCTCACAGGCTGAGATGAATTAAGTCCAGGTCAGGACATAAGAAGTGCAGTAATGTCTTCCACTGTCTCTATCTCTTAATTTATCATTATTGCCATGTTGCTGCACCTGCAGTATTGAAGCAATAAGACACACTGGGGCTCATTTATCAACACTGGGCAAATTTGCCCATGGGCAGTTACCTATAGCAACCAATCAGTAATTAGCTTTTTGAAGCCAGCTGCAAGTAGAACAATGAATGCAGCAATCTGATTGGTTGCCAGGAGTTACTGCCCATGGGCAAATTTGCCCAGTGTTGATAAATGACCCCCAGTATCCTATGCTGTGACTGTACAGTTGGGGTTCAGGGTACGAACCTCTGGAACCTTGTGCATAATCTGTTTCTGCAAGGCAACCCCAACCAATGGCTTGTGAGTAACCTGTTGCTCACCAAGCCCTTGGATGTTGCTCCCAGATGCCTCAAGGAAGATACGTATTATTTAAATACCGGCTTGGAGGTAAGTTTTGGTTACATTAAAATCAGGTGTACTGCCAAACAGAGCCTCCTGTAGGCTGCCAGTCCACATTGAGGCTACCATTGAACCACCATTTCATGATGCTCTGTGTGTTGCCTCAGAGATCACCTTACCAGAAATACTGCAACTCTAACTATAATCATGTGACCTAACATGTATAGTCTGTTTTAGTTTGTCTGTGTGCACTGTGAATTGTAGGATCCCAGGAGGTTGCCCTTAGTTGGTAATTTTCTATTTAGGATTACCCCATGGCACATACTACTAAAAATGTATATCGCTGTTTTATGCAATGTATTTTTTAGAGACCTACATAGTTTGTGGGTATTCTTTTCCTTTAACTTTATAACAATTGAATGTTGCATTTATTTATATCTCATTTTATTGACCTCTGTCTTTTACACAAGTGGTGCTATAATTATAAAATATGCATAAATGCATACAAAGAAAGCACCAGGAGGAGGAGTCAGTATTGGGATGGGCGCTCATGGGCAAAAAGCCCTGCATGTGTCTTTAGCTTTGGGATCAGTGTTATACTTCTTTTATAAGAACATTAAAATGCAGAAGAATGCCATTGACAGACTAAACCACCCACAGTTATCTGTTACTGAATGCCTTGGCTTTATGCACACTTTCTTTTGGTAAATATGTGCTGTTTAACTTGCTGGGTGAGGGTTGTTGTGCAGATTTGGAATGCACAGTGTATTCTCATAAACATAAACACTGCAGTATGGTTCAGCAGCTGGAATAAATTGTTGTACAGCAGAACTACAGAGAAGATTGTGTGGTCTGCTCCAATAGAATTCAGTAGGTCAAACTCACATGCCTTGATATAAAGAGATCTTTGTCTTATGGTTCTGGTAAAATATTTAAAGGAAAATGAAGATGATCAATTAGGGATTTTGAAAATAATAACATTTTGTTTTTTTGCTGCTAAGTAAATGCTTTCTTTGTGAAAAATGTTTTCAAAATGAATAGGCACTATTTCCGCTGGGTACTCTGGCTCCTTTCAACCATACTCAAAAAACATACAGGCAGGGTGATTGGATTCTTTTAAAACTGACCATTGCTACAGTTTACTAGATCTGTGTACAAACGCTACACCTTTTATTATATTACCAGGGTGTAAAACCAACAACAGACACCAAGGTTCAGGCCACAGCTCACGTTTCTGCCTTTAACAGCCGCCTTTTACGTCTGGAGGAGCCCTTGCTACTCAGAAGCCACTGGGTCTTAAAGTGAGAGACCCAAAGGCAATGGTTCTGGGCAGGCAATGTGCCTGACCTTTATACATAGTTACATAGTTAAATCAGGTTGAAAAAAGACAAAGTCCATCAAGTTCAACCGTTCCAAATAAAAACCCAGCATTCATACACACACCCCTCCATACCTGCACATAAATTATATATAAACATATCTATACTAACTATTGAATTCAGTATCACAATAGCTTTTAATATTATGTCTGTCTAAGAAATCATCCAAGCTACTCTTAAAGGCATTAACAGAATCAGCCATCACAACATCACCCGGCAGTGCATCCCACAACCTCACTATACTCACTGTGATGAACCACCTACAATGCTTCAAATGAAAGTTCTTTTCTTCTAGTCTGAAGGGGGGCCTCTGGTGCTGTGATTCTCTTTATGGGTAAAAAAAGTCCCCTAATATTTGTCTATAATGTCCTCTAATATACTGTAATCATGTCCCCTCGCAAGCACCTTTTTTTCCCCGAAAAAACAACCCCAATCTCGACAGTATACCCTTATAATTTAAGTCGTCTGTCCCTCCAACCAGTTTAGTTGCACGTCTCTGTGCTCTCTCCAGCTCATTTTTATGCATGACTGGAGTCCAAAACTGCACTGCATTCTCCAAGTGATGCCTTACCAGGGACCTATTAAGAGGCATAATTATGTTTTCATCCCTTGAATTAATGCCCTTTTTATGCAAGACAGAACTTTATTTGCTTTAGTGACCACAGAATGACACTGCCCAGAACTAGATAATGTCCAACTTTGTCCAAAATGGCAGCATCCTGCATTGAACTTATAGTTCTGCACAATTTAGTATCATCTGCAAAAATAGAAACAGTACTTTCTATGCCCACCTCCAGGTCATTAATAAACAAGTTAAAAAGCAAATGACCTAGTACAGAGCACTGCGGTACTCCACTAACGAAACTGGTCCAATTAGTAAATGTTCCATTTACCACCACTCTTTGTAGTCTCTCTTTTAGCCAGTTCTCTATCCAGGTACAAATACTATGTTCCAGGCCAACATTCCTTAGTTTAACCAGTAACCTTCTGTGTGGCACTGTATCAAATGCTTAAGCAAAGTCCAAGTAAATCACATCCACTGCCATCCCAGAATCTAGGTCCCTGCTCACCTTCTCATAAAAAGAAATTAAGTTAGTCTGGCAAGATCTGTTATGCATAATAACATTTCTTTTGCATGTCTACCAATTTTAGGGTAAGCGAAGCCATTTGTCTCTTTATATTTCTGTTACTACAAATGGAAATGAACAGATTCTTGTCTACTAGAATTCA
The DNA here is from genome assembly GCF_017654675.1 of Xenopus laevis. Classification (NCBI taxonomy): domain Eukaryota; kingdom Metazoa; phylum Chordata; class Amphibia; order Anura; family Pipidae; genus Xenopus; species Xenopus laevis. The sequence goes on from NC_054382.1 coordinate 109,052,531, forward strand.
GAAGCTTGGTCTTCTGGTTTACTTTCCCGGCTGAAAAAGTTGAGCTTACCAGTTCTGTAATGTATGGTATTAAATGGACACATTTGTTTTGAACTGATTTGTCTGCCTGTAAACTGAATCTCTTTCTTGCTGCTCGTAATTGGGCAAACTTTCAATTCTAGGGACAGCTGTCACAGTCCTTGGCAAAGTAATGACACAGCAAACCAGAAATAGATCAAATGCAATGAATGTTGCAAACTACCAGCCTTGATATGTAAATACAAAAGGCCTCTTCGGAGAAGATTTCTGTGGAACAAATCAAAAGGTTAGTGGTATTGGCATGGCAAGTGGTTTGTTGATCTTGCTGCTGATACTGAAATTTGAAAGTGGCATTTGGTACAAACTGAAAATGCTAGCTCAATGCTATTTTTAGCCCATGGGTCTAGAGACCACTGCACATTAACGGTTATTATAAAATCATAAAGACTGCTTAACAATGTCACCACAATGATATGGTGGAATAATAAAACTCAAGGGTGAATAAAAATATCTACTCTTACCTATTTGATCCAGGTTTTTATGTTTAAATATATGTTTATACATATTTGTTTAAAATTGCTTTTTTTACAGTATAGATGACCAATATTCAAGGAAATGTTTGAAAATGTCTCTTAAAAGTAGACTACCAACAATTTGCATTCAGGACTGGCAATTTGGTTAATGGCAATATATATAACCAGCTATAGTGACCCTATGTTCTAGATGTTTTAGATGTTATAATACAATCAGACATGATTCCTTTCCTTTTGGTTTACTTTACTTGCTTCTTCTTCTTTTATTTAATTTCCTATTGTTTTATTTTTTAAATATTTGTCTTCCTTTCTTCCATCTGCTTCTACTTCTGCTAGTTTCACCATCAGTTATGTTCTACCTTTTCTCCATTATCTTATACTGCTGTTTCCTAGCATATTTGCTGCTTCACCCACCTAAATAGCCCATCTACTCTTATCTTCTTCTCCTGCCAACCCTTGTAGACCAAATTTTCTGCTCTTTTCCCCACAATACTTCTCTTTCTCTTCCATCATTCCTTCTCCCACAACAACTTTTGCTCTTCCTCAAAGACCTTACCAGAGGTAAACAGGAGCAAGTAGATCCAGCAGGAGTGACATTGAAAGGGTATTACACACTTTTTGTCTTGTATAATCCTTTGTTTCTAAGGGAGTAGATTTCGTTTCTGGTCACTTTTGCTCTTCCTTTGATTCTGGACTCGGAGTCAATATCGGGCAGTTGGGTGTTAGGGAGCATTGAGTTCTGAATTTTTTTCAGTCTTTCAGCACAAGATTTGTCAGTGCATTTGATTCACTTAATTGTCTTTGAGAACCTAGAATATTGAGTTTACGGTGGCAGAAAGTGGGGCTAAGTTAGTCTTAAATGCTATTGAGGGGCAGATGGACTGAAAAGGCACTATGCTTGTGTAAAGGTGAACTCTCACAGATTAACAATAGCTCTGTGACTCTATGTGCAGTGTATGTGTTTGTTTGGGGGAGAAGTGCCGCTATGTCCAAAGTTCTGCCCAAGCCAGGGTAAGTTTTAGGAATGCCTAAAAACTTACCCTGGTAATTCTGTAGGCTGAATGCTGACTACTGAATTATATGGCCACGTGTAATTATAGTATCAACTAAATAGGGACACTAATCAAACACATAGGGGCCGATTCATCAAGCTCGAGTGAAGGATTCGAAGTAAAAAAACTTCGAATTTCGAAGTATTTTTTGGGCTACTTCGACCATCGAATGGGCTACTTCGACCTTCGACTACGACTTCGAATCGAAGGATTCGAACTAAAAATCGTTCGACTATTCGACCATTCGATAGTCGAAGTACTGCCTCTTTAAAAAAAACTTCGACCCCCTACTTCGGCAGCTAAAAGCTACCGAAGTCAATGTTAGCCTATGGGGAAGGCCCCCATAGGCTTGCCTAAGTTTTTTTGATCGAAGGATATTCCTTCGATCGTTGAATTTAAATCCTTCGAATCGTTCGATTCGAAGGATTTAATCGTTCGATCGAAGGAATAATCCTTCGATCGTTCGATCGTAGCATTTGCGCTAAAGGATTTTAGTTCCTAGTCGAATATCGAGGGTTAATTAACCCTCGATATTCGACCCTTGATGAATCGGCCCCTTAATGTGTACCAGATCTTGCTGCCCATAGCAACTAATCATGTGTATACTTTTAAACAGGTAAGCCCTAAGTGCTCCCTCCATGCTATTGTTTTTACTCATATTACATTACTTTCTAGTTTTAATTACACAATATGTGAAACTAATGGTTGAAAGACTGTAATGTAGCCATTCCTATTCTCTTACTATTCTCATGAAGCTTTTTAAAAAGTTGTATATGTTGTGCTATTTGGGAATCTCACTGGTATAGGATATCTTATCTGGAAACCCATTATCCAGAAATCTCCACATTAGGGAAGGCCATCTCCCATAGACTCTATTTTAAGCAAATAACTCAAAGCATTTCCTATTTCTCTATAATAATAAAACCGTATCTTGCAGTCAATCCTAACTTAGATATACTTTAATTAATCAATATTGGTGACAAAACATTAATTTAATGTTTAAGTGATTTTTAGCAGACTTAATATGTGTTGGTGTAAATTACGGAAAGATCCCTTTTATTGTAAAGCCCCAGATCCTGAGCATTCTGGATAATAGGTCCAATACTTGTATAGTCTTACCAGAATATGTATGTCGTGCAGCAAAATGCTTAAATATTCTGATCCCACTGTTAATGTGTCTATTTAGGCATTGCCATGAGGAAACTTGGTAGCAATGACTGATGTGGAATCTACCTATGCAGATTTCATAGCCTCGGGGAGAACAGGAAGAAGAAATGCTCTGCATGATATACTTGTCTCCTCTACAAGTGGAAATACAAGTGAGCTGGCTCTGAAGTTATCAGAGCTTGATATAAGCACATCAGGTAAATGAAAGTTTGTTTTGCATGAATTATTCCTAGCAGTAGTCCCCATTATATCTCTTCCTCCACATAACAACAGTTACATGATTGGAAGTTAATGACCCAGATAATTAGGAGGCACTTCCACATTACTCTCCATCCTTTTTTTCTATGTTGGCCTAGGAAAATGATTTACCTTGCAATCCAGTTTGGGTTATAATGCTCTCTCCCTAATGAAGCTCTAGGATGAATTTAGATTATTCAACATTGTGTTGCCTTTAATCCATTGCAAATAACTAACCCCATAGGGGCACATCTGTTGCCAGATGCATTGCTGGATATGTGTCTGATGCTACAGTACTTCTTTTGTTTTGTGTAAGGCTATTTGATATCTTCACCAAATGGATTGAAGAATCCTGTGATAAGTCCATAGAAGAAAGGGCACAATTTTTTCAAGTTTATAGACTTCAATACCTCAATTTTTTTTTAGCTAAAACCAGCTTCAAACACCCCAAAACTCCCAAAATTTGTGAAAGTTAAAAACATTTTTAAATGGTTAAAGGGACAAATGCCATTAACTTTTACATGTATTTGACAGGTTTTTAGATGAAGTATTTTTGTATTTGGACATTTAGCAGCCTCGTGGCATAATAAATATTGACGTTTTTATTCTCTAAAAATTAAAGTTTTTTAGTAAAAAAAAAAAATCACGTTTTTAGAGAAAAAAAAAATTATAGTTTTAATAAATAACCCACTAAATCTAAATACTACAACTAAATTCAACATCCCAGCTAGACTTTATTTTCAAAACATCTAAAAAAAGAAAAATTAGATGTTACCAGTATATGAAGTGATTCAGTCTACAATTAAGTAAGAATGGGAAGTACCTGATAAGATTTTTTCTTTCTATACAAATGAGAAAGATGTATCCCAATTTCAAAACACAATGTCAAACAAGGTTGACTCCAATATTCTAGTGTTGTGAGAACTACCACTATTATGGGTAGGCAAAGGTGAACTTCATAGTCAGAGCCAACAAATTTTGATATGTAGAAATATTACCTAGGATTCCACTTACGAAAGAAACCTTTGCTAAAGGTGACAGTCCTTTTGACCATGAAAAAATGTGTAAAAAGGTTAAACAAATAACTGATTAGCATATTTCCAAGCTAAAAGACAAAAAAAGGGCGAATTAATACCTTAATAAGGAAACCAACCGGTGCTTTAAGTCATCCTGAATAAGATATTTCTGTATCAATCTGCTCACTTGTCTTTGCAGAAGACTGGTTGGTTGGGATCAGCTAGTAAAATCCTAGCATTGTTTCTGACTTACTTGAGGATGCAAGGAAAAGGATGTTTTGCATACCTAGGTAACATACTGATAAAAGCAAACTTATTAAAAGGAATAGAACAAAATAATGCTACATGACTAAGTACTCTTCAAACTCATGGCTGGATAATATATTGGGAGGCAAACTCATGTTTAGAGGTTTCTATAGGTAATGCATTTTCACATTTCACATTTTCAGTTTTCAGCAAACAGAGCTCAGGATATTCAGTTTGGGTTTCACCTATGTAGTTTCTCTTCAATCTGACAGCAAGTCCTTTTATGTGAGGCAATAGCCATCTCAGAACACTTGAGAACTTTTCTGCAATAATTATCCAGACCATTTATATCCGCTGACCCTTCTGGAAAAGATAAAATGGTAGTTACAAACTCACAGCTTCAGAAGATGAATATCACTGCTAACACCACAATCAATTGATGTGCTATGGATGCAAGCTGAGGGGGGGTATTTTTTCCATTAATCTACCTGAAGAAATAGAATAAAAACTGGAAGACTTTGAAGGCAGTGCAGTTGGGTCTTCTTAATTTCAAGCAGTGATGAACTATGGTCAGATACTTTGTCAAACATGGAGGAACCAAGAATCGCAGGCCAATGATACTTGCAGAAGAGATTGTGTGTGTGTGAGACCAGGCATGAAACCTTTGAGCAATTTGTGTACAAGGAAATAATATTTTAGATGATTGGCTGAACTAAACAAAAGAGACATAAAAGCTGTTAGTTGGGAAATTCAGGGAAGCAAGGTAGATTATGTGGATACATTCAGCATACCCTGGTCATTCCACTTGCAGCAGCTTATTTATTTTCAAATATGAAATAGGCCCACAGAGGATATACTGTAACTGAAGAAGGTGTTGTTAGGATTCGAGGAATGCAGCTACAGTAGGAAATCAAGTATCTAGTCATTGTGTGTCAGACATAGTTAGACAAGCAGAACATACTCAATTCCGTAGATGTCGAAAAGCACACTATCTGTATTTACAAAACGCTACGTTTCTTTTGATTTAATCTTCTGTTTTAGTTGTATTTTTCCTAAGATAACCATATAAGTAATTTAAAGGAATAGTAGACAGGAAAACATTTTGTTAGATCAATTTTTTTTTTTAAAAAAAAAAAGGAAAACTTTCACTAAGATTTTATTTTTGTAGGCTATTACATGCCAATGTGCACGGTTTTTTTACTACCCTATTGTGATGAGTCTTCTTGCCTTGTACAGTCATAGAATGGGTAGAAAAGAAAGAGCGTTTATTAGCTAGATTATTTCATGTTCTCCACATGCCAGAAGGGTTTAACTCTTTGGTGTCCACTGCCAAGTTACAGTCCACAAATGAATAGATTTTTACTTTTATCCTGTCAGGATAGAAATCTAAGCCAAACTCATTTCTCAAAAGACAGTAAATTACATTGATATATCCTACATTTCTCAAATATTTGTTGGGGACAAAAGAGTATTTTGCTTCACTTTGCCTCTAATTCTTTCCTACTTAATTAACAACATGAGGGCAAATTCACTAAAGGGCGAATTTTCACCCGCAAAGGCTTCTTCACACTTCACACTACTTTGCCATGTGCAAATTCGCTACCAATACGCTAATTCACTAAAATGCAAAGTTGCGTCTCTACAGCCGAATGCTGGCGTTGTTTCACAAGCATTCATTCGTCTCAGCGAGCTTTTCATAGCAAACTTTCCCTAATGTTAGTTTCTGCACAGTGAAGCATGTGATGGTGTCTCTCCACTTGATCCTAGCCCTTTGTAAATGACCTTGACTTTCCAAAACACAAAGATGGATTTTAGTTACTGTTTAAAAGAGTTTTGTATTCTTAGAACATATGTATTAATAAGTAGTAGGGTCTTTTTAGTCTTCAAGAAGAAAAACCGACAAGCCATTCATCACCGGGTAGAGAAGATGGACCTTCTGTGTGTTTTACATCAGTATATATATTATTTTGTGTATGTACCTTTTCAATAAATATATAATATCTAACATTTTATCTGTGGTTTCCCAAACAGAAGGCGATAAAAATGAACAGGAAAATCCAAGTCATAAAACTCCAGAAGAAAAGTGTCAGCCACCAAAGCCAGAAAGCTAACACTTCAAGCTAATGCACATTGGGAATTATCACGAAAACTAACCAACCACAAAGCAATAAAAGATTGATTATATTAAAATGACGGATTTCAAGATGTATGTGACCATTTACTGGAGCATAGCAAAACGATTACAGTCAAGCAAAGCTAATCCAGGAATACGTGCTAAATTGATCATAAACAATGGCTGACAAAGTTTGGACATTTTATAATGTGAAAGTTAGCTAGGCACCATTCGAGAGCCATGGATATTCATATAGTGAGTGGTTCTGAAACTATCCAAGGATTTAATTCAGTTCTGTTGTAAAGCCTTCCATGATCTTTACAGCTTCAGACAGAAGCCCTCAAAAGGAAAAACAAAAAATCCGTTAACTAAACCAATGTATTTGTGTGTTCAATCGATCTGTTGTTTACAAAAGTTTTGTATGGTACAAGCTTAACCTCTTATGGCGCCCTTGTATTAATGTGCACACTTGAAATACTTGACACAAACTAGAAGGGCTTGGATTTACTTTTCCCTGACACTCATTTATTTGACAATCTAATCACAGCTGAAAAAAAAATGTCAGTTCTGTCAAAGCACTTACTAGATCACGATTACCCAATGTATTACATATATGAAGTTGATGAGCTTTTAGCACTTATCTTGTTAGTGATTTCACTCATTGTTCTGTACGTTATTTAATTTCAAAATGTAAAAAAAAGCTACAAATACTGTGAAGTTGATTTTTTCACAGACATCATACTTCCATAATTGGTAAAATGAAAGAAATGAAAAAATGAAAGAGCAATGCACTACTAAATTGTTAATCACTGTTGGATACCATGAATGCACTTAGGATACGTGTGTATTTTTTTTCTTAATCAGAGCACACATTCCTTCCAAACTTAGTATCTACTTATAACACTGTATTTGTTACAATTGTAATAGTGCATTTTTAATGTTTGTACATTTTACTGATGCATAGTGTGATTGCTTCTTAGTTATGATAATCAATAAACTGAATAGATTAAATAGACTATGGTTACTGATTTTCACACATCCAGTGTCCCCTGTACCAGTTTTTTTACTCAATATCATATATTCACAGACACATTTTTCAGCAAAAAGGAAGACGGTGTGTGTGGTGAGTTTACATGGAAACTGTATGACCACCTTGATTTATTATTGAGTCAGAAAATATTGCCTATATACCCATCTATTGGAAGTAAGGCTACAGGATAGTTTGTTTATGTGTAGGTAGAAACCACAGGGCCATATACTTCACCACAGTTACAAGCCCTCAGTTGTATCATCAGGTAGTTGCACCAACATGAGTTCCTTGCACCTCCATACAGGTTCTTCCTGAGCCACTGCCTCCTCCAATTTGCGCCTCTTGAGAAAGGTCATTGTGGGAATCCTGGAACCAAGAGGTAGCTCCAGGGTTCCCACAGGGCCTATGTCAATAGGTGCAGGTGTAACACAACATCAGGAGAAAGCGTAATTTTCACTCAGGATACCAAAAATGGTGGCATTGGCCACAATTATTATTATTATTATTAACATGTATTTATATAGCGCCAACATATTGTGTAGCACTGTAAAGTAACTGTGATTATACAACTACATCACATGAATTACATACATAGAATATATGGAGTAACAAACATCACAATCAATACAGGTACAAAGAGGTGAGGAAGGCCCTTTACAGGCGTATGTCCTCCTGGTGTCTGCAATTACAGAGAAATCATCTGGTAAATTGCTGCAATGTGGGGGGGGGCTGACTTTGCAAAGTGAAAGAACCAGGGCATGGCAGAAAATATATAAATCACCTACATAAATGATTTTTTTTTTCAAATATAATATGCATCTTGATAAATATACCTATTTGAAAGAATAAAAGGCTGCTACAGGTATGTGATACTAAACACATCATTGTAACCGGGGAATTCTGACTTTAAAACCAAAATTTGATAAACATTTGATAAACATGTATCCACATAACAGAGAACCCCCTAATATACCCATCACAGTTACCTGTTTCTTCAAAAAGTATGAATAAATGCCATTTTCTCTGCTGAAATCCAGCTGTTTAACAGTTCTTCTCTTTCTGCATCATTTGAAATCCTGGCAGGGAAGGCGGGACTAAACACTGATGTTACAAATTGTAACAACTTCTCCACAGCTTACAGACAACATGCAGGAACTACATAACCCACAATGCATTGCACTATGATGTTCTGTTCCTTATTGAAATCACATGTGCAGGGAATTGTGGGGTTTGGAGGATGAAGGCTGAGGACAGATGGCTGCTGATACAAAGTAACAGTAGTCAGCCAGCTCAGCAAAGTAGTCAGACAGAATAGCAGACGAGCAGTGGGCTAGGCTTAGGGAACTCTTCCAAACCATTACAAATCATGAAAAGTTGCTTGAAATTATGTTTACTTTTCAAAAAGCTTAAAGGTATCCTGTCATTGGAAAACATGTTTTTTTTCAAAACACATCAGTTCATAGTGCTACTCCAGCAGAATTCTGCAATGTAATCCATTTCTCAAAAGAGCAAACAGATTTTTTTATATTCAATTTTGAAATCTGACATAGGGCTAGACATTTTGTCAATTTCCCAGCTGCCCCTGGTCATGTGACCTGTGCTTGCACTTTAGGAGAGAAATGCTTTCTGGCAGGCTACTGTTTTTCCTTCTCAATGTAACTGAATGTGTCTCAGTGAGACATGGGTTTTTACTATTAAGTGTTGTTCTTAGATCTACCAGGCAGCTGTTATCTTGTGTTAGGGAGCTGTTATCTGGTTACCTTCCCATTGTTCTTTTGTTTGGCTGCTGGGGGGAAAAGGGAGGGGGTGATATCACTCCAACTTGCAGCACAGCAGTAAAGAGTGATTGAAGTTTATCAGAGCACAAGTCAGGCAGACATGGGTCAGGATTGGCAGATTTCAGAATAGTCAGGCAAGCAAGGATCAAAACCGGAATCAATCAAGATAGAAATCGCACCCAGATACTAACAAGTTAGACCTAACAATGAGCAATGCTCACGCGCATGCAAGGGGCAGATGAACCATGTGGCGGGCGTCCCCACCAGAGGCACGGCGGGCTTCCCTGCAGGCCCTCTAGACCACCAGGGTATGTTAGAATGCCAACCAAAGAGATAAAATGTGTGGAAGCAAGAACATACAAAGAAAAAGTGTATGGTGCTTATTTACTAACATTCAAATATCTATTTTTTCCATGAATCAAATTTTTTCGGGTTTTTTAAAATTTCGCTAAAACTAAAAATTCAAGACTTAAAAACCATGTAAAAACCATGAAAAACGCTAATAAAAGGATCACATTTATAGCAAAGCTGTTGGGCACAGACAAAATCCATAAAATTATGTAGTTCTCAGCCAATGGCTTTTTCTGTTACCACACAACAAGTAGTTGGTAGGTTGCATAAACCAAGTTGACCTTGACATGAAATATTGAAATTGGTGATGCGAGGCCTTGCTTAATAACCCGTACAATCCCCAGCCCTATGGATTCAAAGGGAGTATTGACTCCCTGCAAACATAATGCTTTATCAATCTTTCAGGGCTCCTTTATCATAATAAATTACACTATGCAAACATACCACGCACAAACTGCATTCAGTTTTTCCATAGTAAAGCTGGCCATAGATGTTGAGATTTTTAAAAGATCAGATCCGTGAGATCACGATCTTCTTGGAACAATCGTACGATCGTACGAATTTACCATCAACTAAAAAGACCAATTTGCCAGGAAAACAAAGGGGAGCTGCCTGCTTGGCCCTGCAAACATAATACATTGCACTGGGACCGACAAAAATTTTTTGACTTGGCCGATCAATTTCCTGACAGATTTCGGCCAAAAAATCGTAAGATGTACGATCGTTCGAATCCCACTAACCGCACGATAATTTCGAAGGATTGGTCGGGCTTCCCTAAAATCGGTCGTTCGGCAAGAAGAATCGTCGCGTCTATGGGGAGCTTTAGTTAGTTAGTTAAATTGGGTTGAAAAAAAGACAAAGTCCATCAAGTTCAACCCCTCCAAATGAAAACCCAGCATCCATACACACACCCCTCCCTACTTTTAATTAAATTCTATATACCCATATCTATACTAACTATAGAATTTAGTATCACAATAGCCTTTGATATTATGTCTGTCCAAAAAATCATCCAGTATAAGTCCAACAGTTATTTTCTCCTGTATTTACCTCATCGAAGTAGTATTAAACATTCAGTAATAATACCTAACAATATATAATCACATATATAATGGTTTTCTGAAACAGAATATAATAAATATAATAATATCTGCCATAGAAGCCAATACAGCAAGACTGATTAATAATCAGAATATAGAGGACTGATTAATAATCAGAATATAGAGACTGCACTGGGTCTGCGGATACTAATCTCTACACAGTTACCGGCTGCTTTACATGAAAACAAACAACGCTGCTTGAGTTCCGGGAAGTAAACTGAGGGGAGCTCCCCCCTGCCATTTGAAAGTATGATCGTTTCCCTGAAGAACAGCTAGGGGCTCAGCAGTCAGAGCAAGTAAAACAAAGGGGGAATTTCACTGTATATATTCAGGTTTCTTATTGAAAATGGTGGACATTTTTTAATTAAAGTATATTGGACATAGATTTCTTTTTAATTAAAGAAAGTAAAAATTACATTTTATTTTTTTGCCTTTACATTGCCTTTAATGTTTTTGAGTAGCGATTTTTCACCAGGTATGGATTTGCAGCAAAATGCAGCATTTTGCCATTAGAGAATTTGTTTTCTTACAAATACGTAATGAGAAAAAAAAAACACACATTGACATCAATGTATTTTGAATGGAAGAAATGCAGCTAAAACCAGGACCAGAACTAGGGGTAGGCAGAGTAGACACCTGTGTAAGGCACAGAAGCTGGGGGCGCCAGGCACGTACCTCCTCTGTCAGCTACCCCATGTCCGATCCCCTCTCCCCGACTGTCTGTTGTATATGCGAGTCTACTTGCGTTTCCGCGCATGCAAGCTGACTGGCGCTGCGACCGGCCAGGTTGCCTGGCCGGCCTGGCCCATCTCTGGCTAACAATGTAATTCTCCTACCGCACTCCTGATGAAGGGTGGGTGTTCCCCCCCGAAACGTTGATGTTTGGTGGCTGAATAAAAGGGGATATTCCCCGACTGCATTAATCGGTGTGTGTGCGGATCCGTTTCTTTTACCCATCTCTGGCTAAAACACCAACTGACTTCAGTGGATTTTGTGCAGAAAAAAAGTCGCAAAAAAGCATGCAAAAAATGCCCATTAACTTTAATGCATTATTTTCATTTTTTCGGTTTAGCAAATTTTTCGCCAGTTTCTCAAATTTTTCAGTGCAGCAAAATAGGACAAATCTGCCCATAACTATTTTTATATAATTTTGTTATAAAGTCTTTTTTCCTTGCCTATGTATATTTTAAAGCAGGAGTAATTAAGCAAACATATTCTGTACTGCTTCCCAGTATTATTATCCATAATCAAATTACAAATGTCACAGTTATTGCAGTGTTAGATTCCCTGTCTGGGCAAAAAAGTAAAGGCAAATGCAATATAGTCAATGCGATGAGTAGCATGGAATTTACTGCTTGATGCAGCTTTAATAATCTGTCTTGCACCGTGACTTGAGTACTGACATGGATATGAGATATGAGAATTCTGTGGAGTGACTAAGCATTAGGACTAACTGCTTTCAGTGTTTCAAGTGATGAACCAACTATTTCCTTTGCAATTCAGATCATTCCAGAACAAAACAAGGTGCAGATTGGTCTATAAATTAAAGGCAGAATTACTCTTTTAGTTTACCTGTACCCTGGCAAAAATAAAATGCCTTTAGTCCAAAGCACTATTGACTATACAGGTATGGGATTTGTTATGTAGAAATCCGATATTCGGAAGCTCCAAATTAAGAAAAGGCTCAATTTCATCCAAATAATCCAATTTTTTTTTAAAGTATTTGCTTTTTCTCTGTAATAATAAAACAGTACCTTGTACAAGATGCAAACTAAGATATAATTAATCTATATTGGATACAGAACCAGCCTGTTGGGCTTATTTAATGTTCACATGATTTTCTAGTAGAGTTAGGGCTCTTACAGACGAGCGTTTTTACCTGCGCTCCCCTGCGTTCTGTTTTTCTGCGTTCAGCCGCAGGGGAGCGCAGGAATAGACGCATTACATTTTTTCCAATGGGGCTGTATTCACACAGGCGCGTGTAGGCGCCAAACGCAGGTTGAGACGCAACATGCTGCATTTTTCCTGCGTTCAACGCCGTACAGCACTATTGGAAAAAATGTAATGCGTCTATTCCTGCGCTCCCCTGCTGCTGAACGCAGAAAAACGGAATGCAGGGGAGCGCAGGTAAAAACGCTCATCTGTAAGAGCCATTAAGGTATGAAGATCCAAATTACGGAAAGATCCAGAAAGTCCCAGGTCCCGAGCATTCTGAATAACAGGTCCCATACCTGTAATAGATAGCAGTGATTTTAATGTTTACACCCGAGAGTAATGACTAGCACACTTTGGGAAAGAACAATGAAAGCATTACATTAAACCAAATCTTAACCCTTAATTTTGTGATGTAATTTGACAGTATGCAGTGCATTTTGTGTTGTTGTTTTTGCTCAAATTTAAATGCAGATTACTGATCAGAGTTGGTTAATGATTTAGTCATATCTTTTTGTGGAGGATTGAGTAATTAAATTCCACAACATATACAGTACATCCCTGTATTTTAATTGCTTTCTGTATCTCTTTGTTATCAAGGTTATCAAGTTTCCAGCATCAAATGCTTTGTTATTAGAAGATCTTCAATAGCAGTCTGTTGAATTAATTCAAGTTACAATTTTCTGACATTATTTATACCATGGTCATTACAAATCACTAGAGAAATTTTAGGAATAGATGTGGTCTCTTTATGGCAAAGATGATGGTTAAAACACCTTAGATATGAAGAAAAGCCAAAAAAATATCTTTGCAAATCCATTTAAGATGCTTATAAATACTATCTCTTACTATAAAAAACCTGCAGCTGTTCAAAAACCACAAGAGTAGAGCAGGTGAAGGCACTAATCCTGCAATGCTTAAACTGGGAACAAATCCAATTTATGGCAACTGCTACATTGTGGCATTTACGTTAGGTAGGGGAATTTGAGATCTCTAAATGCAGTTAAATGTCGTAAGACTTACCAAAGCTACTAATTTCTTATTCAAGTCAAGATTTTATTTAAATTGCTCATTAACACTCAAACTTTCAGTACGATACTCTTGGCCATGAGCTATGTATGCAAAATAACTAGATTCTACACCATTGATATTCAGGATATGGAAAGGTAATGGATTTGCACCAGATAGGAACTGCACTAATTTTTTAGGCCAATTTATTTAGGGCCTAAAAGATCCACATACATGCAGTTCCTATAATTTCTGCAAATCCTGATGTATGATTCATAGCCAGGGTTCAAGGGAACTGTAGCAATAGAGATTAGTGTAAGAGGTGGGCAGGTGAGATTATATACAGTACAAAAGAGTAATCTAATTTATAGTTTCAGTAAGGAAATTTATAAGAAAACTTCTATTTGGAATGAGTCAGGGAGGCCCATTTATCAACCTTCTCATTTTAGTTATTATTATTTTCTCTAAAACCACAAATGCTAAGTAATTTTTACAGTATGTGAATATAAAAAGCCTGAATGAAAAAAGTAGAATAATCAGAATAAGACAATGAAAACCTCTTAATTATTTAGTGCAATTACTAGAAAAAAACCTGAAAACCACTAAAAGACAGCTCCCACTGACATTTATATGACCTCCACACATATTTTCATGGTTTAGAGTAATATGAAAAAACACAATTCAGTAAAATGAAAAAATATGAATATTTGTAAATGGATACCTAAGTGACTCCTGATGTACTATTACACATACTGTATTTGTGTAATCTCGCACTGTTTATTTGCACCAAACATTCTTAGACTCCTCGAAACAGCATACACCATGGGTAAATCCCTCAAGTTGATTAGGACAGGCTCCCACACCGAAGGCCATGTAAAGGCAAAAAAATAAAATCCCATTTTTACTTTCTTTAATGAAAAAGAAACCTATTTCCAATATACTTTAATTAAAAAATGTGTACTGTTTTTATAAGAAACCTGACTGCATACAGTGAAATTGTCCCTTCATTTACTGCTGTGGATAGGAATTGTCAGATGGTCCCTAACTGCTGATCAGGGAAACAATCATACTTATAAACAGCAGGGGGAGCCTTACATCCCAGCCATGCAGAACTGAAGCAGCTTTGTTTATGACGATCCCTAAGCAGCCCAGACAGCACTGAGCATGTGCACAGTCAAATTGCAGTAGAATTAGAAGAGCGACAAGCATTGTGGGAGTCTCTGGAGACATTACTTCTTCAAGGAGTAATCACCAAGGTTCCCAGAGAAGAAAGGGGGTTAAGAAGATATTCCCCTCAGTTCCAGGTCCTGAAGCCATCAGGAAAGTATTGGGCTATCCTGAATGTCAGAATAGTGAATCGCTATCTGGATATTTGTTACTTCAATATAGATTCTCTCAAACTCATATGTTCAAGCATCCTCCAGAATGATTGGTTGGTCACAATAGACCTCAGGGACACATATTATAATGTTCCTATATAACTAAAAGGTCAAAGATTCCTGTTTGCAACATTTTCAGTTAACTACCCTGCCCCTTGGGCTGTCGACTTCTTCAAGAACGTTTACGAAGATTCTGATTGGGCAACCTGTACAAGCTTCATCCCTAAATGATTCAGTTACAGGTCGAGAAAGTTGATTTCGAGTCTCCAGGCTCATGGTTTGCTCATCAACAGGGAGAAGAGCAACGTAAGACCTGCACAGGTGATAAAGTTCTTGGGGGCTATTATAGATTTGAGGCAGATGACTCTTTCTCTTACATTGCAGAGGAGGTTAAGTGATTGTCCAGGAGATGAAGGAGTTCCTAAGGTCTTCAAAGTTATCGGCCAGAAAGATTATAAGAATATTTGGTCTAAAATAGACAATGTTACAGCAGTCCAATATGTGAAGAAGCAGGGACATAGCAAGAGTCCTCTCCTCGACAAAATGCCCCTGATCATGGAATGGGCAAAACAGAATCTAACCAATCTGTCTGCTCTCTATTTGCCAGGTAGTCAAATGTTTGTGCAGATTTTCTGAGCCAGGCCCAGGTTCATCCTGGAGAGTGGGAGCTGCAGATGAAGGCTTTCAAGTTCGTTGCCAGACTTTAAGGTTATCCAGAAAAAGATCTTTTTGCAACCTCTTCCAACAAGAAGGTTCCCAGGTTTATGACAAGGTTTCCAATGATGGGCTCAGAATCGGTGGATGTGTTAAGAGCACTTTGGCAATTCAGCTTCGGTTATGCCTTCTCTCCTATTCCCTTAATCCTACCACTGCTGAAAATAATTTCAGTGGAGCAGGCAAGAATAATCTTGATTATTCCATTTTGGCCTCGCAGAGTTTGGTTCCCAATTCTGTTGGGGTTGTCAGTGTCCAAAAACAATGTTTTCTTCAGCACACCACTTACTTTTTCAGGGTGCATCCACTCCCAAGCTGACTCCAAGTCAGCCAAATTCCTTATCTTGAATAACAGGATATGAAGCACACCATCCTCAGGCTTTGCCTTTAAAACATTTTATTTCAGCGGAAATTCACACACAAGCTTTCGGGGAGAAAACCCCTTCCTCAGGTGCATTGCACACACAATGAACCTCATGCTTTAAGTGCCCCTTACATCATGTGACCATTCACCAATTTCATTAACCCCTTAACATCTTGATGCATAAAATCCTTATTCCATATAGCCATACAGTCTCAATTCATTTTAGGTGCATAATTCAATACCTGTAATACATAAATAAATAATTCATCTTAGTTAAAAACCAGTTAATACAATTAATACATCATACAAATTGATCGAATATCAAAGACATTTTTTACATTATTCAGTTATAAAAAGCATTGCTGGTTTTTAAATAAGATGAATTATTTTTGTATTGAATTATGCACCTAAAATTAATTGAGACTGTATGGCTATGGAATAAGGATTTTTTGTATCAAGATGTTAAGGGGTTAATGAAATTGGTGAATGGTCACATGATGTAAGGGGCACTTAAAGCATGAGGTTCACTGTGTGTTTAATGCACCTGAGTACGGGGTTGTCAGTGTTTCCTCCAATTTCATTGAACCAATTTCCCAACTTCCATCAGCAGGGAGCACTAGTCCATCCAGAACTTTAGGTATTCAACCTAGTGACTTGGAAATTAAAAGGTCAAGGCTAAGCAGTTTGGGTTGTTTGGATTGGGTCATATCAACCTAGGCTGCTAGAAAGTCATCCACTAGAAGCACCTATTCCATCATGTGGGATAGATTTGGTGTCAAGAAGGGCTAAGGTTAGTTTAACCAATCTGAACCTAAAATTGTGGAGCTCTTGGTGTTTTTACAAATAGGGCTTGACATGGGCCTTAGCCCAAGAGCCCTAAAAGTGCAGATATCTGCTATTTCTGCAATTTCCGGTATTAGGCTTTCTCATCCAAAGGTTTTGTGTGGCAATAACAAAATTGAGGCCCAAAATTAAATACTTTAGATGGGACTTGACTAAAGTTCCTAGGATGTTGTCCAAACCTCCATTCTCTCCTTCAGATCAAATAGCTGTTTTTTGCTGGAAAGTTAACTTCATGTTAGCTATTGTTTCGGCTTGACGAATCTGTGAACTTCAGGTTCTATCAATTCATACAGAACTGTTTCATAATTTTAAGACCTGATCTGGTCTTTCTGCTAAAGTCTGTGTCCAATTTTAACTTATCCCAAGACATTATTATACCAAAAGGAAATGATGCAGCAACAGCCCCAAATTTTGAAAGTGGATCCAGTGAATTCTGGAATTTTTTGTCCAAAAAATAGCATCTGGTAGAAGACAGATCATCTATTCATCATTTCTGTTCTTGTAAAGTACAGCACTCTTCTAGAATGACGCATAGTAAATGGGTGACTGCGTGCATTGAAAAAGAAATTGAAAAAGTCAAATTACCAGCAGCACACCAAATCAGTTGTAATGATGAAAAAAAGGGATTTATTTAGCCCAAAAACACGTATCAAACAGGCAACGTTTCGGGCCCCTTAAGACCCTTATGTTACCACATACAAAAACATATTATATAGTGACTGGAGGAGGTATGAGTGAAAAACCCCTCCTCTTCCTCGATGTGACATCACCAATCCACTGCTATTTTGCCCAGTACTGAGACATTCATTAGTTTCTACAAGTCTGCAGAATTCAAGAGGTAGAATGTGCACTTTCTGTTCTGAACTCTGTGTCTCAGTAAAGTCTTCAGCATTCAACATTGTGTTTTTTCTTTTTAATTCCCCCCCCCCATACTAGCTTTGGTGGTATGGTGTATGCTGTTTTGAGGAATCCAGAAATGAGGAAAATGTTATCATACTTACCATAACTTCGATTTCTAGAACTTCAAAGAAACAGCATACACCATGCCCAACCTCTTTTTATTAGGCATGGAAACTAGACAATGGGCTTGGTTGGGGGGAGTGCTTAATATAGATTTTTAATATGGAGGAGGAGGTGTGGGCCTGTCCTAATCAATTTGAGGGCGGGGATAAACACATGGTGTATACTGTTTCTTTGGAGTCCACAAAAGAGAAATTATGGTAAGTATGATATGTTAGCTGAAAATACTCTCCACAAACCACTAAATAATGGTGGTCCAGTTGATCAACAGAAAACATGGAAATTAGAAGTAGACCCAAAATCTAAGATAAATAAGTAGAGGAACCTAAAGATTTTATTTGGCTAATAAAAAAGAATTTAGGATTTTAAATAATATCTTGACATCACATATTACTAGCATATAGGAAAATCCATTCGATATCACTGTAAACTTAAGCAAGTAATAATTATTTTCTAAATTCAACTAAATAGTTATGTTAACATGATTTTTATATGATGTAACATGATTATTATTTAAAATGTTGTGGTCATAATTACACAACCACACATACATAAAAAAATTTATGTATTATTTGGGGACATGATGGCATTCCCGATGGTTGCTGAGCACCAGAAGGGACTTCATACATATGTGAGTGTGCTGAGGATCTTTTCTATTGATATACATTGAAGTACTCTCAATAAATGTTACGTTTTACGGATTTGTGTGCGACGCAGTTGAAATACACACACACAGTGACAAGCTGGCTGCTTGTACACGTAATTTTGGGGGAATTAGCAATGTTACCCAGGTTTAGCAGATGATCAGGAGCACCACGTTTTCAGCCAAACACAGGTTTTTTTCAAAAGGCTTTTCCCAACATAAATTCATAGGAATACAGTTAATAGGGTTTTGGCATTGTGCAATTAAACTTTTCATCCCCCTCTGGGGTTCTCACCATTTGAGAGTGACTGTTGCACTCAGGTATATTCAGGCTTCTCCTTAAGTTCTCTACTCTCCACTCCAGGGATACTCATTCACTGACTGCTGGCAGCACCACACCTCCCTTCAGCATTTATATGGATCCCAAACCTCTTTTATCTGCAGCCTAATCAGATAGCAAATTCCTGAATGGAGTATGGAATGGAGGACCCACCCTGCTCTCCTCCATTCACTCCAGGGACCCATTATCCAGTTTTTCCTAAGCTGGCAAATAAACATAGCCTTGCTTGCTGCAGCAATACACAGTTTTCCCTGGACTTTAACTGGTTACCAGTTTACCACTGGTGCACTCCCCCCATCACCCTACAATGTGTAAATAAATCAATAAAATGAAAAAAAGTGTATAAAGGTGTAGGGATACAGAGGGTTAATTCCCCTCTGTTCCTTAAAATGTGAAACCACAGGTTTGGAAATCCCCTGCCTGTGAGCTACAGGTTCAACTTAGAGTGACGGGAGGGGCAGGAGCCTTGTCCCTGTGCAGTCTGGCCATGAGCCTTTGCTCATTTTATTTCACTGAGAACAGAGTGGAATAAGAATCTGGCTGCAGAATATAGGGGGCAAAAGCTGGAGGAACCCCTGGATGGCTGGGGTGCGGGAGCTCCAAGTCTTGGAGCTAGACCAGGAGGGTGTGGAGCTCCTAAATGCAAAACTGGACTTTTACATGCTTGCAGTATGGAGAGTGCTGGGAGCTATAATTCAGCAGAGGAGGATAAAGCAAATTATGTGCTTGGCTAGGAGAGCTTGGAGCTTCTGAGGATATCATCGCTGTGATGCATGTTCCAGCTCTGGATGAGTCTACCCATCTGTGTAAACTCCCGGGTGCGTCTGTCTGAGGGAGGGTAGAAAAAGAAGGGATCCAGCGTGTTTCCTGTTTGTGAACAGGCTTTGTTGCTGTGCCTGCCACGTTGGAGCAAATCTCCAGACTGAGAGGTATTTGGGCAGGTATCGCTACCTGGGGAAAATAATGCTCTTTTGGGAAAAGGGACGGAGACTATTTATCAGCCAAGAGTGGAGTGTGGGACTTTGCCTGGCAGGGAGGTACCAGGATTGGACTGCAATAAGTTCCCCAGGGTAGTGGGTCATTGCTATGTGAATGAATATTTAAATCTGCACTTTTTTTATTAAAAAGTAAGGATGCACTGAATCCACTATTTTGGATTCGGGCGAACCCCCAAATCCTTCACGAAGGATTCGGCCGAATACTGAACTGAATCCTAATTTGCATATGCGGCAGATTTTGTATTGAGGGCTGAGGAGGGATGATGAATGAGCCACGAGGGGGGAGATTGCAACAGCATTTGTGGGCAGCACGGAGGTGTGACTGCAGCCTCTTGGGATAAGTGAATATAATAAGAGGCGAGTCTGCATACTTCTTTGTTAGGAGAGCGAACGCATGTGTTCTCCTGATGATGCCCTAAAATGCGTTCCGTATGGACAGGCGTGTTTGGATTCTGGCGAATGGCAGCCAGGCTGCTGTAAGACGCCACAGACATTATTTAGTGGGTTGCTGGGGGGCTGTTTGGGTTTTGTGTACTTGGAACGACAGGGCCTTTTTTCAATTCTAGTCAGACACCGGGTCAGGTTGGGTAGAATCTCTCTGAAACGCTGTAGTTCACTCTTTAACAATTTTGTTTTCACTCTTTATATCCACTACCCCATTCTGAATAATTTGCAGAGAATGAGGTGAAGATTATAAAATATAATTTCAAATAAACGTCTGGTCGTGTATTAAACTAGCACGTGTGTAATGAAGTACTGTACAGAGCAATTAGCCCAGCTACCCTGGAGGAGCCCATTGTGAGGCAGGTGAGCAGAAGTAACGGGGTACAGACTAGAATACAAGAGTGGGCATTATAAGCCCCGCTCTTATCGGTGGGCAGAACAGCTGGAATCCTGGGAAATAACTAATGTTACGTCACACACATCCAGTGACTATCCTGCAGGAAAAGAAATCACCCAATGGGTGTTCCAGTACAAGCTGTTTCATTGCAGGCGTATTGTTTGTCTTCCTACACCTGGAGAAACATTGCAAGCGCCAAGATAGCTGTACTACCCAGCCACGCCTATTTCATTGACTGACAACCGTCACACTGCTTCCCCGCCTCCCTATCTCGTTTGCCACGCCCAGCCCCCCGGCCTAAAGCTAGTTGTGCCGCTACGCGTTCCAGCCAATCAGTCGCTTGGAGATGGAAGGGTGTGTTTGCTAGTTGCCTTGACAGCGGCAGTAGGGCAAAGAGACACATACGGGGAGGAAGCAGACATGGAGGAAACAGAAGGTAAGGATAGGATTGTTGCCGGGACACGGTCACCTGATCAAAACAAACATTTCTCCTGCGCAGGATTATTCTGTACTAGTTTATTGTAGGCGCTGACAGGCTTTATCTGTGCAGTCGCCCCTCCCCTCCAGCTGTGTAAATGCAGTCATTCCGCTGTATATAACTCGCTGTTACCACCCTGATCAGCATTGGGGCCCTCTGCTTGTACAGCAGCCTTTGTGCGATAACTGCTGCAGGCTTTCACCTGTCGCTTATGTACAACTCTCAGCAGCCAACCAACAGCTGAAGGGGTGCTGGGAGTTGTAGTACAACAGCATATGGAGGGTTATAGGATGACATCCTCTTGGACTAATCCAACTTGCATTTCTCTGGTTCCCTGGCTTTCTATAAATGGCACTACTGTGGATTATATTGTGATTAAAGTACCCCCTATTGTAAAATAAAAGGATATTATAAGTTCCATGGCCATATAAAGGCAAAATGCTTATACCCAAGTCATGTTGACTTCCTTTTACAACAGGGGGTACATTACTTATTATAATCCACAAGTTTTAGTAAGTCATGTGACAGAAAGGACATTAACTGATGACATCACTAAGCACTGTTTATATAGTGAATAAAGTACCCCCTATTGTAAAATATAAGGATATTATAAGTCACAGAGGAGTTCCATGACCATATAAAAGGATGAGGCTGAAGGCCGAGTGCTTTTATACAGGTCATGGAACTCCTCGGTTACTTCTATCTATAATATACATATGGAGTTGCTATCAAG